>NW_027478893.1:0-300000 GCF_051014685.1 Ptiloglossa arizonensis | reverse complement strand
TAGAAACTCGCCCGATTACAAAGGTATGTGTATTTTTTCCCTAGGCCATTATGGTTAAGCGTTTGGAGCAGCAGAAGTGCGGAAAATTTGTTGCCTACTCAACCATTTCTTAGCTTCAAACTCCCATATCTCGCGAACGGATTGACCAAACCCAAAAATTCCTATTGCGTCTGAAAGTAGAAACTCGCCCGATTACAACGGTATGTCTATTTTTTCCCTGGGCCATTCTGGTTAAGCGTTTGGAGCAGCAGAATTGCGAAAAATTTGTAGTCTTCGCAATCATTTCTTAGCTTCAAACTCCCATATCTCGCGAACGGATTGACCAAACCCAAAAATTCCTATTGCGTCTGAAAGTAGAAACTGGCCCGATTACAAAGGTATGAGTATTTTTTCTCTAGGCCATTCTGGTTAAGCGTGTGGAGCAGCAGAAGTGCGAAAAAGTTGTTGTCTTCTCAACCATTTCTTAGCTTCAAACTCCCATATATCGCGAACGGATTGGTCAAACCCAAAAATTTCTATTGCGTCTGAAAGTAGAAACTCGCCCGATTACAACGGTATGAGTATTTTCCCCTAGGCCATTCTGGTTAAGTGTTTGGAGCAGCAGAAGTGCGCAAAATTTGTTGCCTACTCAACCATTTCTTAGCTTCAAACTACAATATCTCGCAAACGGATTGACCAAACCAAAAAATTCCTATTGCGTCTGAAAGTAGAAACTCGCCCGATTACAAGGGTATGTCTATTTTTCCCCTGGGGCATTCTGGTTAAGCGTTTGGAGCTGCAGAATTGCGAAAAATTTGTAGTCTTCGCAACCATTTCTTAGCTTCAAACTCCCATATCTCTCGAACGGATTGATCAAACCCAAAAATTCCTATTGCGTCTGAAAGTAGAAACTCGCCTGATTACAAAGGTATGTGTATTTTTTCCGTAGGCCATTCTGGTTAAGCGTTTGGAGCAGCAGAAGTGCGGAAAATTTGTTGCCTACTCAACCATTTCTTAGCTGCAAACTCCCATATCTCGCGAACGGATTGACCAAACCCAAAAATTCCTATTGCGTCTGAAAGTAAAAACTCGCCCGATTACAACGGTATGTCTATTTTTTCCCTGGGCCATTCTGGTTAAGCGTTTGGAGCAGCAGAAGTGCGAACAATTTGTTGCCTTCTCAAACATTCCTTAGCTTCAAACTCCCATATCTCGCGAACGGATTGACCAAACCCAAAAATACCTATTGCGTCTGAAAGTAGAAACTCGCCCGATTACAAAGGTATGGGTATTTTTTCCCTGGGCCAATCTGGTTAAGCGTATGGAGCAGCAGAAGTGCGAACAATTTGTTGCCTTCTCAACCATTTCTTAGATTCAAACTCCCATATCTCGCGAACGGATTGACCAAACCCAAAAATTCCTATTGCGTCTGAAAGTAGAAACCCGCCCGATTACAACGGTATGTCTATTTTTTCCCTGGACCATTCTGGTTAAGCGTTTGGAGCAGCAGAATTGCAAACAATTTGTTGCCTTCTCAACCATTTCTTAGATTCAAACTCCCATATCTCGCGAACGGATTGACGAAACCCAAAAATTCCTGTTGCGTGTGAGTGTAGAATCTCTCCCGATCACAACGGTGTGTGTATTCTTTCCCTGGGCCATTCTGGTTAAGCGTTTGGAGCAGTAGAATTGCGAAAAATTTGTCGTCTCCTGAACCATTTCTTAGCTGCAAACTCCCATATCTCGCGAACGGATTGACCAAACCCAAAAACTCCTATTGCATCTGAAAGTAGGAACTCGCCCGATTACAACGGTATGTTTTTTTTTTCCCTAGGCCATTCTGGTTAAGCGTTTGGAGCAGCAGAAGTGCGGAAAATTTGTTGTCTTCTCAACCATTTCTTAGCTTCAAACTCCCATATATCGCGCAAGGATTCACCAAACCCAAAAATTCCTATTTCGTTCGAAAGCAGAAACTCGCCCGACTACAAAGGTATGTGTATTTTTTCCCTAGGCCATTATGGTTAAGCGTTTGGAGCAGCAGAAGTGCGTAAAATTTGTTGCCTACTCAACCATTTCTTAGCTTCAAACTCCCATATCTCGCGAACGGATTGACCAAACCAAAAATTCCTATTGCGTCTGAAAGTAGAAACTCGCCCGATTACAACGGTATGCCTATGTTTCCCCTGGGCCATTCTGGTTAAGCGTTTGGAGCAGCAGAAGTGCGAACAATTTGTTGCCTTCTCAAACATTTCTTAGCTTCAAACTCCCATATCTCGCGAACGGATTGACCAAACCCAAAAATACCTATTGCGTCTGAAAGTAGAAACTTGCCCGATTACAAAGGTATGGGTATTTTTTCCCTGGGCCAATCTGGTTAAGCGTATGGAGCAGCAGAAGTGCGAACAATTTGTTGCCTTCTCAACCATTTCTTAGATTCAAACTCCCATATCTCGCGAACGGATTGACCAAACCCAAAAATTCCTATTGCGTCTGAAAGTAGAAACCCGCCCGATTACAACGGTATGTCTATTTTTTCCCTGGACCATTCTGGTTAAGCGTTTGGAGCAGCAGAATTGCAAACAATTTGTTGCCTTCTCAACCATTTCTTAGATTCAAACTCCCATATCTCGCGAACGGATTGACGAAACCCAAAAATTCCTGTTGCGTGTGAGTGTAGAATCTCTCCCGATCACAACGGTGTGTGTATTCTTTCCCTGGGCCATTCTGGTTAAGCGTTTGGAGCAGCAGAATTGCGAAAAATTTGTCGTCTCCTGAACCATTTCTTAGCTGCAAACTCCCATATCTCGCGAACGGATTGACCAAACCCAAAAACTCCTATTGCATCTGAAAGTAGGAACTCGCCCGATTACAACGGTATGTTTTTTTTTTCCCTAGGCCATTCTGGTTAAGCGTTTGGAGCAGCAGAAGTGCGGAAAATTTGTTGTCTTCTCAACCATTTCTTAGCTTCAAACTCCCATATATCGCGCAAGGATTCACCAAACCCAAAAATTCCTATTTCGTTCGAAAGCAGAAACTCGCCCGACTACAAAGGTATGTGTATTTTTTCCCTAGGCCATTATGGTTAAGCGTTTGGAGCAGCAGAAGTGCGGAAAATTTGTTGCCTACTCAACCATTTCTTAGCTTCAAACTCCCATATCTCGCGAACGGATTGACCAAACCCAAAAATTCCTATTGCGTCTGAAAGTAGAAACTCGCCCGATTACAACGGTATGTCTATTTTTTCCCTGGGCCATTCTGGTTAAGCGTTTGGAGCAGCAGAATTGCGAAAAATTTGTAGTCTTCGCAATCATTTCTTAGCTTCAAACTCCCATATCTCGCGAACGGATTGACCAAACCCAAAAATTCCTATTGCGTCTGAAAGTAGAAACTGGCCCGATTACAAAGGTATGAGTATTTTTTCTCTAGGCCATTCTGGTTAAGCGTGTGGAGCAGCAGAAGTGCGAAAAAGTTGTTGTCTTCTCAACCATTTCTTAGCTTCAAACTCCCATATATCGCGAACGCATTGGCCAAACCCAAAAATTTCTATTGCGTCTGAAAGTAGAAACTCGCCCGATTACAACGGTATGAGTATTTTCCCCTAGGCCATTCTGGTTAAGTGTTTGGAGCAGCAGAAGTGCGCAAAATTTGTTGCCTACTCAACCATTTCTTAGCTTCAAACTACAATATCTCGCAAACGGATTGACCAAACCCAAAAATTCCTATTGCGTCTGAAAGTAGAAACCCGCCCGATTACAACGGTATGTCTATTTTTTCCCTGGACCATTCTGGTTAAGCGTTTGGAGCAGCAGAAGTGCTGAAAATTTGTTGCCTACTCAACCATTTCCTAGCTTCAAACTGCCATATCTCGCGAACGGATTGACCAAACCCAAAAATTCCTATTGCGTCTGAAAGTAGAAACTCGCCCGATTACAAAGGTATGTGTATTTTTTCCCTAGGCCATTATGGTTAAGCGTTTGGAGCAGCAGAAGTGCGGAAAATTTGTGGCCTACTCAACCATTTCTTAGCTTCAAACTCCCATATCTCGCGAACGGATTGACCAAACCCAAAAATTCCTATTGCGTCTGAAAGTAGAAACTCGCCCGATTACAACGGTATGAGTATTTTTTCTCTAGGCCATTCTGGTTAAGCGTTTGGAGCAGCAGAAGTGCGAAAAATTTGTTGCCTACTCAACCATTTCTTAGCTTCAAACTACAATATCTCGCAAACGGATTGACCAAACCAAAAAATTCCTATTGCGTCTGAAAGTAGAAACTCGCCCGATTACAAGGGTATGTCTATTTTTCCCCTGGGGCATTCTGGTTAAGCGTTTGGAGCTGCAGAAGTGCGAAAAATTTGTAGTCTTCGCAACCATTTCTTAGCTTCAAACTCCCATATCTCTCGAACGGATTGATCAAACCCAAAAATTCCTATTGCGTCTGAAAGTAGAAACTCGCCTGATTACAAAGGTATGTGTATTTTTTCCGTAGGCCATTCTGGTTAAGCGTTTGGAGCAGCAGAAGTGCGGAAAATTTGTTGCTACTCAACCATTTCTTAGCTTCAAACTCCCATATCTCGCGAACGGATTGAGCAAACCCAAAAATTCCTATTGCATCTGAAGGTAGAAACTCGCCCGATTACAAAAGTATGTGTATTTTTTCCCTAAGCCATTCTCGTTAAGCGTTTGGAGCAGCAGAAGTGCGGAAAATTTGTTGCCTACTCAACCATTACTTAGCTCCAAACTCCCATATCTCGCGAACGGATTGACCAAACCCAAAAATTCCTATTGCGCCTGAAAGTAAAAACTCGCCCGATTACAACGGTATGTCTATTTTTTCCCTGGGCCATTCTGGTTAAGCGTTTGGAGCAGCAGAAGTGCGAACAATTTGTTGCCTTCTCAAACATTTCTTAGCTTCAAACTCCCATATCTCGCGAACGGATTGACCAAACCCAAAAATACCTATTGCGTCTGAAAGTAGAAACTCGCCCGATTACAAAGGTATGGGTATTTTTTCCCTGGGCCAATCTGGTTAAGCGTATGGAGCAGCAGAAGTGCGAACAATTTGTTGCCTTCTCAACCATTTCTTAGATTCAAACTCCCATATCTCGCGAACGGATTGACCAAACCCAAAAATTCCTATTGCGTCTGAAAGTAGAAACCCGCCCGATTACAACGGTATGTCTATTTTTTCCCTGGACCATTCTGGTTAAGCGTTTGGAGCAGCAGAATTGCAAACAATTTGTTGCCTTCTCAACCATTTCTTAGATTCAAACTCCCATATCTCGCGAACGGATTGACGAAACCCAAAAATTCCTGTTGCGTGTGAGTGTAGAATCTCTCCCGATCACAACGGTGTGTGTATTCTTTCCCTGGGCCATTCTGGTTAAGCGTTTGGAGCAGCAGAATTGCGAAAAATTTGTCGTCTCCTGAACCATTTCTTAGCTGCAAACTCCCATATCTCGCGAACGGATTGACCAAACCCGAAAACTCCTATTGCATCTGAAAGTAGGAACTCGCCCGATTACAACGGTATGTGTATTTTTTCCCTAGGCCATTCTGGTTAAGCGTTTGGAGCAGCAGAAGTGCGGAAAATTTGTTGTCTTCTCAACCATTTCTTAGCTTAAAACTCCCATATATCGCGCAAGGATTCACCAAACCCAAAAATTCCTATTTCGTTCGAAAGCAGAAACTCGCCCGACTACAAAGGTATGTGTATTTTTCCCCTAGACCATTCAGGTTAAGCGTTTGGAGCAGCAGGAATGCGCAAAATTTGTTGCCTTCTCTACTATTTCTTAGCTTCAAACTCCCATATAACGCGCAAGGATTCACCAAACCCAAAAATTCCTATTTCGTTCGAAAGTAGAAACCCTCCCGATTACAACGGTATGTGTATCTTTTCCCTAGGTCATTCGTCTTAAGCGTTTGGAGCAGCAGAAGTGCGAAAAATTTGTAGCCTTCTCAACCATTTCTTAGTTTCAAACTCCCATATCTCGCGAACGGATTGACCAAACCCAAAAATTCCTATTGCGTCTGAAAGTAGAAACTCGCCCGATTACAAAGGTATGTGTATTTTTTCCCTAGGCCATTC
The DNA here is from genome assembly GCF_051014685.1 of Ptiloglossa arizonensis. Lineage (NCBI taxonomy): Eukaryota > Metazoa > Arthropoda > Insecta > Hymenoptera > Colletidae > Ptiloglossa > Ptiloglossa arizonensis. Next base: position 293,935 of record NW_027478893.1, on the reverse strand, counting down.
TGGTTATGCGTTTGGAGCAGCAGAAGTGCGAACAATTTGTTGCCTTCTCAACCATTTCTTAGATTCAAACTCCCATATCTCGCGAACGGATTGACCAAACCCAAAAGTTCCTATTGCGTCTGAAAGCAGAAACCCGCCCGATTACAACGGTATGTCTATTTTTTCCCTGGACCATTCAGGTTAAGCGTTTGGAGCAGCAGAATTGCGAACAATTTGTTGCCTTCTCAACCATTTCTTAGATTCAAACTCCCATATCTCGCGAACGGATTGACGAAACCCAAAAATTCCTGTTGCGTGTGAATGTAGAATCTCTCCCGATCACAACGGTGTGTGTATTCTTTCCCTGGGCCATTCTGGTTAAGCGTTTGGAGCAGCAGAATTGCGAAAAATTTGTCGTCTCCTGAACCATTTCTTAGCTGCAAACTCCCATATCTCGCGCAAGGAATCACCAAACCCAAAAACTCCTATTTCGTTCGAAAGTAGAAACTCTCCCGATTACAACGGTATGTGTATCTTTTCCCTAGGTCATTCGTCTTAAGCGTTTGGAGCAGCAGAAGTGCGAAAAATTTGTAGCCTTCTCAACCATTTCTTAGCTTCAAACTCCCATATCTCGCGAACGGATTGACCAAACCCAAAAATTCCTATTGCGTCTGAAAGTAGAAACTCGCCCGTTTACAACGGTGTGAGTATTTTTTCCCTAGGCCCTTCTGGATAAGCGTTTGGAGCAGCAGAAGTGCGGAAAATGTGTTGCCTACTCAACCATTTCTTAGCTTCAAACTCCCATATCTCGCGAGTGGATAGACCAAACGCAGAAATTCATATTGCGTCTGAAAGTAGAAACTCGCCCGATTACAACGGTATGCCTATGTTTTCTCTGGGCCACTCTGGTTAAGCGTTCGGAGCAGCAGAAGTGCGAAAAATTTGTGGCCTTCTCAACCATTTCTTAGCTTCAAACTCCCTTATCTCGCGAGCGGATTGACCAAACCCAAAAATTCCTATTGCGTCTGAAAGTAGAAACTCGCCCGATTAGAACGGTGTGAGTATTTTTTCCCTAGGCCATTCTGGTTAAGCGTTTGGAGCAGCAGAAGTGCGGAAAATTTGTTGCCTACTCAACCATTTCTTAGCTTCAAACTCCCATATCTCGCGAACGGATTGACCAAACCCAAAAATTCCTATTGCGTCTGAAAGTAGAAACAGCGCCCGATTACAAAGGTATGTGTAGTTTTTCCCTAGGCCATTATGGTTAAGCGTTTGGACAGCAGAAGTGCGGAAAATTTGTTGCCTACTCAACCATTTCTTAGCTTCAAACTCCCATATCTCGCGAACGGATTGTCCAAACCCAAAAATTCCTATTGCGTCTGAATGTAGAAACTCGCCCGATTACAACGGTATGTCTATTTTTTCCCTGGGCCATTCTGGTTAAGCGTTTGGAGCAGCAGAAGTGCGAAAAATTTGTAGTCTTCGCAACCATTTCTTAGCTTCAAACTCCCATATCTCGCGAACGGATTGACCAAACCCAAAAATTCCTATTGCGTCTGAAAGTAGAAACTCGCCCGATTACAACGGTATGTCTATTTTTTCCCTGGGTCATTCTGGTTAAGCGTTTGGAGCAGCAGAAGTGCGAAAAATTTGTAGCCTTCGCAACCATTTCGTAGCTTCAAACTCCCATATCTCGCGAACGGATTGACCAAACCCAAAATTCCTATTGCGTCTGAAAGTAGAAACTGTCCCGATTACAACGGTATGAGTATTTTTTCTCTAGGCCATTCTGGTTAAGCGTTTGGAGCAGCAGAAGTGCGAAAAAGTTGTTGTCTTCTCAACCATTTCTTAGCTTCAAACTCCCATATATCGCGAACGGATTGGCCAAACCCAAAAATTCCTATTGCGTCTGAAAGTAGAAACTCGCCCGATTACAAAGGTATGTGTATTTTTTCCCTAGGCCATTCTGGTTATGCGTTTGGAGCAGCAGAAGTGCGAACAATTTGTTGCCTTCTCAACCATTTCTTAGATTCAAACTCCCATATCTCGCGAACGGATTGACCAAACCCAAAAGTTCCTATTGCTTCTGAAAGCAGAAACCCGCCCGATTACAACGGTATGTCTATTTTTTCCCTGGACCATTCAGGTTAAGCGTTTGGAGCAGCAGAATTGCGAACAATTTGTTGCCTTCTCAACCATTTCTTAGATTCAAACTCCCATATCTCGCGAACGGATTGACGAAACCCAAAAATTCCTGTTGCGTGTGAATGTAGAATCTCTCCCGATCACAACGGTGTGTGTATTCTTTCCCTGGGCCATTCTGGTTAAGCGTTTGGAGCAGCAGAATTGCGAAAAATTTGTCGTCTCCTGAACCATTTCTTAGCTGCAAACTCCCATATCTCGCGCAAGGAATCACCAAACCCAAAAACTCCTATTTCGTTCGAAAGTAGAAACTCTCCCGATTACAACGGTATGTGTATCTTTTCCCTAGGTCATTCGTCTTAAGCGTTTGGAGCAGCAGAAGTGCGAAAAATTTGTAGCCTTCTCAACCATTTCTTAGCTTCAAACTCCCATATCTCGCGAACGGATTGACCAAACCCAAAAATTCCTGTTGCGTCTGAAAGTAGAAACTCGCCCGATTACAACGGTATGTCTATTTTTTCCCTGGACCATTCAGGTTAAGCGTTTGGAGCAGCAGAAGTGCGGAAAATTTGTTGCCTACTCAACCATTTCTTAGCTTCAAACTCCCATACCTCGCGAGCGGATTGACCAAACCCAAAAATTCCTATTGCGTCTGAAAGTAGAAACTCGCCCGATTACAACGGTATGTCTATTTTTTCCCTGGGCCATTCTGGTTAAGCGTTTGGAGCAGCAGAAGTGCGAAAAATTTGTAGCCTTCGCAACCATTTCTTAGCTTCAAACTCCCATACCTCGCGAACGGATTGACTAAACCCAAAAATTCCTATTGCGTCTGAAAGTAGAAACTCGCCCGTTTACAACGGTGTGAGTATTTTTTCCCTAGGCCCTTCTGGATAAGCGTTTGGAGCAGCAGAAGTGCGGAAAGTGTGTTGCCTACTCAACCATTTCTTAGCTTCAAACTCCCATATCTCGCGAGTGGATAGACCAAACGCAGAAATTCCTATTGCGTCTGAAAGTAGAAACTCGCCCGATTACAACGGTATGCCTATGTTTTCTCTGGGCCACTCTGGTTAAGCGTTCGGAGCAGCAGAAGTGCGAAAAATTTGTGGCCTTCTCAACCATTTCTTAGCTTCAAACTCCCATATCTCGCGAGCGGATTGACCAAACCCAAAAATTCCTATTGCGTCTGAAAGTAGAAACTCGCCCGATTAGAACGGTGTGAGTATTTTTTCCCTAGGCCATTCTGGTTAAGCGTTTGGAGCAGCAGAAGTGCGGAAAATTTGTTGCCTACTCAACCATTTCTTAGCTTCAAACTCCCATATCTCGCGAACGGATTGACCAAACCCAAAAATTCCTATTGCGTCTGAAAGTAGAAACTCGCCCGATTACAAAGGTATGTGTATTTTTTCCCTAGGCCATTATGGTTAAGCGTTTGGACAGCAGAAGTGCGGAAAATTTGTTGCCTACTCAACCATTTCTTAGCTTCAAACTCCCATATCTCGCGAACGGATTGTCCAAACCCAAAAATTCCTATTGCGTCTGAATGTAGAAACTCGCCCGATTACAACGGTATGTCTATTTTTTCCCTGGGCCATTCTGGTTAAGCGTTTGGAGCAGCAGAAGTGCGAAAAATTTGTAGTCTTCGCAACCATTTCTTAGCTTCAAACTCCCATATCTCGCGAACGGATTGACCAAACCCAAAAATTCCTATTGCGTCTGAAAGTAGAAACTCGCCCGATTACAACGGTATGTCTATTTTTTCCCTGGGTCATTCTGGTTAAGCGTTTGGAGCAGCAGAAGTGCGAAAAATTTGTAGCCTTCGCAACCATTTCTTAGCTTCAAACTCCCATATCTCGCGAACGGATTGACCAAACCCAAAATTCCTAATGCGTCTGAAAGTAGAAACTGTCCCGATTACAACGGTATGAGTATTTTTTCTCTAGGCCATTCTGGTTAAGCGTTTGGAGCAGCAGAAGTGCGAAAAAGTTGTTGTCTTCTCAACCATTTCTTAGCTTCAAACTCCCATATATCGCGAACGGATTGGCCAAACCCAAAAATTCCTATTGCGTCAGAAAGTAGAAACTCGCCCGATTACAACGGTATGAGTATTTTTTCCCTAGGCCATTCTGGTTAAGTGTTTGGAGCAGCAGAATTGCGCAAAATTTGTTGCCTACTCAACCATTTCTTAGCTTCAAACTCCCATATCTCGCGAACGGATTGACCAAACCCAAAAATTCCTATTGCGTCTGAAACTAGAAACTCGCCCGAATACGACGGTATGTCTATTTTCTCCCTAGGCCATTCTGGTTAAGCGTTTGGAGCAGCAGAATTGCGAAAAATTTGTTGTCTCCTGAACCATTTCTTAGCTGCAAACTCCCATATCTCGCGAACGGATTGACCAAACCAAAAATTCCTATGGCGTCTGAAAGTAGAAGCTCCCCCGATTACAAAGGTATGTGTATTTCTCCCCTAAGACATTCTGGTTAAGCGTTTGGAGCAGCAGAAGTGCGACAAATTTGTAGCCTTCGCAACCATTTCTTAGCTTAAAACTCCCATATCTCTCGAACGGATTGACCGATCCCAAAAATTTCTATTGCATCTGAAAGTAGAAACTCGCCTGATTACAACGGTATGTGTATTTTTTCCCTGGGCCATTCTGGTTAGGCGTTTGGAGCAGCAGAAATGCGCAAAATTTGTTGCCTTCTCAACAGTTTCTTAGCTTCAAACTCCCATATATCCCGCAAGGATTCACCAAACCCAAAAATTCCTATTTTGACTGAAAGTAGAAACTCTCCCGATTACAACGGTATGTGTATTTTTCCCCTAGGCCATTCGTGTTAAGCGTTTGGAGCAGCAGAAGTGCGAAAAATTTGTTGTCTTCTCAACCATTTCTTAGCTTCAAACTCCCATATCTCGCGAACGGATTGACCAAACCCAAAAATTCCTATTGCGTCTGAAAGTAGAATCTCGCCCGATTGCAAAGGTATGTGTATTTTTTCCCTTGGCCATTCTGGTTAAGCGTTTGGAGCAGCAGAATTGCGGAAAAATTGTTGCCTACTCAACCATTTCTTAGCTTCAAACTCCCATATCTCGCGAACGGATTGACCAAACCCTAAAATTCCTATTGCGTCTGAAAGTAGAAGCTCCCCCGATTACAAAGGTATGTGTATTTTTACCCTAGGCCGTTCTGGTTAAACGTTTGGAGCAGCAGAAGTGCGTAAAATTTGTTGTCTTCTCAACCATTTCTTAGTTTCAAACTCCCATATCTCGCGAAGGGATTGACCAAACCCTAAAATTCCTATTGCGTCTGAAAGTAGAAACTCGCCCGATTACAACGGTATGTGTATTTTTTCATTAGGCCCTTCTGGTTAAGTGTGTGGAGCAGCAGAAGTGCGGAAAATTTGTTGCCTACTCAACCATTTCTTAGCTTCAAACTCCCATATCTCGCGAACGGATTGACCAAACCCAAAAATACCTATTGCGTCTGAAATTAGAAACGCGCCCAATTACAACCATTTGTCTATTTTTTCCCTGGGCCATTCTGGTTTAGCGTTTGGAGCAGCAGAAGTGCGAACAATTTGTTGCCTTCTCAAACATTTCTTAGCTTCAAACTCCCATATCTCGCGAACGGATTGACCAAACCCAAAGTACCTATTGCGTCTGAAAGTAAAAACTCGCCCGATTACAAAGGTATGTGTATTTTTTCCCTGGGCCATTCTGGTTAAGCGTTTGGAGCAGCAGAAGTGCGAACAATTTGTTGCCTTCTCAACCATTTCTTAGATTCAAACTCCCATATCTCGCGAACGGATTGACCAAACCCAAAAATTCCTATTGCGTCTGAAAGTAGAAACTCGCCCGATTACAAAGGTATGTGTATTTTTTCCCTTGGCCATTCTGGTTAAGCGTTTGGAGCAGCAGAAGTGCGGAAAAATTGTTGCCTACTCAACCATTTCTTAGCTTCAAACTCCCATATCTCGCGAACGGATTGACCAAACCCTAAAATTCCTATTGCGTCTGAAAGTAGAAGCTCCCCCGATTACAAAGGTATGTGTATTTTTACCCTAGGCCGTTCTGGTTAAACGTTTGGAGCAGCAGAAGTGCGTAAAATTTGTTGTCTTCTCAACCATTTCTTAGTTTCAAACTCCCATATCTCGCGAAGGGATTGACCAAACACTAAAATTCCTATTGCGTCTGAAAGTAGAAACTCGCCCGATTACAACGGTATGTGTATTTTTTCATTAGGCCCTTCTGGTTAAGTGTGTGGAGCAGCAGAAGTGCGGAAAATTTGTTGCCTACTCAACCATTTCTTAGCTTCAAACTCCCATATCTCGCGAACGGATTGACCAAACCCAAAAATACCTATTGCGTCTGAAAGTGGAAACCCGCCCGATTACAACGGTGTGTGTATTCTTTCCCTGGGACATTCTGGTTAAGCGTTTGGAGCAGCAGAATTGCGAAAAATTTGTCGTCTCCTGAACCATTTCTTAGCTGCAAACTCCCATATCTCGCGAACGGATTGACCAAACCCAAAAACTCCTATTGCATCTGAAAGTAGGAACTCGCCCGATTACAACGGTATGTGTATTTTTTCCCTAGGCCATTCTGGTTAAGCGTTTGGAGCAGCAGAATTGCGGAAAATTTGTTGTCTTCTCAACCATTTCTTAGCTTCAAACTCCCATATATCGCGCAAGGATTCACCAAACCCAAAAATTCCTATTTCGTTCGAAAGCAGAAACTCGCCCGATTACAAAGGTATGTGTATTTTTCCCCTAGACCATTCAGGTTAAGCGTTTGGAGCAGCAGGAATGCGCAAAATTTGTTGCCTTCTCAACTAATTCTTAGCTTCAAACTCCCATATATCGCGCAAGGAATCACCAAACCCAAAAATTCCTATTTCGTTCGAAAGTAGAAACTCTCCCGATTACAACGGTATGTGTATCTTTTCCCTGGGCCATTCGTCTTAAGCGTTTGGAGCAGCAGAAGTGCGAAAAATTTGTAGCCATCTCAACCATTTCTTAGCTTCAAACTCCCATATCTCGCGAACGGATTGAGCAAACCCAAAAATTCCTATTGCGTCTGAAAGTAGAAGCTCGCCCGATTACAACGGTATGTCTATTTTTTCCCTGGGCCATTCTGGTTAAGCGTTTGGAGCAACAGAATTGCGGAAAATTTGTTGCCTACTCAACCATTTCTTAGCTTCAAACTCCCATATCTCGCGAGCGGATTGACCAAACCCAAAATTCCTATTGCGTCTGAAAGTAGAAACTCGCCCGATTACAACGGTGTGAGCATTTTTTCCCTAGGCCATTCTGGTTAAGCGTTTGGAGCAACAGAATTGCGGAAAATTCGTTGCTACTCAACCATTTCTTAGCTTCAATCTCCCATATCTCGCGAACGGATTGAGCAAACCCAAAAATTCCTATTGTGTCTGAAAGTAGCAACTCGCCCGATTACATCGGTGTGAGTATTTTTTCCCTAGGCCATTCTGGTTAAGCGTTTGGAGCAGCAGAAGTGCGGAAAATTTGTTGCCTACTCAACCATTTCTTAGCTTCAAACTCCCATATCTCGCGAACGGATTGACCAAACCCAAAAATTCCTATTGCGTCTGAAAGTAGAAACTCGCCCGATTACAAAGCTATGTGTATTTTTTCCCTAGGCCATTATGGTTAAGCGTTTGGAGCAGCAGAAGTGCGAAAAATTTGTAGTCTTCGCAACCATTTCTTTGCTTCAAACTCCCATATCTCGCGAACGGATTGGCCAAACCCAAAAATTCCTATTGTGTCTGAAAGTAGAAACTCGCCCGATTACAACGGTATGAGTATTTTTTCCCTAGGCCATTCTAGTTAAGTGTTTGGAGCAGCAGAAGTGCCCAAAATTTGTTGCCTACTCAACCATTTCTAAGGTTCAAACTCCCATATCTCGCGAACGGATTGACCAAACCCAAAAATTCCTATTGCGTCTGAAACTAGAAACTCGCCCGATTACAAAGGTATGTCTATTTTCTCCCTAGGCCATTCTGGTTAAGCGTTTGGAACAGCAGAATTGCGAAAAATTTGTTGTCTCCTGAACCATTTCTTAGCTGCAAACTCCCATATCTCGCGAACGGATTGACCAAACCAAAAATTCCTATGGCGTCTGAAAGTAGAAGTTCCCCGATTACAAAGGTATGTGTATTTCTCCCCTAAGACATTCTGGTTAAGCGTTTGGAGCAGCAGAAGTGCGTAAAATTTGTTGTCTTCTCAACCATTTCTTAGCTTCAAACTCCCATATCTCGCGAACGGATTGACCAAACCCAAAAATTCCTGTTGCGTCTGAAAGTAGAAACTCGCCCGATTACAAAGGTAGGTCTATTTTTTCCCTAGGCCATTCTGGTTATGTGTTTGGAGCAGCAGAAGTGCGACAAATTTGTTGTCTTCTAAACCATTTCTTAGATTAAAACTCCCATATCTCGCGAACGGATTGACCAAACCCAAAAATTCCTATTGCGTCTGAAAGTAGAAACTCGCCCGATTACAACGGTATGTGTATTTTTTCCCGGGGCCATTCTGGTTAGGCGTTTGGAGCAGCAGAAATGCGCAAAATTTGTTGCCTTCTCAACCATTTCTTAGCTTCAAACTCCCATATCTCGCGAACGGATACACCAAACCCAAAAATTCCGGTTCCGTCTGAAAGTAGAAACTCGCCCGATTACAACGGTATGTGTATTTTTCCCCTAGGCCATTCTGGTTAAGCGTTTGGAGCAGCAGAATTGCGAAATATTTGTTGTCTTCTCAACCATTTCTTAGCTTCAAACTCCCATATCTCGCGAGCGGATAGACCAAACCCAAAAATTCCTATTGCGTCTGAAAGTAGAAACTCGCCCGATTACAACGGTATGCCTATTTTTTCCCTGGGCCATTCTGGTTAAGCGTTTGGAGCAGCAGAATTGCGAAAAATTTGTAGCCTCCGCAATCATTTCTTAGGTTCAAACTCCCATACCTCGCGAACGGATTGACTAAACCCAAAAATTCCTCTTGCATCTGAAAGTAGAAGCTCCCCCGATTACAAGGGTATGTGTATTTTTCCCCTAGGCCATTCTGGTTAAGCGTTTGGAGCAGCAGAATTGCGAAATATTTGTTGTCTTCTCAACCATTTCTTAGATTCAAACTCCCATATCTCGCGAGCAGATAGACCAAACCCAAAAATTCCTATTGCGTCTGAAAGTAGAAACTCGCCCGATTACAACGGTATGTCTATTTTTTGCCTGGGCCATTCTGGTTAAGCGTTTGGAGCAGCAGAAGTGCGAAAAATTTGTAGCCTTCGCAACCATTTCTTAGGTTCAAACTCCCATACCTCGCGAACGGATTGACCAAACCCAAAAACTCCTATTGCATCTGAAAGTAGGAACTCGCCCGATTACAACGGTATGTGTATTTTTACCCTAGGCCATTCTGGTTAAGCGTTTGGAGCAGCAGAATTGCGGAAAATTTGTTGTCTTCTCAACCATTTCTTAGCTTCAAACTCCCATATATCGCGCAAGGATTCACCAAACCCAAAAATTCCTATTTCGTTCGAAAGCAGAAACTCGCCCGATTACAAAGGTATGTGTATTTTTCCCCTAGACCATTCAGGTTAAGCGTTTGGAGCAGCAGGAATGCGCAAAATTTGTTGCCTTCTCAAATATTTCTTAGCTTCAAACTCCCATATATCGCGCAAGGAATCACCAAACCCAAAAATTCCTATTTCGTTCGAAAGTAGAAACTCGCCCGATTACAACGGTATGTCTATTTTTTCCCTGGGCCATTCTGGTTAAGCGTTTGGAGCAACAGAATTGCGGAAAATTTGTTGCCTACTCAACCATTTCTTAGCTTCAAACTCCCATATCTCGCGAACGGATTGACCAAACCCAAAAATTCCTATTGCGTCTGAAAGTAGAAACTCGCCCGATTACAAAGGTATGTGTATTTTTCCCCTAGGCCATTCTGGTTAAGCGTTTGGAGCAGCAGAAGTGCGAAAAATTTGTAGCCTTCTCAACCATTTCTTAGCTTCAAACTCCCATATCTCGCGAGCGGATTGACCAAACCCAAAATTCCTATTGCGTCTGAAAGTAGAAACTCGCCCGATTACAACGGTGTGAGTATTTTTTCCCTAGGCCATTCTGGTTAAGCGTTTGGAGCAACAGAATTGCGGAAAATTCGTTGCTACTCAACCATTTCTTAGCTTCAATCTCCCATATCTCGCGAACGGATTGAGCAAACCCAAAAATTCCTATTGTGTCTGAAAGTAGCAACTCGCCCGATTACATCGGTGTGAGTATTTTTTCCCTAGGCCATTCTGGTTAAGCGTTTGGTGCAGCAGAAGTGCGGAAAATTTGTTGCCTACTCAACCATTTCTTAGCTTCAAACTCCCATATCTCGCGAACGGATTGACCAAACCCAAAAATTCCTATTGCGTCTGAAAGTAGAAACTCGCCCGATTACAAAGCTATGTGTATTTTTTCCCTAGGCCATTATGGTTAAGCGTTTGGAGCAGCAGAAGTGCGAAAAATTTGTAGTCTTCGCAACCATTTCTTTGCTTCAAACTCCCATATCTCGCGAACGGATTGGCCAAACCCAAAAATTCCTATTGCGTCTGAAAGTAGAAACTCGCCCGATTACAACGGTATGAGTATTTTTTCCCTAGGCCATTCTAGTTAAGTGTTTGGAGCAGCAGAAGTGCCCAAAATTTGTTGCCTACTCAACCATTTCTAAGGTTCAAACTCCCATATCTCGCGAACGGATTGACCAAACCCAAAAATTCCTATTGCGTCTGAAACTAGAAACTCGCCCGATTACAAAGGTATGTCTATTTTCTCCCTAGGCTATTCTGGTTAAGCGTTTGGAACAGCAGAATTGCGAAAAATTTGTTGTCTCCTGAACCATTTCTTAGCTGCAAACTCCCATATCTCGCGAACGGATTGACCAAACCAAAAATTCCTATGGCGTCTGAAAGTAGAAGTTCCCCGATTACAAAGGTATGTGTATTTCTCCCCTAAGACATTCTGGTTAAGCGTTTGGAGCAGCAGAAGTGCGTAAAATTTGTTGTGTTCTCAACCATTTCTTAGCTTCAAACTCCCATATCTCGCGAACGGATTGACCAAACCCAAAAATTCCTGTTGCGTCTGAAAGTAGAAACTCGCCCGATTACAAAGGTAGGTCTATTTTTTCCCTAGGCCATTCTGGTTATGTGTTTGGAGCAGCAGAAGTGCGACAAATTTGTTGCCTTCTCAAATATTTCTTAGCTTCAAACTCCCATATATCGCGCAAGGAATCACCAAACCCAAAAATTCCTATTTCGTTCGAAAGTAGAAACTCGCCCGATTACAACGGTATGTCTATTTTTTCCCTGGGCCATTCTGGTTAAGCGTTTGGAGCAGCAGAATTGCGGAAAATGTGTAGCCTCCGCAACCATTTCTTAGGTTCAAACTCCCATACCTCGCGAACGGATTGACTAAACCCAAAAATTCCTATTGCGTCTGAAAGTAGAAGCTCCCCCGATTACAAAGGTATGTGTATTTTTCCCCTAGGCCATTCTGGTTAAGCGTTTGGAGCAGCAGAATTGCGAAATATTTGTTGTCTTCTCAACCATTTCTTAGCTTCAAACTCCCATATCTCGCGAGCAGATAGACCAAACCCAAAAATTCCTATTGCGTCTGAAAGTAGAAACTCGCCCGATTACAACGGTATGTCTATTTTTTGCCTGGGCCATTCTGGTTAAGCGTTTGGAGCAGCAGAAGTGCGAAAAATTTGTAGCCTTCGCAACCATTTCTTAGGTTCAAACTCCCATACCTCGCGAACGGATTGACCAAACCCAAAAACTCCTATTGCATCTGAAAGTAGGAACTCGCCCGATTACAACGGTATGTGTATTTTTCCCCTAGACCATTCAGGTTAAGCGTTTGGAGCAGCAGGAATGCGCAAAATTTGTTGCCTTCTCAAATATTTCTTAGCTTCAAACTCCCATATATCGCGCAAGGAATCACCAAACCCAAAAATTCCTATTTCGTTCGAAAGTAGAAACTCGCCCGATTACAACGGTATATCTATTTTTTCCCTGGGCCATTCTGGTTAAGCGTTTGGAGCAGCAGAATTGCGGAAAATTTGTTGCTACTCAACCATTTCTTAGCTTCAAACTCCCATATCTCGCGAACGGACTGAGCAAACCCAAAAATTCCTATTGCGTCTGAAAGTAGAAACTCGCCCGATTACATCGGTGTGAGTATTTTTTCCCTAGGCCATTCTGGTTAAGCGTTTGGAGCAGCAGAAGTGCGGAAAATTTGTTGCCTACTCAACCATTTCTTAGCTTCAAACTCCCATATCTCGCGAACGGATTGACCAAACCCAAAAATTCCTATTGCGTCTGAAAGTAGAAACTCGCCCGATTACAAAGGTATGTGTATTTTTTCCCTAGGCCATTATGGTTAAGCGTTTGGAGCAGCAGAAGTGCGAAAAATTTGTAGTCTTCGCAACCATTTATTTGCTTCAAACTCCCATATCTCGCGAACGGATTGGCCAAACCCAAAAATTCCTATTGCGTCTGAAAGTAGAAGCTCCCCCGATTACAAAGGTATGTGTATTTCTCCCCTAAGGCATTCTGGTTAAGCGTTTGGAGCAGCAGAAGTGCGTAAAATTTGTTGTCTTCTCAACCATTTCTTAGATTAAAACTCCCATATCTCGCGAACGGATTGACCAAACCCAAAAATTCCTATTGCGTCTGAAAGTAGAAACTCGCCCGATTACAACGGTATGTGTATTTTTTCCCTAGGCCATTCTGGTTATGTGTTTGGAGCAGCAGAAGTGCGACAAATTTGTTGTCTTCTAAACCATTTCTTAGATTCAAACTCCCATACCTCCCGAACGGATTGACCAAACCCAAAAATTCCTATTGCGTCTGAAAGTAGAAACTCGCCCGATTACAACGGTATGTGTATTTTTTCCCTAGGCCATTCTGGTTAAGCGTTTGGAGCAGCAGAAGTGCGGAAAAATTGTTGCCTACTCAACCATTTCTTAGCTTCAAACTCCCATATCTCGCGAACGGATTGACCAAACCCAAAAATTCCTATTGCGTCTGAAAGTAGAAACTCGCCCGATTACAACGGTATGTGTATTTTTTCCCTGGGCCATTCTGGTTAGGCGTTTGGAGCAGCAGAAATGCGCAAAATTTGTTGCCTTCTCAACCATTTCTTAGCTTCAAACTCCCATATCTCGCGAACGGATTCACCAAACCCAAAAATTCTGGTTCCGTCTGAAAGTAGAAACTCGCCCGATTACAACGGTATGTGTATTTTTCCCCTAGGCCATTCTGGTTAAGCGTTTGGAGCAGCAGAATTGCGAAATATTTGTTGCCTTCTCAAATATTTCTTAGCTTCAAACTCCCATATATCGCGCAAGGAATCACCAAACCCAAAAATTCCTATTTCGTTCGAAAGTAGAAACTCGCCCGATTACAACGGTATGTCTATTTTTTCCCTGGGCCATTCTGGCTAAGCGTTTGGAGCAACAGAATTGCGGAAAATTTGTTGCCTACTCAACCATTTCTTAGCTTCAAACTCCCATATCTCGCGAACGGATTGACCAAACCCAAAAATTCCTATTGCGTCTGAAAGTAGAAACTCGCCCGATTACAAAGGTATGTGTATTTTTCCCCTAGGCCATTCTGGTTAAGCGTTTGGAGCAGCAGAAGTGCGAAAAATTTGTAGCCTTCTCAACCATTTCTTAGCTTCAAACTCCCATATCTCGCGAGCGGATTGACCAAACCCAAAATTACTATTGCGTCTGAAAGTAGAAACTCGCCCCATTACAACGGTGTGAGTATTTTTTCCCTAGGCCATTCTGGTTAAGCGTTTGGAGCAACAGAAGTGCGGAAAATTTGTTGCCTACTCAACCATTTCTTAGCTTCAAACTCCCATATCTCGCGAACGGACTGAGCAAACCCAAAAATTCCTATTGCGTCTGAAAGTAGAAACTCGCCCGATTACATCGGTGTGAGTATTTTTTCCCTAGGCCATTCTGGTTAAGCGTTTGGAGCAGCAGAAGTGCGGAAAATTTGTTGCCTACTCAACCATTTCTTAGCTTCAAACTCCCATATCTCGCGAACGGATTGACCAAACCCAAAAATTCCTATTGCGTCTGAAAGTAGAAACTCGCCCGATTACAAAGATATGTGTATTTTTTCCCTAGGCCATTATGGTTAAGCGTTTGGAGCAGCAGAAGTGCGAAAAATTTGTAGTCTTCGCAACCATTTATTTGCTTCAAATTCCCATATCTCGCGAACGGATTGGCCAAACCCAAAAATTCCTATTGCGTCTGAAAGTAGAAGCTCCCACGATTACAAAGGTATGTGTATTTCTCCCCTAAGGCATTCTGGTTAAGCGTTTGGAGCAGCAGAAGTGCGTAAAATTTGTTGTCCTCTCAACCATTTCTTAGATTAAAACTCCCATATCTCGCGAACGGATACACCAAACCCAAAAATTCCGGTTCCGTCTGAAAGTAGAAACTCGCCCGATTACAACGGTATGTGTATTTTTCCCCTAGGCCATTCAGGTTAAGCGTTTGGAGCAGCAGGAATGCGCAAAATTTGTTGCCTTCTCAAATATTTCTTAGCTTCAAACTCCCATATATCGCGCAAGGAATCACCAAACCCAAAAATTCCTATTTCGTTCGAAAGTAGAAACTCGCCCGATTACAACGGTATGTCTATTTTTTCCCTGGGCCATTCTGGTTAAGCGTTTGGAGCAGCAGAATTGCGGAAAATGTGTAGCCTCCGCAACCATTTCTTAGGTTCAAACTCCCATACCTCGCGAACGGATTGACTAAACCCAAAAATTCCTATTGCGTCTGAAAGTAGAAGCTCCCCCGATTACAAAGGTATGTGTATTTTTCCCCTAGGCCATTCTGGTTAAGCGTTTGGAGCAGCAGAATTGCGAAATATTTGTTGTCTTCTCAACCATTTCTTAGCTTCAAACTCCCATATCTCGCGAGCAGATAGACCAAACCCAAAAATTCCTATAGCGTCTGAAAGTAGAAACTCGCCCGATTACAACGGTATGTCTATTTTTTGCCTGGGCCATTCTGGTTAAGCGTTTGGAGCAGCAGAAGTGCGAAAAATTTGTAGCCTTCGCAACCATTTCTTAGGTTCAAACTCCCATACCTCGCGAACGGATTGACCAAACCCAAAAACTCCTATTGCATCTGAAAGTAGGAACTCGCCCGATTACAACGGTATGTGTATTTTTCCCCTAGACCATTCAGGTTAAGCGTTTGGAGCAGCAGGAATGCGCAAAATTTGTTGCCTTCTCAAATATTTCTTAGCTTCAAACTCCCATATATCGCGCAAGGAATCACCAAACCCAAAAATTCCTATTTCGTTCGAAAGTAGAAACTCGCCCGATTACAACGGTATATCTATTTTTTCCCTGGGCCATTCTGGTTAAGCGTTTGGAGCAGCAGAATTGCGGAAAATTTGTTGCTACTCAACCATTTCTTAGCTTCAAACTCCCATATCTCGCGAACGGACTGAGCAAACCCAAAAATTCCTATTGCGTCTGAAAGTAGAAACTCGCCCGATTACATCGGTGTGAGTATTTTTTCCCTAGGCCATTCTGGTTAAGCGTTTGGAGCAGCAGAAGTGCGGAAAATTTGTTGCCTACTCAACCATTTCTTAGCTTCAAACTCCCATATCTCGCGAACGGATTGACCAAACCCAAAAATTCCTATTGCGTCTGAAAGTAGAAACTCGCCCGATTACAAAGGTATGTGTATTTTTTCCCTAGGCCATTATGGTTAAGCGTTTGGAGCAGCAGAAGTGCGAAAAATTTGTAGTCTTCGCAACCATTTATTTGCTTCAAACTCCCATATCTCGCGAACGGATTGGCCAAACCCAAAAATTCCTATTGCGTCTGAAAGTAGAAGCTCCCCCGATTACAAAGGTATGTGTATTTCTCCCCTAAGGCATTCTGGTTAAGCGTTTGGAGCAGCAGAAGTGCGTAAAATTTGTTGTCTTCTCAACCATTTCTTAGATTAAAACTCCCATATCTCGCGAACCGATTGACCAAACCCAAAAATTCCTATTGCGTCTGAAAGTAGAAACTCGCCCGATTACAACGGTATGTGTATTTTTTCCCTAGGCCATTCTGGTTATGTGTTTGGAGCAGCAGAAGTGCGACAAATTTGTTGTCTTCTAAACCATTTCTTAGATTCAAACTCCCATACCTCGCGAACGGATTGACCAAACCCAAAAATTCCTATTGCGTCTGAAAGTAGAAACTCGCCCGATTACAACGGTATGTGTATTTTTTCCCTAGGCCATTCTGGTTAAGCGTTTGGAGCAGCAGAAGTGCGGAAAAATTGTTGCCTACTCAACCATTTCTTAGCTTCAAACTCCCATATCTCGCGAACGGATTGACCAAACCCAAAAATTCCTATTGCGTCTGAAAGTAGAAACTCGCCCGATTACAACGGTATGTGTATTTTTTCCCTGGGCCATTCTGGTTAGGCGTTTGGAGCAGCAGAAATGCGCAAAATTTGTTGCCTTCTCAACCATTTCTTAGCTTCAAACTCCCATATCTCGCGAACGGATTCACCAAACCCAAAAATTCTGGTTCCGTCTGAAAGTAGAAACTCGCCCGATTACAACGGTATGTGTATTTTTCCCCTAGGCCATTCTGGTTAAGCGTTTGGAGCAGCAGAATTGCGAAATATTTGTTGCCTTCTCAAATATTTCTTAGCTTCAAACTCCCATATATCGCGCAAGGAATCACCAAACCCAAAAATTCCTATTTCGTTCGAAAGTAGAAACTCGCCCGATTACAACGGTATGTCTATTTTTTCCCTGGGCCATTCTGGTTAAGCGTTTGGAGCAACAGAATTGCGGAAAATTTGTTGCCTACTCAACCATTTCTTAGCTTCAAACTCCCATATCTCGCGAACGGATTGACCAAACCCAAAAATTCCTATTGCGTCTGAAAGTAGAAACTCGCCCGATTACAAAGGTATGTGTATTTTTCCCCTAGGCCATTCTGGTTAAGCGTTTGGAGCAGCAGAAGTGCGAAAAATTTGTAGCCTTCTCAACCATTTCTTAGCTTCAAACTCCCATATCTCGCGAGCGGATTGACCAAACCCAAAATTACTATTGCGTCTGAAAGTAGAAACTCGCCCGATTACAACGGTGTGAGTATTTTTTCCCTAGGCCATTCTGGTTAAGCGTTTGGAGCAACAGAATTGCGGAAAATTTGTTGCTACTCAACCATTTCTTAGCTTCAAACTCCCATATCTCGCGAACGGACTGAGCAAACCCAAAAATTCCTATTGCGTCTGAAAGTAGAAACTCGCCCGATTACATCGGTGTGAGTATTTTTTCCCTAGGCCATTCTGGTTAAGCGTTTGGAGCAGCAGAAGTGCGGAAAATTTGTTGCCTACTCAACCATTTCTTAGCTTCAAACTCCCATATCTCGCGAACGGATTGACCAAACCCAAAAATTCCTATTGCGTCTGAAAGTAGAAACTCGCCCGATTACAAAGATATGTGTATTTTTTCCCTAGGCCATTATGGTTAAGCGTTTGGAGCAGCAGAAGTGCGAAAAATTTGTAGTCTTCGCAACCATTTATTTGCTTCAAACTCCCATATCTCGCGAACGGATTGGCCAAACCCAAAAATTCCTATTGCGTCTGAAAGTAGAAGCTCCCCCGATTACAAAGGTATGTGTATTTCTCCCCTAAGGCATTCTGGTTAAGCGTTTGGAGCAGCAGAAGTGCGTAAAATTTGTTGTCCTCTCAACCATTTCTTAGATTAAAACTCCCATATCTCGCGAACGGATTGACCAAACCCAAAAATTCCTATTGCGTCTGAAAGTAGAAACTCGCCCGATTACAACGGTATGTGTATTTTTTCCCTAGGCCATTCTGGTTATGTGTTTGGAGCAGCAGAAGTGCGACAAATTTGTTGTCTTCTAAACCATTTCTTAGATTCAAACTCCCATATCTCGCGAACGGATTGACCAAACCCCAAATTTCCTATTGCGTCTGAAAGTAGAAACTCGCCCGATTACAACGGTATGTGTATTTTTTCCCTAGGCCATTCTGGTTAAGCGTTTGGAGCAGCAGAAGTGCGGAAAAATTGTTGCCTACTCAACCATTTCTTAGCTTCAAACTCCCATATCTCGCGAACGGATTGACCAAACCCAAAAATTCCTATTGCGTCTGAAAGTAGAAACTCGCCCGATTACAACGGTATGTGTATTTTTTCCCTGGGCCATTCTGGTTAGGCGTTTGGAGCAGCAGAAATGCGCAAAATTTGTTGCCTTCTCAACCATTTCTTAGCTTCAAACTCCCATATCTCGCGAACGGATTCACCAAACCCAAAAATTCTGGTTCCGTCTGAAAGTAGAAACTCGCCCGATTACAACGGTATGTGTATTTTTCCCCTAGGCCATTCTGGTTAAGCGTTTGGAGCAGCAGAATTGCGAAATATTTGTTGTCTTCTCAACCATTTCTTAGCTTCAAACTCCCATATCTCGCGAGCGGATAGACCAAACCCAAAAATTCCTATTGCGTCTGAAAGTAGAAACTCGCCCGATTACAACGGTATGTATATTTTTCCCCTGGGCCATTCTGGTTAAGCGTTTGGAGCAGCAGAAGTGCGAAAAATTTGTAGCCTTCGCAACCATTTCTTAGGTTCAAACTCCCATGCCTCGCGAACGGATTGACTAAACCCAAAAATTCCTATTGCGTCTGAAAGTAGAAGCTCCCCCGATTACAAAGGTATGTGTATTTCTCCCCTAAGGCATTCTGGTTAAGCGTTTGGAGCAGCAGAAGTGCGTAAAATTTGTTGTCTTCTCAACCATTTCTTAGCTTCAAACTCCCATATCTCGCGAGCAGATAGACCAAACCCAAAAATTCCTATTGTGTCTGAAAGTGGAAACTCGCCCGATTACAACGGTATGTCTATTTTTTGCCTGGGCCATTCTGGTTAAGCGTTTGGAGCAGCAGAAATGCGAAAAATTTGTAGCCTTCGCAACCATTTCTTAGGTTCAAACTCCCATACCTCGCGAACGGATTGACTAAACCCAAAAATTCCTATTGCGTCTGAAAGTAGAAGCTCCCCCGATTACAAAGGTATGTGTATTTCTCCCCTAAGACATTCTGGTTAAGCGTTTGGAGCAGCAGAAGTGCGTAAAATTTGTTGTCTTCTCAACCATTTCTTAGCTTCAAACTCCCATATCTCGCGAACGGATTGACCAAACCCAAAAATTCCTATTGCGTCTGAAAGTAGAAACTCGCCCGATTACAAAGGTATGTGTATTTTTTCCCTAGGCCATTCTGGTTAAGCGTTTGGAGCAGCAGAAGTGCGGAAAATTTGTTGCCTGCTCAACCATTTCTTAGATTCACACTCCCATATCTCGCGAACGGATAGAGCAAACGCAAAAATTCCTATTGCGTCTGAAAGTAGAAACTCGCCCGATTACAACGGTATGTGTATTTTTTCCCTAGGCCATTCTGGTTAAGCGTTTGGAGCAGCAGAAGTGCGGAAAAATTGTTGCCTACTCAACCATTTCTTAGCTTCAAACTCCCATATCTCGCGAACGGATTGACCAAACCCAAAAATTCCTATTGCGTCTGAAAGTAGAAACTCGCCCGATTACAACGGTATGTGTATTTTTTCCCTAGGACATTCTGGTTATGTGTTTGGAGCAGCAGAAGTGCGACAAATTTGTTGTCTTCTAAACCATTTCTTAGCTTCAAACTCCCATATATCGCGAACGGATTGGCCAAACCCAAAAATTCCTATTGCATCTGAAAGTAGAAACTCACCCTATTACAAAGGTATGTGTATTTTTTCCCCAGGCCATTCTGGTTAAGGGTTTGGAGCAGCAGAAGTGTGCAAAATTTGTTCTCTTCACAACCATTTCTTAGATGCAAACTCCCATATCTCGCGAACGGGTTGACCACACCCAAAAATTCCTATTGCGTCTAAAAGTAGAAACTCGCCCGATTACAACGGTATGTCTATTTTTTCCCTGGGCCACTCTGGTTAAGCGTTTGGAGCAGCAGAATTGCGAAAAATTTGTAGCCTTCTCAACCATTTCTTAGCTTCAAACTCCCATATCTCGCGAGCGGATTGACCAAACCCAAAAATTCCTATAACGTCTGAAAGTAGAAACTCGCCCGATTACAAAGGTAGGTCTATTTTTTCCCTTGGCCATTCTGGTTATGTGTTTGGAGCAGCAGAAGTGCGCAAAATTTGATGCCTACTCAACCATTTCTTAGCTTCTAGCTCCCATATCTCGCGAACGGATTGACCAAACCCAAAAATTCCTATTGCGTCTGAAAGTAGATACTCGCCCGATTACAACGGTATGTCTATTTTTTCCCTGGGCCATTCTGGTTAAGCGTTTGGAGCAGCAGAAGTGCGAAATATTTGTTGCACTCTCCACCATTTCTTACCTTCAAACTCCCATATCTCGCGAACGGTTTGACAAACCCAAAAATTCCTATTGCATCTGAAGGTAGAAACTCGCCCGATTACAAAGGTATGTGTATTTTTTCCCTAGGCCATTCTGGTTAAGCGTTTGGAGCAGCAGAAGTGCGGAAAATTTGTTGCCTGCTCAACCATTTCTTAGATTCACACTCCCATATCTCGCGAACGGATAGAGCAAACGCAAAAATTCCTA
Organism: Ptiloglossa arizonensis; assembly: GCF_051014685.1. Taxonomy (NCBI): domain Eukaryota; kingdom Metazoa; phylum Arthropoda; class Insecta; order Hymenoptera; family Colletidae; genus Ptiloglossa; species Ptiloglossa arizonensis. Next base: position 273,132 of record NW_027478893.1, on the reverse strand, counting down.
TTGCGTCTGAAAGTAGAAACTCGCCCGATTACAACGGTATGCCTATGTTTTCCCTGGGCCACTCTGATTAAGAGTTTGGAGCAGCAGAATTGCGAAAAATTTGTAGCCTTCTCAACCATTTCTCAGCTTCAAACTCCCATATCTCGCGAGCGGATTGACCAAACCCAAAAATTCCTATTAGGTCTGAAAGTAGAAACTCGCCCGATTAGAACGGTGTGAGTATTTTTTCCCTAGGCCATTCTGGTTAAGCGTTTGGAGCAGCAGAAGTGCGGAAAATTTGTTGCTACTCAACCATTTCTTAGCTTCAAACTCCCATATCTCGCGAACGGATTGAGCAAACGCAAAAATTCCTATTGCGTCTGAAAGTAGAAACTCGCCCGATTACAACGGTATGCCTATGTTTTCCCTGGGCCACTCTGGTTAAGAGTTTGGAGCAGCAGAAGTGCGAAAAATTTGTAGCCTTCTCAACCATTTCTTAGCTTCAAACTCCCATATCTCGCGAGCGGATTGACCAAACCCAAAAATTCCTATTGCGTCTGAAAGTAGAAGCCCGCCCGATTACAACGGTGTGAGTATTTTTTCCCTAGCCAATTCTGGATAAGCGTTTGGAGCAGCAGAAGTGCGGAAAATTTGTTGTCTTCTCAACCATTTCTTAGCTTCAAACTCCCATATATCGCGAACGGATTGGCCAAACCCAAAAATTCGTATTGCGTCTGAAAGTAGAAACTCGCCCGATTACAACGGTATGTCTATTTTTTCCCTCGGACATTCTGGTCAAGCGTTTGGAACAGCAGAAGTACGAACAATTTGTTTCCTTCTCAGCCATTTCTTACCTTCAAACTCCCATATCTCTCGAACGGATTGACCAAACCCAAAAATTCCTATTGCATCTGAAAGTAGAAACTCGCCCTATTACAAAGGTATGTCTATTTTTTCCCTGGGACATTCTGGTCAAGTGTTTGGAGCAGCAGAAGTGCGAAAAATTTGTAGCCTTCGCAACAATTTCTTAGCTTCAAACTCCCATATCTCGCGAACGGATTGACCAAACCCAAAAATTCCTATTGAGTCTGAAAGTAGAAACTGGCCCGATTACAAAGGTATGAGTATTTTCTCTCTAGGCCATTCTGGTTAAGCGTTTGGAGCAGCAGAAGTGCGAAAAAGTTGTTGTCTTCTCAACCATTTCTTAGCTTCAAACTCCCATATATCGCGAACGGATTGGCCAAACCCAAATATTCCTATTGCGTCTGAAAGTAGAAACTCGCCCGATTACAACGGTATGAGTATTTTTTCCCTAGGCCATTCTGGTTAAGTGTTTGGAGCAGCAGAATTGCGCAAAATTTGTTGCCTACTCAACCATTTCTTAGCTTCAAACTCCCATATCTCGCAAACGGATTCACCAAACCCAAAAATTCCTATTGCGTCTGAAAGTAGAAACTCGCCCTATTACAAAGGTATGTGTATTTTTTCCCCAGGCCATTCTGGTTAAGTGTTTGGAGCAGCAGAAGTGTGCAAAATTTGTTCTCTTCACAACCATTTCTTAGATGCAAACTCCCATATCTCGCGAACGGATTGTCCAAACCCAAATATTCCTATTGCGTCTGAAAGTAGAAACTCGCCCGATTACAACGGTATGAGTATTTTTTCCCTAGGCTATTCTGGTTAAGTGTTTGGAGCAGCAGAAGTGCGCAAAATTTGTTGCCTACTCAACCATTTCTTAGCTTCAAACTCCCATATCTCGCAAACGGATTGGCCAAACCCAAATATTCCTATTGCGTCTGAAAGTAGAAACTCGCCCGATTACAACGGTATGAGTATTTTTTCCCTAGGCCATTCTGGTTAAGTGTTTGGAGCAGCAGAAGTGCGCAAAATTTGTTGCCTACTCAACCATTTCTTAGCTTCAAACTCCCATATCTCGCAAACGGATTGACCAAACCCAAAAATTCCTATTGCGTCTGAAAGTAGAAACTCGCCCGATTACAACGGTATGAGTATTTTTTCCCTAGGCCATTCTGGTTAAGCGTTTGGAGCAGCAGACGGGCGCAAAATTTGTTGCCTACTCAACAATTTCTTAGCTTCAAACTCCCATATCTCGCGAACGGATTGAACAAACCCAAAAATTCCTGCTGCGTCTGAAAGTAGAAACTCTCCCGATTACAAAGGTATGTTTATTTTTTCCCTAGGCCATTCTGGTTAAGCGTTTGGAGCAGCAGATGTGCGTAAAATTTGTTGTCTTCTCAACCATTTCTTAGCTGCAAACTCCCATATCTCGCGAACGGGTTGACCACACCCAAAAATTCCTATTGCGTCTAAAAGTAGAAACTCGCCCGATTACAACGGTATGTCTATTTTTTCCCTGGGCCACTCTGGTTAAGCGTTTGGAGCAGCAGAAGTGCGAAAAATTTGTTGTCTCCTGAACCATTTCTTAGCTGCTAACTCCCATACCTCGCGAACCGATTGACCAAACCCAATAATTCCTGTTGCGTCTGAAAGTAGAAACTCGCCCGATTACAACGGTGTGAGTATTTTTTCCCTAGGCCATTCTGGTTAAGCGTTTGGAGCAGCAGAACTGCGAAAAAGTTGTTGTCTTCTCAACCATTTCTTAGCTTCAAACTCCCATATATCGCGAACGGATTGGCCAAACCCAAAAATTCCTATTGTGTCTGAAAGTAGAAACTCGCCCGATTACAACGGTATGAGTATTTTTTCCCTAGGCCATTCTGGTTAAGTGTTTGGAGCAGCAGAAGTGCGCAAAATTTGTTGCCTACTCAACCATTTCTTAGCTTCAAACTCCCATATCTCGCGAGCGGATTGACCAAACCCAAAAATTCCTATTGCGTCTGAAAGTAGAAACTCGCCCGATTACAACGGTATGCCTATGTTTTCCCTGGGCCACTCTGATTAAGAGTTTGGAGCAGCAGAATTGCGAAAAATTTGTAGCCATCTCAACCATTTCTTAGCTTCAAACTCCCATATCTCGCGAGCGGATTGACCAAACCCAAAAATTCCTATAGCGTCTGAAAGTAGAAACTCGCCCGATTACAAAGGTAGGTCTATTTTTTCCCTTGGCCATTCTGGTTATGTGTTTGGAGCAGCAGAAGTGCGCAAAATTTGATGCCTACTCAACCATTTCTTAGCTTCTAGCTTCCATATCTCGCGAACGGATTGACCAAACCCAAAAATTCCTATTGCGTCTGAAAGTAGATACTCGCCCGATTACAACGGTATGTCTATTTTTTCCCTGGGCCATTCTGGTTAAGCGTTTGGAGCAGCAGAAGTGCGAAATATTTGTTGCATTCTCCACCATTTCTTACCTTCAAACTCCCATATCTCGCGAACGGTTTGACAAACCCAAAAATTCCTATTGCATCTGAAGGTAGAAACTCGCCCGATTACAAAGGTATGTGTATTTTCTCCCTAGGCCATTCTGGTTAAGCGTTTGGAGCAGCAGAAGTGCGGAAAATTTTTTGCCTGCTCAACCATTTCTTAGATTCACACTCCCATATCTCGCGAACGGATTGAGCAAACGCAAAAATTCCTATTGCGTCTGAAAGTAGAAACTCGCCCGATTACAACGGTATGCCTATGTCTTCCCTGGGCCACTCTGGTTAAGAGTTTCGAGCAGCAGAAGTGCGAAAAATTTGTAGCCTTCTCAACCATTTCTTAGCTTCAAACTCCCATATCTCGCGAGCGGATTGACCAAACCCAAAAATTCCTATTGCGTCTGAAAGTAGAAGCTCGCCCGATTACAACGGTGTGAGTATTTTTTCCCTAGGCCATTCTGGATAAGCGTTTGGAGCAGCAGAAGTGCGGAAAATTTGTTGCTACTCAACCATTTCTTAGCTTCAAATACCCATATCTCGCGAACGGATTGAGCAAACCCAAAAATTCCTATTGCGTCTGAAAGTAGAAACTCGCCCGATTGCAACGGTGTGAGTATATTTTCCCTAGGCCACTCTGGTTAAGCGTTTGGAGCAGCAGAAGTGCGAAAAATTTGTAGTCTTCGCAACCATTTCTTAGCTTCAAACTCCCATATCTCGCGAACGGATTGACCAAACCCAAAAATTCCTATTGCGTCTGAAAGTAGAAACTGGCCCGATTACAAAGGTATGAGTATTTTTTCTGTAGGCCATTCTGGTTAAGCGTTTGGAGCAGCAGAAGTGCGAAAAAGTTGTTGTCTTCTCAACCATTTCTTAGCTTCCAACTCCCATATATCGCGAACGGATTGGCCAAACCCAAAAATTCCTATTGCGTCTGAAAGTAGAAACTCGCCCGATTACAACGGTATGAGTATTTTTTCCCTAGGCCATTCTGGTTAAGTGTTTGGAGCAGCAGAAGTGCGCAAAATTTGTTGCCTACTCAACCATTTCTTAGCTTCAAACTCCCATATCTCGCAAACGGATTGACCAAACCAAAAAATTCCTATTGCGTCTGAAAGTAGAAACTCGCCCGATTACAACGGTATGTCTATTTTTCCCCTGGGCCGTTCTGGTTAAGCGTTTGGAGCAGCAGAAGTGCGAAATATTTGTTGCCTTCTCAACTATTTCTTACCCTCAAACTCCCATATCTCGCGAACGGATTGACAAACCCAAAAATTGCTATTGCATCTGAAGGTAGAAACTCGCCCGATCACAACGGTGTGAGTATTTTTTCCCTAGGCCATTCTGGTTAAGCGTTTGGAGCAGCAGAAGTGCGGAAAATTTTTTGCCTGCTCAACCATTTCTTAGATTCACACTCCCATATCTCGCGAACGGATTGAGCAAACGCAAAAATTCCTATTGCGTCTGAAAGTAGAAACTCGCCCGATTACAACGGTATGCCTATGTCTTCCCTGGGCCACTCTGGTTAAGAGTTTCGAGCAGCAGAAGTGCGAAAAATTTGTAGCCTTCTCAACCATTTCTTAGCTTCAAACTCCCATATCTCGCGAGCGGATTGACCAAACCCAAAAATTCCTATTGCGTCTGAAAGTAGAAGCTCGCCCGATTACAACGGTGTGAGTATTTTTTCCCTAGGCCATTCTGGATAAGCGTTTGGAGCAGCAGAAGTGCGGAAAATTTGTTGCTACTCAACCATTTCTTAGCTTCAAATACCCATATCTCGCGAACGGATTGAGCAAACCCAAAAATTCCTATTGCGTCTGAAAGTAGAAACTCGCCCGATTGCAACGGTGTGAGTATATTTTCCCTAGGCCACTCTGGTTAAGCGTTTGGAGCAGCAGAAGTGCGTAAAATTTGTAGTCTTCGCAACCATTTCTTAGCTTCAAACTCCCATATCTCGCGAACGGATTGACCAAACCCAAAAATTCCTATTGCGTCTGAAAGTAGAAACTGGCCCGATTACAAAGGTATGAGTATTTTTTCTGTAGGCCATTCTGGTTAAGCGTTTGGAGCAGCAGAAGTGCGAAAAAGTTGTTGTCTTCTCAACCATTTCTTAGCTTCCAACTCCCATATATCGCGAACGGATTGGCCAAACCCAAAAATTCCTATTGCGTCTGAAAGTAGAAACTCGCCCGATTACAACGGTATGAGTATTTTTTCCCTAGGCCATTCTGGTTAAGTGTTTGGAGCAGCAGAAGTGCGCAAAATTTGTTGCCTACTCAACCATTTCTTAGCTTCAAACTCCCATATCTCGCAAACGGATTGACCAAACCAAAAAATTCCTATTGCGTCTGAAAGTAGAAACTCGCCCGATTACAACGGTATGTCTATTTTTCCCCTGGGCCGTTCTGGTTAAGCGTTTGGAGCAGCAGAAGTGCGAAATATTTGTTGCCTTCTCAACTATTTCTTACCCTCAAACTCCCATATCTCGCGAACGGATTGACAAACCCAAAAATTCCTATTGCATCTGAAGGTAGAAACTCGCCCGATCACAACGGTGTGAGTATTTTTTCCCTAGGCCATTCTGGTTAAGCGTTTGGAGCAGCAGAAGTGCGGAAAATTTGTTGCTACTCAACCATTTCTTAGCTTCAAACTCCCATATCTCGCGAACGGATTGACCAAACCCAAAAATTCCTATTGCGTCTGAAAGTAGAAACTCGCCCGATTACAAAGGTATGTGTATTTTTTCTCTAGGCCATTCTGGTTAAGCGTTTGGAGCAGCAGAAGTGCGAAAAAGTTGTTGTCTTCTCAACCATTTCTTGGCTTCAAACTCCCATATATCGCGAACGGATTGGCCAAACCCAAAAATTCCTATTGCGTCTGAAAGTAGAAACTCGCCCGATTACAACGGTATGAGTATTTTTTCCCTAGGCCATTCTGGTTAAGTGTTTGGAGCAGCAGAAGTGCGCAAAATTTGTTGCCTACTCAACCATTTCTTAGCTTCAAACTCCCATATCTCGCGAACGGATTGACCAAACCCAAAAATTCCTATTGCGTATGAAACTAGAAACTCGTCCGATTACAACGGTATGTCTATTTTCTCCCTAGGCCATTCTGGTTAAGCGTTTGGAGCAGCAGAAGTGCGAAAAATTTGTAGTCTTCGCAACCATTTCTTAGCTTCAAACTCCCATATCTCGCGAACGGATTGACCAAACCCAAAAATTCCTATTGCGTCTGAAAGTAGAAACTGGCCCGATTACAAAGGTATGAGTATTTTTCCTGTAGGCCATTCTGGTTAAGCGTTTGGAGCAGCAGAAGTGCGAAAAAGTTGTTGTCTTCTCAACCGTTTCTTAGCTTCCAACTCCCATATATCGCGAACGGATTGGCCAAACCCAAAAATTCCTATTGCGTCTGAAAGTAGAAACTCGCCCGATTACAACGGTATGAGTATTTTTTCCCTAGGCCATTCTGGTTAAGTGTTTGGAGCAGCAGAAGTGCGCAAAATTTGTTGCCTACTCAACCATTTCTTAGCTTCAAACTCCCATATCTCGCAAACGGATTGACCAAACCAAAAAATTCCTATTGCGTCTGAAAGTAGAAACTCGCCCGATTACAACGGTATGTCTATTTTTCCCCTGGGCCGTTCTGGTTAAGCGTTTGGAGCAGCAGAAGTGCGAAATATTTGTTGCCTTCCCAACTATTTCTTACCCTCAAACTCCCATATCTCGCGAACGGATTGAAAAACCCAAAAATTCCTATTGCATCTGAAGGTAGAAACTCGCCCGATCACAACGGTGTGAGTATTTTTTCCCTAGGCCATTCTGGTTAAGCGTTTGGAGCAGCAGAAGTGCGGAAAATTTGTTGCTACTCAACCATTTCTTAGCTTCAAACTCCCATATCTCGCGAACGGATTGACCAAACCCAAAAATTCCTATTGCGTCTGAAAGTAGAAACTCGCCCGATTACAAAGGTATGTGTATTTTTTCTCTAGGCCATTCTGGTTAAGCGTTTGGAGCAGCAGAAGTGCGAAAAAGTTGTTGTCTTCTCAACCATTTCTTGGCTTCAAACTCCCATATATCGCGAACGGATTGGCCAAACCCAAAAATTCCCATTGCGTCTGAAAGTAGAAACTCGCCCGATTACAACGGTATGAGTATTTTTTCCCTAGGCCATTCTGGTTAAGTGTTTGGAGCAGCAGAAGTGCGCAAAATTTGTTGCCTACTCAACCATTTCTTAGCTTCAAACTCCCATATCTCGCGAACGGATTGACCAAACCCAAAAATTCCTATTGCGTATGAAACTAGAAACTCGTCCGATTACAACGGTATGTCTATTTTCTCCCTAGGCCATTCTGGTTAAGCGTTTGGAGCAGCAGAAGTGCGAAAAATTTGTGGTCTTCGCAACCATTTCTTAGCTTCAAACTCCCATATCTCGCGAACGGATTGACCAAACCCAAAAATTCCTATTGCGTCTGAAAGTAGAAACTGGCCCGATTACAATGGTATGAGTATTTTTTCTGTAGGCCATTCTGGTTAAGCGTTTGGAGCAGCAGAAGTGCGAAAAAGTTGTTGTCTTCTCAACCATTTCTTAGCTTCCAACTCCCATATATCGCGAACGGATTGGCCAAACCCAAAAATTCCTATTGCGTCTGAAAGTAGAAACTCGCCCGATTACAACGGTATGAGTATTTTTTCCCTAGGCCATTCTGGTTAAGTGTTTGGAGCAGCAGAATTGCGCAAAATTTGTTGCCTACTCAACCATTTCTTAGCTTCAAACTCCCATATCTCGCAAACGGATTGACCAAACCAAAAAATTCCTATTGCGTCTGAAAGTAGAAACTCGCCCGATTACAACGGTATGTCTATTTTTCCCCTGGGCCATTCTGGTTAAGCGTTTGGAGCAGCAGAATTGCGAAATATTTGTTGCCTTCTCAACTATTTCTTACCCTCAAACTCCCATATCTCGCGAACGGATTGACAAACCCAAAAATTCCTATTGCATCTGAAGGTAGAAACTCGCCCGATCACAACGGTGTGAGTATTTTTTCCCTAGGCCATTCTGGTTAAGCGTTTGGAGCAGCAGAAGTGCGGAAAATTTGTTGCTACTCAACCATTTCTTAGCTTCAAACTCCCATATCTCGCGAACGGATTGACCAAACCCAAAAATTCCTATTGCGTCTGAAAGTAGAAACTCGCCCGATTACAAAGGTATGTGTATTTTTTCTCTAGGCCATTCTGGTTAAGCGTTTGGAGCAGCAGAATTGCGAAAAAGTTGTTGTCTTCTCAACCATTTCTTGGCTTCAAACTCCCATATATCGCGAACGGATTGGCCAAACCCAAAAATTCCTATTGCGTCTGAAAGTAGAAACTCGCCCGATTACAACGGTATGAGTATTTTTTCCCTAGGCCATTCTGGTTAAGTGTTTGGAGCAGCAGAAGTGCGCAAAATTTGTTGCCTACTCAACCATTTCTTAGCTTCAAACTCCCATATCTCGCGAACGGATTGACCAAACCCAAAAATTCCTATTGCGTATGAAACTAGAAACTCGTCCGATTACAACGGTATGTCTATTCTCTCCCTAGGCCATTCTGGTTAAGCGTTTGGAGCAGCAGAAGTGCGCAAAATTTGTAGTCTTCGCAACCATTTCTTAGCTTCAAACTCCCATATCTCGCGAACGGATTGACCAAACCCAAAAATTCCTATTGCGTCTGAAAGTAGAAACTGGCCCGATTACAAAGGTATGAGTATTTTTTCTGTAGGCCATTCTGGTTAAGCGTTTGGAGCAGCAGAAGTGCGAAAAAGTTGTTGTCTTCTCAACCATTTCTTAGCTTCCAACTCCCATATATCGCGAACGGATTGGCCAAACCCAAAAATTCCTATTGCGTCTCAAAGTAGAAACTCGCCCGATTACAACGGTATGAGTATTTTTTCCCTAGGCCATTCTGGTTAAGTGTTTGGAGCAGCAGAAGTGCGCAAAATTTGTTGCCTACTCAACCATTTCTTAGCTTCAAACTCCCATATCTCGCAAACGGATTGACCAAACCAAAAAATTCCTATTGCGTCTGAAAGTAGAAACTCGCCCGATTACAACGGTATGTCTATTTTTCCCCTGGGCCATTCTGGTTAAGCGTTTGGAGCAGCAGAAGTGCGAAATATTTGTTGCCTTCTCAACTATTTCTTACCCTCAAACTCCCATATCTCGCGAACGGATTGACAAACCCAAAAATTCCTATTGCATCTGAAGGTAGAAACTCGCCCGATCACAAAGGTGTGAGTATTTTTTCCCTAGGCCATTCTGGTTAAGCGTTTGGAGCAGCAGAAGTGCGGAAAATTTGTTGCTACTCAACCATTTCTTAGCTTCAAACTCCCATATCTCGCGAACGGATTGACCAAACCCAAAAATTCCTATTGTGTCTGAAAGTAGAAACTCGCCCGATTACAAAGGTATGTGTATTTTTTCTCTAGGCCATTCTGGTTAAGCGTTTGGAGCAGCAGAAGTGCGAAAAAGCGGTTGTCTTCTCAACCATTTCTTGGCTTCAAACTCCCATATATCGCGAACGGATTGGCCAAACCCAAAAATTCCTATTGCGTCTGAAAGTAGAAACTCGCCCCATTACAACGGTATGTCTATTTTTTCCCTGGGACATTCTGGTTAAGCATTTGGAGCAGCAGAAGTGCGAAAAATTTGTTGTCTTCTCAACCATTTCTTAGATTCAAGCTCCCATATCTCGCGAGCGGATTGACCAAACCCAAAAGTTCCTGCTGCGTCTGAAAGTAGACAATCGCCCGATTACAACGGTATGATTACTTTTTCCCTAGGCCATTCTGGTTTAGCGTTTGGAGCAGCAGAAGTGCGGAAAATTTGTTGCTACTCAACCATTTCTTAGCTTCAAACTCCCATATCTCGCGAACGGATTGACCAAACCCAAAAATTCCTATTGTGTCTGAAAGTAGAAACTCGCCCGATTACAAAGGTATGTGTATTTTTTCTCTAGGCCATTCTGGTTAAGCGTTTGGAGCAGCAGAAGTGCGAAAAAGCGGTTGTCTTCTCAACCATTTCTTGGCTTCAAACTCCCATATATACCGAACGGATTGGCCAAACCCAAAAATTCCTATTGCGTCTGAAACTAGAAACTCGCCGGATTACAACGGTATGTCTATTTTCTCCCTATGCCATTCTGGTTAAGCGTTTGGAGCAGCAGAATTGCGAAAAATTTGTTGTCTCCTGAACCATTTCTTAGCTGCAAACTCCCATATCTCGAGAACGGGTTGACCAAATCAAAAATTCCTATGGCGTCTGAAAGTAGAAGCTCCCCCGATTACAAAGGTATGTGTACTTCTCCCCTAAGCCAGTCTGGTTAAGCGTTTGGAGCAGCAGAAGTGCGTAAAATTTGTTGTCTTCCCAATCATTTCTTAGTTTCAAACTCCCATATCTCGCGAACGGATTGACAAAACCCAAAAACTCCTATTGCGTCTGAAGGTAGAAACTCGCCCGATTACAAAGGTAGGTCTATTTTTTCCCTGGGACATTCTGGTCAAGCGTTTGGAGCAGCAGAAGTACGAACAATTTGTTGCCTTCTCAGCCATTTCTTACCTTCAAACTCCCATATCTCGCGAACGGATTGACCAAACCCAAAAATTCCTATTGCATCTGAAAGTGGAAACTCGCCCTATTACAAAGGTATGTGTATTTCTTCCCTAGGCCATTCTGGTTAAGCATTTGGAGCAGCAGAAGTGCGAAAAATTTGTTGTCTTCTCAACCATTTCTTAGATTCAAGCTCCCATATCTCGCGAGCGGATTGACCAAACCCAAAAGTTCCTGCTGCGTCTGAAAGTAGACAATCGCCCGATTACAACGGTATGATTACTTTTTCCCTAGGCCATTCTGGTTTAGCGTTTGGAGCAGCAGAAGTGCGAAAAATTTGTTGTCTTCTCAACCATTTCTTATCTTCAAACTCCCATATCTCGCGAACGGATTGACCAAACCCAAAAATTCCTTTTGCGTCTGAAAGTAGAAACTGGCCCGATTACAAAGGTATGAGTATTTTTTCTCTAGGCCATTCTGGTTAAGCGTTTGGAGCAGCAGAAGTGCGAAAAAGTTGTTGTCTTCTCAACCATTTCTTAGCTTCAAACTCCCATATATACCGAACGGATTGGCCAAACCCAAAAATTCCTATTGCGTCTGAAACTAGAAACTCGCCGGATTACAACGGTATGTCTATTTTCTCCCTATGCCATTCTGGTTAAGCGTTTGGAGCAGCAGAATTGCGAAAAATTTGTTGTCTCCTGAACCATTTCTTAGCTGCAAACTCCCATATCTCGAGAACGGGTTGACCAAATCAAAAATTCCTATGGCGTCTGAAAGTAGAAGCTCCCCCGATTACAAAGGTATGTGTACTTCTCCCCTAAGCCATTCTGGTTAAGCGTTTGGAGCAGCAGAAGTGCGTAAAATTTGTTGTCTTCCCAATCATTTCTTAGCTTCAAACTCCCATATCTCGCGAACGGATTGACCAAACCCAAAAATTCCTATTGCGTCTGAAAGTAGAAACTCGCCCGATTACAAAGGTAGGTCTATTTTTTCCCTAGGCCATTCTGGTTATGTGTTTGGCGCAGCAGAAGTGCGCAAAATTTGTTGCCTACTCAACCATTTCTTAGCTCCAAACTCCCATATCTCGCGAACGGATTGACCAAACCCAAAAATTCCTATTGCGTCTGAAAGTAGAAACTCGCCCGATTACAGCGGTATGCCTATTTTTTCCCTGGGCCATTCTGGCTAAGCGTTTGGAGCAGCAGAAGTGCGAAATATTTGTTGCCTTCTCAACCATTTCTTAGCTTCAAACTCCCATATCTCGCGAACGGATTGACAAACCCAAAAATTCCTATTGCATCTGAAAGTAGAAACTCGCCCGATTTCAAAGGTATGTGTATTTTTTCCCTAGGCCATTCTGGTTAAGTGTTTGGAGCAGCAGAAGTGCGACAAATTTGTTGTCTTCTAAACCATTTCTTAGATTCAAACTCCCATATCTCGCGAACGGATTGACCAAACCCAAAAATTCCTATTGCGTCTGAAAGTAGAAACTCGCCCGATTACAACGGTATGTGTATTTTTTCCCTAGGCCATTCTGGTTTAGCTTTTGGAGCAGCAGAAGTGCGGAAAATTTGTTGCCTACTCAACCATTTCTTAGCTTCAAACTCCCATATCTCGCGAATGGATTGACCAAACCCAAAAATTCCTATTGCATCTGAAGGTAGAAACTCGCCCGATTACAAAGGTATGTGTATTTTTTCCCTAGGCCATTCTGGTTAAGTGTTCGGAGCAGCAGAAGTGCGACAAATTTGTTGTCCTCTAAACCATTTCTTAGATTCAAGCTCCCATGTCTCGCGAACGGATTGACCAAACCCAAAAATTCCTATTGCGTCTGAAAGTAGAAACTCGCCCGATTACAACGCTTTGTGTATTTTTTCCCTGTGCCATTCTGGTTAAGCGTTTGGAGCAGCAGAATTGCGAAAAATTTGTTGTCTCCTGAACCATTTCTTAGCTGCAAACTCCCATATCTCGAGAACGGGTTGACCAAATCAAAAATTCCTATGGCGTCTGAAAGTAGAAGCTCCCCCGATTACAAAGGTATGTGTACTTCTCCCCTAAGCCAGTCTGGTTAAGCGTTTGGAGCAGCAGAAGTGCGTAAAATTTGTTGTCTTCCCAATCATTTCTTAGCTTCAAACTCCCATATCTCGCGAACGGATTGACAAAACCCAAAAACTCCTATTGCGTCTGAAGGTAGAAACTCGCCCGATTACAAAGGTAGGTATATTTTTTCCCTAGGGCATTCTGGTTATGTGCTTGGAGCAGCAGAAGTGCGAAAAATTTGTAGCCTTCGCAACCATTTCTTAGCTTCAAACTCCCATACCTCGCGAACGGATTGACTAAACCCAAAAATTCCTATTGCTTCTGAAAGTAGAAACTCGCCCGTTTACAACGGTGTGAGTATTTTCTCCCTAGGCCATTCTGGTTAAGCGTTTGGAGCTGCAGAAGTGCGAAAAATTTGTAGCCTTCGCAACCATTTCTTAGCTTCAAACTCCCATATATCGCGAACGGATTGGCCAAACCCAAAAATTCCTATTGCGTCTGAAAGTAGAAACTCGCCCGATTACAACGGTATGAGTATTTTTTCCCTAGGCCATTCTGGTTAAGTGTTTCGAGCAGCAGAATTGCGCAAAATTTGTTGCGTACTCAACCATTTCTTAGCTTCAAACTACAATATCTCGCAAACGGATTGACCAAACCAAAAAGTTCCTATTGCGTCTGAAAGTAGAAACTCGCCCGATTACAACGGTATGACTATTTTTCCCCTGGGGCATTCTGGTTAAGCGTTTGGAGCAGCAGAAGTGCGAAATATTTGTTGCCTTCTCAACCATTTCTTACCCTCAAACTCCCATATCTCGCGAACGGATTGACAAACCCAAAAATTCCTATTGCATCTGAAGGTAGAAACTCGCCCGATTACAACGGTATGAGTATTTTTTCCCTAGGCCATTCTGGTTAAGTGTTTCGAGCAGCAGAATTGCGCAAAATTTGTTGCGTACTCAACCATTTCTTAGCTTCAAACTACAATATCTCGCAAACGGATTGACCAAACCAAAAAATTCCTATTGCGTCTGAAAGTAGAAACTCGCCCGATTACAACGGTATGCATATGTTTCCCCTGGGCCACTCTGGTTAAGCATTTGGAGCAGCAGAAGTGCGAAAAATTTGTAGCCTTCTCAACCATTTCTTAGCTTCAAACTCCCTTATCTGGCGAACGGATTGACCACTCCCAAAAATTTCTGCTGCGTCTGGAAGTAGAAACTCGCCCGATTACAACCGTATGAGTATTTTTTCCCTAGGCCATTCTGGTTAAGCGTTTGGAGCAGTAGAAGTACGAAAAATTTGTTGCCTACTCAACCATTTCTTAACTTCTGACTCCCATATCTCGCGAACGGTTTTACCAAACCCAAAAATTCCTGCTGCGTCTGAAAGTAGACACTCGCCCGATTACAACGGAATGTGTGTTCTTCCCCTGGGCCATTCTGGTTAAGCGTTTGGAGCAGCAGAAGTGCGAAAATTTTGTTGGCTTCTTATCCATTTCTTAGCTTCTGACTCCCATATCTCGCGAACGGTTTTACCAAACCCAAAAATTCCGGCTGCGTCTGAAAGTAGACACTCGCCCGATTACAACGGAATGTGTATTCTTCCCCTAGGCCATTCTGGTTAAGTGTTTGGAGTAGCAGAAGTGCGCAAAATTTGTTGCCTACTCACCCATTTCTTAGCTTCAAACTCCCATATCTCGCAAACGGTTTGACCAAACCCAAAAATTCCTATTGCGTCTGAAAGTAGAAACTCGCCCGATTACAACGGTATGTGTATTCCTTCCCTAGGCCATTCTGGTTATGTGTTTGGCGCAGCAGAAGTGCGCAAAATTTGTTGCCTACTCAACCATTTCTTTGCTTCAAACTCCCATATCTCGCGAACGGATTGACCAAACCCAAAAATTCCTATTGCGTCTGAAAGTAGAAACTCGCCCGATTCCAAAGGTGTGTGTATTTTTTCCCTAGGCCATTCTGGTTAAGTGTTCGGAGCAGCAGAAGTGCGACAAATTTGTTGTCCTCTAAACCATTTCTTAGATTCAAGCTCCCATGTCTCGCGAACGGATTGACCAAACCCAAAAATTCCTATTGCGTCTGAAAGTAGAAACTCGCCCGATTACAACGCTATGTGTATTTTTTCCCTGTGCCATTCTGGTTAAGCGTTTGGAGCAGCAGAAGTGCGAAAAACCTGTAGCCTTCGCAACCATTTCTTAGCTTCAAACTCCCATATCTCGCGAATGGATTGACCAAACCCAAAAATTCCAATTGCGTCTGAAAGTAGAAACTCGCCCGATTACAACGCTATGTCTATTTTTTCCCTGGGCCATTTTGGTTAAGCGTTTGGAGCAGCAGAAGTGCGAAAAATTTGTAGCCTTCGCAACCATTTCATAGCTTCAAACTCCCATATCTCGCGAACGGATTGGCCAAACCCAAAAATTCCTACGGCGTCTGAAGGTAGAAACTCGCCCGATTACAAAAGTATGTGTATTTTTTCCCTAGGCCATTCTGGTTAAGCGTTTGGAGCAGCAGACGTGCGGAAAATTTGTTGCCTTCTCAACCATTTCTTAGCTTCAAACTCCCATATCTCGCGAACGGATTGACCAAACCAAAAAATTCCTATTGCGTCTGAAAGTAGAAACTCGCCCGATTACAACGGTATGTCTATTTTTCCCCTGGGCCGTTCTGGTTAAGCGTTTGGAGCAGCAGAAGTGCGAAATATTTGTTGCCTTCCCAACTATTTCTTACCCTCAAACTCCCATATCTCGCGAACGGATTGACAAACCCAAAAATTCCTATTGCATCTGAAGGTAGAAACTCGCCCGATCACAACGGTGTGAGTATTTTTTCCCTAGGCCATTCTGGTTAAGCGTTTGGAGCAGCAGAAGTGCGAAAAACCTGTAGTCTTCGCAACCATTTCTTAGCTTCAAACTCCCATATCTCGCGAACGGATTGACCAGACCCAAAAATTCCTATTGCGTCTGAAAGTAGAAACTGGCCCGATTACAATGGTATGAGTATTTTTTCTGTAGGCCATTCTGGTTAAGCGTTTGGAGCAGCAGAAGTGCGAAAAAGTTGTTGTCTTCTCAACCATTTCTTAGCTTCCAACTCCCATATATCGCGAACGGATTGGCCAAACCCAAAAATTCCTATTGCGTCTGAAAGTAGAAACTCGCCCGATTACAACGGTATGAGTATTTTTTCCCTAGGGCATTCTGGTTAAGTGTTTGGAGCAGCAGAATTGCGCAAAATTTGTTGCCTACTCAACCATTTCTTAGCTTCAAACTCCCATATCTCGCAAACGGATTGACCAAACCAAAAAATTCCTATTGCGTCTGAAAGTAGAAACTCGCCCGATTACAACGGTATGTCTATTTTTCCCCTGGGCCATTCTGGTTAAGCGTTTGGAGCAGCAGAATTGCGAAATATTTGTTGCCTTCTCAACTATTTCTTACCCTCAAACTCCCATATCTCGCGAACGGATTGACAAACCCAAAAATTCCTATTGCATCTGAAGGTAGAAACTCGCCCGATCACAACGGTGTGAGTATTTTTTCCCTAGGCCATTCTGGTTAAGCGTTTGGAGCAGCAGAAGTGCGGAAAATTTGTTGCTACTCAACCATTTCTTAGCTTCAAACTCCCATATCTCGCGAACGGATTGACCAAACCCAAAAATTCCTATTGCGTCTGAAAGTAGAAACTCGCCCGATTACAAAGGTATGTGTATTTTTTCTCTAGGCCATTCTGGTTAAGCGTTTGGAGCAGCAGAAGTGCGAAAAAGTTGTTATCTTCTCAACCATTTCTTGGCTTCAAACTCCCATATATCGCGAACGGATTGGCCAAACCCAAAAATTCCTATTGCGTCTGAAAGTAGAAACTCGCCCGATTACAACGGTATGAGTATTTTTTCCCTAGGCCATTCTGGTTAAGTGTTTGGAGCAGCCGAAGTGCGCAAAATTTGTTGCCTACTCAACCATTTCTTAGCTTCAAACTCCCATATCTCGCAAACGGATTGACCAAACCAAAAAATTCCTATTGCGTCTGAAAGTAGAAACTCGCCCGATTACAACGGTATGTCTATTTTTCCCCTGGGCCGTTCTGGTTAAGCGTTTGGAGCAGCAGAAGTGCGAAATATTTGTTGCCTTCCCAACTATTTCTTACCCTCAAACTCCCATATCTCGCGAACGGATTGAAAAACCCAAAAATTCCTATTGCATCTGAAGGTAGAAACTCGCCCGATCACAACGGTGTGAGTATTTTTTCCCTAGGCCATTCTGGTTAAGCGTTTGGAGCAGCAGAAGTGCGGAAAATTTGTTGCTACTCAACCATTTCTTAGCTTCAAACTCCCATATCTCGCGAACGGATTGACCAAACCCAAAAATTCCTATTGCGTCTGAAAGTAGAAACTCGCCCGATTACAAAGGTATGTGTATTTTTTCTCTAGGCCATTCTGGTTAAGCGTTTGGAGCAGCAGAAGTGCGAAAAAGTTGTTGTCTTCTCAACCATTTCTTGGCTTCAAACTCCCATATATCGCGAACGGATTGGCCAAACCCAAAAATTCCCATTGCGTCTGAAAGTAGAAACTCGCCCGATTACAACGGTATGAGTATTTTTTCCCTAGGCCATTCTGGTTAAGTGTTTGGAGCAGCAGAAGTGCGCAAAATTTGTTGCCTACTCAACCATTTCTTAGCTTCAAACTCCCATATCTCGCGAACGGATTGACCAAACCCAAAAATTCCTATTGCGTATGAAACTAGAAACTCGTCCGATTACAACGGTATGTCTATTTTCTCCCTAGGCCATTCTGGTTAAGCGTTTGGAGCAGCAGAAGTGCGAAAAATTTGTAGTCTTCGCAACCATTTCTTAGCTTCAAACTCCCATATCTCGCGAACGGATTGACCAAACCCAAAAATTCCTATTGCGTCTGAAAGTAGAAACTGGCCCGATTACAATGGTATGAGTATTTTTTCTGTAGGCCATTCTGGTTAAGCGTTTGGAGCAGCAGAAGTGCGAAAAAGTTGTTGTCTTCTCAACCATTTCTTAGCTTCCAACTCCCATATATCGCGAACGGATTGGCCAAACCCAAAAATTCCTATTGCGTCTGAAAGTAGAAACTCGCCCGATTACAACGGTATGAGTATTTTTTCCCTAGGCCATTCTGGTTAAGTGTTTGGAGCAGCAGAATTGCGCAAAATTTGTTGCCTACTCAACCATTTCTTAGCTTCAAACTCCCATATCTCGCAAACGGATTGACCAAACCAAAAAATTCCTATTGCGTCTGAAAGTAGAAACTCGCCCGATTACAACGGTATGTCTATTTTTCCCCTGGGCCATTCTGGTTAAGCGTTTGGAGCAGCAGAATTGCGAAATATTTGTTGCCTTCTCAACTATTTCTTACCCTCAAACTCCCATATCTCGCGAACGGATTGACAAACCCAAAAATTCCTATTGCATCTGAAGGTAGAAACTCGCCCGATCACAACGGTGTGAGTATTTTTTCCCTAGGCCATTCTGGTTAAGCGTTTGGAGCAGCAGAAGTGCGGAAAATTTGTTGCTACTCAACCATTTCTTAGCTTCAAACTCCCATATCTCGCGAACGGATTGACCAAACCCAAAAATTCCTATTGCGTCTGAAAGTAGAAACTCGCCCGATTACAACGGTATGTCTATTTTTCCCCTGGGCCATTCTGGTTAAGCGTTTGGAGCAGCAGAATTGCGAAATATTTGTTGCCTTCTCAACTATTTCTTACCCTCAAACTCCCATATCTCGCGAACGGATTGACAAACCCAAAAATTCCTATTGCATCTGAAGGTAGAAACTCGCCCGATCACAACGGTGTGAGTATTTTTTCCCTAGGCCATTCTGGTTAAGTGTTTGGAGCAGCAGAATTGCGAAAAATTTGTAGCCTTCGCAACCATTTCTTAGCTTCAAACTCCCATACCTCGCGAACGGATTGACTAAACCCAAAAATTCCTATTGCTTCTGAAAGTAGAAACTCGCCCGTTTACAACGGTGTGAGTATTTTCTCCCTAGGCCATTCTGGTTAAGCGTTTGGAGCTGCAGAAGTGCGAAAAATTTGTAGCCTTCGCAACCATTTCTTAGCTTCAAACTCCCATATATCGCGAACGGATTGGCCAAACCCAAAAATTCCTATTGCGTCTGAAAGTAGAAACTCGCCCGATTACAACGGTATGAGTATTTTTTCCCTAGGCCATTCTGGTTAAGTGTTTCGAGCAGCAGAATTGCGCAAAATTTGTTGCGTACTCAACCATTTCTTAGCTTCAAACTACAATATCTCGCAAACGGATTGACCAAACCAAAAAGTTCCTATTGCGTCTGAAAGTAGAAACTCGCCCGATTACAACGGTATGACTATTTTTCCCCTGGGGCATTCTGGTTAAGCGTTTGGAGCAGCAGAATTGCGAAAAAGTTGTTGTCTTCTCAACCATTTCTTGGCTTCAAACTCCCATATATCGCGAACGGATTGGCCAAACCCAAAAATTCCTATTGCGTCTGAAAGTAGAAACTCGCCCGATTACAACGGTATGAGTATTTTTTCCCTAGGCCATTCTGGTTAAGTGTTTGGAGCAGCAGAAGTGCGCAAAATTTGTTGCCTACTCAACCATTTCTTAGCTTCAAACTCCCATATCTCGCGAACGGATTGACCAAACCCAAAAATTCCTATTGCGTATGAAACTAGAAACTCGTCCGATTACAACGGTATGTCTATTCTCTCCCTAGGCCATTCTGGTTAAGCGTTTGGAGCAGCAGAAGTGCGAAAAATTTGTAGTCTTCGCAACCATTTCTTAGCTTCAAACTCCCATATCTCGCGAACGGATTGACCAAACCCAAAAATTCCTATTGCGTCTGAAAGTAGAAACTGGCCCGATTACAAAGGTATGAGTATTTTTTCTGTAGGCCATTCTGGTTAAGCGTTTGGAGCAGCAGAAGTGCGAAAAAGTTGTTGTCTTCTCAACCATTTCTTAGCTTCCAACTCCCATATATCGCGAACGGATTGGCCAAACCCAAAAATTCCTATTGCGTCTCAAAGTAGAAACTCGCCCGATTACAACGGTATGAGTATTTTTTCCCTAGGCCATTCTGGTTAAGTGTTTGGAGCAGCAGAAGTGCGCAAAATTTGTTGCCTACTCAACCATTTCTTAGCTTCAAACTCCCATATCTCGCAAACGGATTGACCAAACCAAAAAATTCCTATTGCGTCTGAAAGTAGAAACTCGCCCGATTACAACGGTATGTCTATTTTTCCCCTGGGCCATTCTGGTTAAGCGTTTGGAGCAGCAGAAGTGCGAAATATTTGTTGCCTTCTCAACTATTTCTTACCCTCAAACTCCCATATCTCGCGAACGGATTGACAAACCCAAAAATTCCTATTGCATCTGAAGGTAGAAACTCGCCCGATCACAACGGTGTGAGTATTTTTTCCCTAGGCCATTCTGGTTAAGCGTTTGGAGCAGCAGAAGTGCGGAAAATTTGTTGCTACTCAACCATTTCTTAGCTTCAAACTCCCATATCTCGCGAACGGATTGACCAAACCCAAAAATTCCTATTGCGTCTGAAAGTAGAAACTCGCCCGATTACAAAGGTATGTGTATTTTTTCTCTAGGCCATTCTGGTTAAGCGTTTGGAGCAGCAGAATTGCGAAAAAGTTGTTGTCTCCTCAACCATTTCTTGGCTTCAAACTCCCATATATCGCGAACGGATTGGCCAAACCCAAAAATTCCTATTGCGTCTGAAAGTAGAAACTCGCCCGATTACAACGGTATGAGTATTTTTTCCCTAGGCCATTCTGGTTAAGTGTTTGGAGCAGCAGAAGTGCGCAAAATTTGTTGCCTACTCAACCATTTCTTAGCTTCAAACTCCCATATCTCGCGAACGGATTGACCAAACCCAAAAATTCCTATTGCGTATGAAACTAGAAACTCGTCCGATTACAACGGTATGTCTATTCTCTCCCTAGGCCATTCTGGTTAAGCGTTTGGAGCAGCAGAAGTGCGAAAAATTTGTAGTCTTCGCAACCATTTCTTAGCTTCAAACTCCCATATCTCGCGAACGGATTGACCAAACCCAAAAATTCCTATTGCGTCTGAAAGTAGAAACTGGCCCGATTACAAAGGTATGAGTATTTTTTCTGTAGGCCATTCTGGTTAAGCGTTTGGAGCAGCAGAAGTGCGAAAAAGTTGTTGTCTTCTCAACCATTTCTTAGCTTCCAACTCCCATATATCGCGAACGGATTGGCCAAACCCAAAAATTCCTATTGCGTCTCAAAGTAGAAACTCGCCCGATTACAACGGTATGAGTATTTTTTCCCTAGGCCATTCTGGTTAAGTGTTTGGAGCAGCAGAAGTGCGCAAAATTTGTTGCCTACTCAACCATTTCTTAGCTTCAAACTCCCATATCTCGCAAACGGATTGACCAAACCAAAAAATTCCTATTGCGTCTGAAAGTAGAAACTCGCCCGATTACAACGGTATGTCTATTTTTCCCCTGGGCCATTCTGGTTAAGCGTTTGGAGCAGCAGAAGTGCGAAATATTTGTTGCCTTCTCAACTATTTCTTACCCTCAAACACCCATATCTCGCGAACGGATTGACAAACCCAAAAATTCCTATTGCATCTGAAGGTAGAAACTCGCCCGATCACAAAGGTGTGAGTATTTTTTCCCTAGGCCATTCTGGTTAAGCGTTTGGAGCAGCAGAAGTGCGGAAAATTTGTTGCTACTCAACCATTTCTTAGCTTCAAACTCCCATATCTCGCGAACGGATTGACTAAACCCAAAAATTCCTATTGCGTCTGAAAGTAGAAACTCGCCCGATTACAAAGGTATGTGTATTTTTTCTCTAGGCCATTCTGGTTAAGCGTTTGGAGCAGCAGAATTGCGAAAAAGTTGTTGTCTCCTCAACCATTTCTTGGCTTCAAACTCCCATATATCGCGAACGGATTGGCCAAACCCAAAAATTCCTATTGCGTCTGAAAGTAGAAACTCGCCCGATTACAACGGTATGAGTATTTTTTCCCTAGGCCATTCTGGTTAAGTGTTTGGAGCAGCAGAAGTGCGCAAAATTTGTTGCCTACTCAACCATTTCTTAGCTTCAAACTCCCATATCTCGCGAACGGATTGACCAAACCCAAAAATTCCTATTGCGTATGAAACTAGAAACTCGTCCGATTACAACGGTATGTCTATTCTCTCCCTAGGCCATTCTGGTTAAGCGTTTGGAGCAGCAGAAGTGCGAAAAATTTGTAGTCTTCGCAACCATTTCTTAGCTTCAAACTCCCATATCTCGCGAACGGATTGACCAAACCCAAAAATTCCTATTGCGTCTGAAAGTAGAAACTGGCCCGATTACAAAGGTATGAGTATTTTTTCTGTAGGCCATTCTGGTTAAGCGTTTGGAGCAGCAGAAGTGCGAAAAAGTTGTTGTCTTCTCAACCATTTCTTAGCTTCCAACTCCCATATATCGCGAACGGATTGGCCAAACCCAAAAATTCCTATTGCGTCTCAAAGTAGAAACTCGCCCGATTACAACGGTATGAGTATTTTTTCCCTAGGCCATTCTGGTTAAGTGTTTGGAGCAGCAGAAGTGCGCAAAATTTGTTGCCTACTCAACCATTTCTTAGCTTCAAACTCCCATATCTCGCAAACGGATTGACCAAACCAAAAAATTCCTATTGCGTCTGAAAGTAGAAACTCGCCCGATTACAACGGTATGTCTATTTTTCCCCTGGGCCATTCTGGTTAAGCGTTTGGAGCAGCAGAAGTGCGAAATATTTGTTGCCTTCTCAACTATTTCTTACCCTCAAACACCCATATCTCGCGAACGGATTGACAAACCCAAAAATTCCTATTGCATCTGAAGGTAGAAACTCGCCCGATCACAAAGGTGTGAGTATTTTTTCCCTAGGCCATTCTGGTTAAGCGTTTGGAGCAGCAGAAGTGCGGAAAATTTGTTGCTACTCAACCATTTCTTAGCTTCAAACTCCCATATCTCGCGAACGGATTGACTAAACCCAAAAATTCCTATTGCGTCTGAAAGTAGAAACTCGCCCGATTACAAAGGTATGTGTATTTTTTCTCTAGGCCATTCTGGTTAAGCGTTTGGAGCAGCAGAATTGCGAAAAAGTTGTTGTCTCCTCAACCATTTCTTGGCTTCAAACTCCCATATATCGCGAACGGATTGGCCAAACCCAAAAATTCCTATTGCGTCTGAAAGTAGAAACTCGCCCGATTACAACGGTATGAGTATTTTTTCCCTAGGCCATTCTGGTTAAGTGTTTGGAGCAGCAGAAGTGCGCAAAATTTGTTGCCTACTCAACCATTTCTTAGCTTCAAACTCCCATATCTCGCGAACGGATTGACCAAACCCAAAAATTCCTATTGCGTATGAAACTAGAAACTCGTCCGATTACAACGGTATGTCTATTCTCTCCCTAGGCCATTCTGGTTAAGCGTTTGGAGCAGCAGAAGTGCGAAAAATTTGTAGTCTTCGCAACCATTTCTTAGCTTCAAACTCCCATATCTCGCGAACGGATTGACCAAACCCAAAAATTCCTATTGCGTCTGAAAGTAGAAACTGGCCCGATTACAAAGGTATGAGTATTTTTTCTGTAGGCCATTCTGGTTAAGCGTTTGGAGCAGCAGAAGTGCGAAAAAGTTGTTGTCTTCTCAACCATTTCTTAGCTTCCAACTCCCATATATCGCGAACGGATTGGCCAAACCCAAAAATTCCTATTGCGTCTCAAAGTAGAAACTCGCCCGATTACAACGGTATGAGTATTTTTTCCCTAGGCCATTCTGGTTAAGCGTTTGGAGCAGCAGAAGTGCGGAAAATTTGTTGCTACTCAACCATTTCTTAGCTTCAAACTCCCATATCTCGCGAACGGATTGACCAAACCCAAAAATTCCTATTGTGTCTGAAAGAAGAAACTCGCCCGATTACAAAGGTATGTGTATTTTTTCTCTAGGCCATTCTGGTTAAGCGTTTGGAGCAGCAGAAGTGCGAAATATTTGTTGCCTTCTCAACTATTTCTTACCCTCAAACACCCATATCTCGCGAACGGATTGACAAACCCAAAAATTCCTATTGCATCTGAAGGTAGAAACTCGCCCGATCACAAAGGTGTGAGTATTTTTTCCCTAGGCCATTCTGGTTAAGCGTTTGGAGCAGCAGAAGTGCGGAAAATTTGTTGCTACTCAACCATTTCTTAGCTTCAAACTCCCATATCTCGCGAACGGATTGACTAAACCCAAAAATTCCTATTGCGTCTGAAAGTAGAAACTCGCCCGATTACAAAGGTATGTGTATTTTTTCTCTAGGCCATTCTGGTTAAGCGTTTGGAGCAGCAGAATTGCGAAAAAGTTGTTGTCTCCTCAACCATTTCTTGGCTTCAAACTCCCATATATCGCGAACGGATTGGCCAAACCCAAAAATTCCTATTGCGTCTGAAAGTAGAAACTCGCCCGATTACAACGGTATGAGTATTTTTTCCCTAGGCCATTCTGGTTAAGTGTTTGGAGCAGCAGAAGTGCGCAAAATTTGTTGCCTACTCAACCATTTCTTAGCTTCAAACTCCCATATCTCGCGAACGGATTGACCAAACCCAAAAATTCCTATTGCGTATGAAACTAGAAACTCGTCCGATTACAACGGTATGTCTATTCTCTCCCTAGGCCATTCTGGTTAAGCGTTTGGAGCAGCAGAAGTGCGAAAAATTTGTAGTCTTCGCAACCATTTCTTAGCTTCAAACTCCCATATCTCGCGAACGGATTGACCAAACCCAAAAATTCCTATTGCGTCTGAAAGTAGAAACTGGCCCGATTACAAAGGTATGAGTATTTTTTCTGTAGGCCATTCTGGTTAAGCGTTTGGAGCAGCAGAAGTGCGAAAAAGTTGTTGTCTTCTCAACCATTTCTTAGCTTCCAACTCCCATATATCGCGAACGGATTGGCCAAACCCAAAAATTCCTATTGCGTCTCAAAGTAGAAACTCGCCCGATTACAACGGTATGAGTATTTTTTCCCTAGGCCATTCTGGTTAAGCGTTTGGAGCAGCAGAAGTGCGGAAAATTTGTTGCTACTCAACCATTTCTTAGCTTCAAACTCCCATATCTCACGAACGGATTGACCAAACCCAAAAATTCCTATTGTGTCTGAAAGAAGAAACTCGCCCGATTACAAAGGTATGTGTATTTTTTCTCTAGGCCATTCTGGTTAAGCGTTTGGAGCAGCAGAAGTGCGAAAAAGCTGTTGTCTTCTCAACCATTTCTTGGCTTCAAACTCCCATATATCGCGAACGGATTGGCCAAACCCAAAAATTCCTATTGCGTCTGAAAGTAGAAACTCGCCCCATTACAACGGTATGAGTATTTTTTCCCTAGGCCATTCTGGTTAAGTGTTTGGAGCAGCAGAAGTGCGCAAAATTTGTTGCCTACTCAACCATTTCTTAGCTTCAAACTCCCATATCTCGCGAACGGATTGACCAAACCCAAAAATTCCTATTGCGTATGAAACTAGAAACTCGTCCGATTACAACGGTATGTCTATTTTCTGCCTAGGCCATTCTGGTTAAGCGTTTGGAGCAGCAGAATTGCGAAAAATTTGTTGTCTCCTGAACCATTTCTTAGCTGCAAACTCCCATATCTCGCGAACGGATTGACCAAACCAAAAATTCCTATGGCGTCTGAAAGTAGAAGCTCCCCCGATTACAAAGGTATGTGTATTTCTCACCTAAGCCATTCTGGTAAAGCGTTTGGAGCAGCAGAAGTGCGTAAAATTTGTTGTCTTCTCAACCATTTCTTAGCTTCAAACTCCCATATCACGCGAACAGATTGACAAAACCCAAAAATTCCTATTGCGTCTGAAAGTAGAAACACGCCCGATTACAAAGGTAGGTCTATTTTTTCCCTAGGCCATTCTGGTTATGTGTTTGGAGCAGCAGAAGTGCGACAAATTTGTTGTCTTCTAAACCATTTCTTAGATTCAAACTTCCATATCTCGCGAACGGATTGACCAAACCCAAAAATTCCCACGGCGTCTGAAAGTAGAAGCTCCCCCGATTACAAAGGTATGTGTATTTTTCCCCTAGGCCGTTCTGGTTAAACGTTTGGAGCAGCAGAAGTGCGTAAAATTTGTTGTCTTCTCAACCATTTCTTAGCTTCAAACTCCCATATCTCGCGAACGGATTGACCAAACCCTAAAATTCCTGTTGCGTCTGAAGGTAGAAACTCGCCCGATTACAACGGTATGCGTATTTTTTCCCTAGGCCATTCTGGTTAAGTGTTTGGAGCAGCAGAAGTGCGGAAAATTAGTTGCCTACTCAACCATTTCTTAGCTTCAAACTACCATATCTCGCGAACGGATTGACCAAACCCAAAAATTCCTATTGCGTCTGAAAGTAGAAACTCGCCCGATTACAACGGTATGTCTATTTTTTCCCTTGGCCATTCTGGTTAAGCGTTTGGAGCAGCAGAAGTGCGAAAAATTTGTAGCCTTCGCAACCATTTCTTAGCTTCAAACTCCCATATCTCACGAACGGATTGACCAAACCCAAAAATTCCTATTGCGTCTGAAGGTAGAAACTCGCCTGATTACAACGGTATGTGTATTTTTTCCCC
Organism: Ptiloglossa arizonensis; assembly: GCF_051014685.1. Taxonomy (NCBI): domain Eukaryota; kingdom Metazoa; phylum Arthropoda; class Insecta; order Hymenoptera; family Colletidae; genus Ptiloglossa; species Ptiloglossa arizonensis. The sequence continues at coordinate 246,565 of NW_027478893.1, read as the reverse complement.
AGGCCATTCTGGTTAAGTGTTTGGAGCAGCAGAAGTGTGCAAAATTTGTTCTCTTCACAACCATTTCTTAGATGCAAACTCCCATATCTCGCGAACGGATTGACCAAACCCAAAAATTCCTATTGCATCTGAAAGTGGAAACTCGCCCTATTACAAAGGTATGTGTACTTCTCCCCTAAGCCAGTCTGGTTAAGCGTTTGGAGCAGCAGAAGTGCGTAAAATTTGTTGTCTTCCCAATCATTTCTTAGCTTCAAACTCCCATATCTCGCGAACGGATTGACAAAACCCAAAAACTCCTATTGCGTCTGAAGGTAGAAACTCGCCCGATTACAAAGGTAGGTCTATTTTTTCCCTAGGGCATTCTGGTTATGTGCTTGGAGCAGCAGAAGTGCGAAAAATTTGTAGCCTTCGCAACCATTTCTTAGCTTCAAACTCCCATACCTCGCGAACGGATTGACTAAACCCAAAAATTCCTATTGCTTCTGAAAGTAGAAACTCGCCCGTTTACAACGGTGTGAGTATTTTCTCCCTAGGCCATTCTGGTTAAGCGTTTGGAGCAGCAGAAGTGCGAAAAATTTGTAGCCTTCGCAACCATTTCTTAGCTTCAAACTCCCATATCTCACGAACGGATTGACCAAACCCAAAAATTCCTATTGCGTCTGAAAGTAGAAACTCGCCCGATTACAACGGTCTGTCTATTTTCTCCCTGGGCCATTCTGGTTAAGCGTTTGGAGCTGCAGAAGTGCGAAAAATTTGTAGCCTTCGCAACCATTTCTTAGCTTCAAACTCCCATACCTCGCGAACGGATTGACTAAACCCAAAAAATTCCTATTGCGTCTGAAAGTAGAAACTCGCCCGATTACAACGGTGTGAGTATTTTTTCCCTAGGCCATTCTGGTTAAGCGTTTGGAGCAACAGAATTGCGGTAAATTTGTTGCTACTCAACCATTTCTTAGCTTCAAGCTCCCATATCTCGCGAACGGATTGAGCAAACCCAAAAATTCCTATTGCGTCTGAAATTAGAAACTCGCCCGATTACATCGGTGTGAGTATTTTTTCCCTAGGCCATTCTGGTTAAGTGTTTGGAGCAGCAGAAGTGCGCAAAATTTGTTGCTTACTCAACCATTTCTTAGCTTCAAACTACAATATCTCGCAAACGGATTGACCAAACCCAAAAATTCCTATTGCGTCTGAAACTAGAAACTCGCCGGATTACAACGGTATGTCTATTTTCTCCCTATGCCATTCTGGTTAAGCGTTTGGAGCAGCAGAATTGCGAAAAATTTGTTGTCTCCTGAACCATTTCTTAGCTGCAAACTCCCGTATCTCGAGAACGGGTTGACCAAATCAAAAATTCCTATGGCGTCTGAAAGTAGAAGCTCCCCCGATTACAAAGGTATGTGTACTTCTCCCCTAAGCCATTCTGGTTAAGCGTTTGGAGCAGCAGAAGTGCGTAAAATTTGTTGTCTTCCCAATCATTTCTTAGCTTCAAACTCCCATATCTCGCGAACGGATTGACCAAACCCAAAAATTCCTATTGCGTCTGAAAGTAGAAACTCGCCCGATTACAAAGGTAGGTCTATTTTTTCCCTAGGCCATTCTGGTTATGTGTTTGGCGCAGCAGAAGTGCGCAAAATTTGTTGCCTACTCAACCATTTCTTAGCTCCAAACTCCCATATCTCGCGAACGGATTGACCAAACCCAAAAATTCCTATTGCGTCTGAAAGTAGAAACTCGCCCGATTACAGCGGTATGCCTATTTTTTCCCTGGGCCATTCTGGTTAAGCGTTTGGAGCAGCAGAAGTGCGAAATATTTGTTGCCTTCTCAACCATTTCTTAGCTTCAAACTCCCATATCTCGCGAACGGATTGACAAACCCAAAAATTCCTATTGCATCTGAAAGTAGAAACTCGCCCGATTTCAAAGGTATGTGTATTTTTTCCCTAGGCCATTCTGGTTAAGTGTTTGGAGCAGCAGAAGTGCGACAAATTTGTTGTCTTCTAAACCATTTCTTAGATTCAAACTCCCACATCTCGCGAACGGATTGACCAAACCCAAAAATTCCTATTGCGTCTGAAAGTAGAAACTCGCCCGATTACAACGGTATGTGTATTTTTTCCCTAGGCCATTCTGGTTTAGCTTTTGGAGCAGCAGAAGTGCGGAAAAATTGTTGCCTACTCAACCATTTCTTAGCTTCAAACTCCCATATCTCGCGAATGGATTGACCAAACCCAAAAATTCGAATTGCGTCTGAAAGTAGAAACTCGCCCGATTACAACGCTATGTCTATTTTTTCCCTGGGCCATTTTGGTTAAGCGTTTGGAGCAGCAGAAGTGCGAAAAATTTGTAGCCTTCGCAACCATTTCATAGCTTCAAACTCCCATATCTCGCGAACGGATTGGCCAAACCCAAAAATTCCTACGGCGTCTGAAGGTAGAAACTCGCCCGATTACAAAAGTATGTGTATTTTTTCCCAAGGCCATTCTGGTTAAGCGTTTGGAGCAGCAGAAGTGCGGAAAATTTGTTGCCTTCTCAACCATTTCTTAGCTTCAAACTCCCATATCTCGCGAACGGATTGACAAACCCAAAAATTCCTATTGCATCTGAAGGTAGAAACTCGCCCGATTACAAAGGTATGTGTATTTTTTCCCTAGGCCATTCTGGTTAAGTGTTCGGAGCAGCAGAAGTGCGACAAATTTGTTGTCCTCTAAACCATTTCTTAGATTCAAGCTCCCATGTCTCGCGAACGGATTGACCAAACCCAAAAATTCCTATTGCTTCTGAAAGTAGAAACTCGCCCGTTTACAACGGTGTGAGTATTTTCTCCCTAGGCCATTCTGGTTAAGCGTTTGGAGCTGCAGAAGTGCGAAAAATTTGTAGCCTTCGCAACCATTTCTTAGCTTCAAACTCCCATATATCGCGAACGGATTGGCCAAACCCAAAAATTCCTATTGCGTCTGAAAGTAGAAACTCGCCCGATTACAACGGTATGAGTATTTTTTCCCTAGGCCATTCTGGTTAAGTGTTTCGAGCAGCAGAATTGCGCAAAATTTGTTGCGTACTCAACCATTTCTTAGCTTCAAACTACAATATCTCGCAAACGGATTGACCAAACCAAAAAGTTCCTATTGCGTCTGAAAGTAGAAACTCGCCCGATTACAACGGTATGACTATTTTTCCCCTGGGGCATTCTGGTTAAGCGTTTGGAGCAGCAGAAGTGCGAAATATTTGTTGCCTTCTCAACCATTTCTTACCCTCAAACTCCCATATCTCGCGAACGGATTGACAAACCCAAAAATTCCTATTGCATCTGAAGGTAGAAACTCGCCCGATTACAAAGGTATGTGTATTTTTTCCCTAGGCCATTCTGGTTAAGCGTTTGGAGCAGCAGAAGTGCGGAAAATTTGTTGCCTACTAAACCATTTCTTAGCTTCAAACTCCCATATCTCGCGAACGGATTGACCAAACCCAAAAATTCCTATTGCGTCTGAAAGTAGAAACTGGCCCGATTACAAAGGTATGAGTATTTTTTCTCTAGGCCATTCTGGTTAAGCGTTTGGAGCAGCAGAAGTGCGAAAAAGTTGTTGTCTTCTCAACCATTTCTTAGCTTCAAACTCCCATATATCGCGAACGGATTGGCCAAACCCAAAAATTCCTATTGCGTCTGAAAGTAGAAACTCGCCCGATTACAACGGTATGAGTATTTTTTCCCTAGGCCATTCTGGTTAAGTGTTTGGAGCAGCAGAATTGCGCAAAATTTGTTGCCTACTCAACCATTTCTTAGCTTCAAACTACAATATCTCGCAAACGGATTGACCAAACCAAAAAATTCCTATTGCGTCTGAAAGTAGAAACTCGCCCGATTACAACGGTATGCCTATGTTTTCCCTGGGCCACTCTGGTTAAGCGTTTGGAGCAGCAGAAGTGCGAAAAATTTGTAGCCTTCTCAACCATTTCTTAGCTTCAAACTCCGATATCTCGCGAGCGGATTGACCAAACCCAAAAATTCCTATTGCGTCTGATAGTAGAAACTCACCCGATTACAACGGTGTGAGTATTTTTTCCCTAGGCCATTCTGGTTAAGCGTTTGGAGCAACAGAATTGCGGAAAATTTGATGCAACTCAACCATTTCTTAGCTTCAAACTCCCATATCTCGCGAACGGATTGAGCAAACCCAAAAATTCCTATTGCGTCTGAAAGTAGACACACGCCCGATTACATCGGTGTGAGTATTTTTTCCCTAGGCCATTCTGGTTAAGCGTTTGGAGCAGCAGAAGTTCTGAAAATTTGTTGCCTACTCAGCCATTTCCTAGTTTCAAACTGCCATATCTCGCGAACGGATTGACCAAACCCAAAAATTCCTATTGCGTCTGAAAGTAGAAACTCGCCCGATTACAAAGGTATGTCTATTTTTTCCCTGGGCCATTCTGGTTAAGCGTTTGGAGCAGCAGAAGTGCGGAAAATTTGTTGCCCACTCAACCATTTCTTAGCTTCAAACTCCCATATCTCGCGAACGGATTGACCAAACCCAAATATTCCTATTGCGTCTGAAAGTAGAAACTCGCCCGATTACAACGGTATGTCTATTTTTTCCCTGGGCCATTCTGGTTAAGCGTTTGGAGCAGCAGAATTGCAAAAAAATTTGTAGTCTTCGCAACCATTTCTTAGCTTCAAACTCCCATATCTCGCGAACGGATTGACCAAACCCAAAAATTCCTAATGCGTCTGAAAGTAGAAACTGTCCCGATTACAAAGGTATGAGTATTTTTTCTCTAGGCCATTCTGGTTAAGCGTTTGGAGCAGCAGAAGTGCGAAAAAGTTGTTGTCTTCTCAACCATTTCTTAGCTTCAAACTCCCATATCTCGCGAACGGATTGACCAAACCCAAATATTCCTATTGCGTCTGAAAGTAGAAACTCGCCCGATTACAACGGTATGTCTATTTTTTCCCTGGGCCATTCTGGTTAAGCGTTTGGAGCAGCAGAATTGCAAAAAAATTTGTAGTCTTAACAACCATTTCTTAGCTTCAAACTCCCATATCTCTCGAACGGATTGATCAAACCCAAAAATTCCTATTGCGTCTGAAAGTAGAAACTCGCCCGATTACAAAGGTATGCGTATTTTTTCCCTAGGCCATTCTGGTTAAGCGTTTGGAGCAGCAGAAGTGCGGAAAATTTGTTGTCTTCTCAACCATTTCTTAGCTTCAAAGTCCCATATATCGCGCAAGGATTCAACAAACCCAAAAATTCCTATTTCGTTCGAAAGCAGAAACTCGCCCGATTACAAAGATATGTGTATTTTTCCCCTAGACCATTCAGGTTAAGCGTTTGGAGCAGCAGGAATGCGCAAAATTTGTTGCCTTCTCAACTATTTCTTAGCTTCAAACTCCCATATATCGCGCAAGGATTCACCAAACCCAAAAATTCCTATTTCGTTCGAAAGTAGAAACTCTCCCGATTACAACGGTATGTCTATTTTTTCCCTGGGCCATTCTGGTTAAGCGTTTGGAGCAGCAGAATTGCAAAAAAATTTGTAGTCTTCGCAACCATTTCTTAGCTTCAAACTCCCATATCTCGCGAACGGATTGACCAAACCCAAAAATTCCTATTGCGTCTGAAAGTAGAAACTGTCCCGATTACAAGGGTATGAGTATTTTTTCTCTAGGCCATTCTGGTTAAGCGTTTGGAGCAGCAGAAGTGCGAAAAAGTTGTTGTCTTCTCAACCATTTCTTAGCTTCAAACTCCCATATATCGCGAACGGATTGGCCAAACCCAAAAATTCCTATTGCGTCTGAAAGTAGAAACTCGCCAGATTACAAAGGTATGCGTATTTTTTCCCTAGGCCATTCTGGTTAAGCGCTTGGAGCAGCAGAAGTGCGGAAAACTTGTTGCTACTCAACCATTTCTTAGCTTCAAACTCCCATATCTCGCGAACGGATTGAGCAAACCCAAAAATTCCTATTGCATCTGAAGCTAGAAACTCGCCCGCATACAAAAGTATGTGTATTTTTTCCCTAGGCCATTCTGGTTAAGCGTTTGGAGCAGCAGAAGTGCGGAAAATTTGTTGCCTACTCAACCATTTCTTAGCTTCAAACTCCCATATCTAGCGAACGGATTGACCAAACCCAAAAATTCCTATTGCGTCTGAAAGTAAAAACTCGCCCGATTACAACGGTATGTCTATTTTTTCCCTGGGCCATTCTGGTTAAGCGTTTGGAGCTGCAGAAGTGCGAAAAATTTGTAGTCTTCGCAACCATTTCTTAGCTTCAAACTCCCACATCTCGCGAACGGATTGACCAAACCCAAAAATTCCTATTGCGTCTGAAAGTAGAAACTCGCCCGATTACAACGGTATGTGTATTTTTTCCCTAGGCCATTCTGGTTTAGCTTTTGGAGCAGCAGAAGTGCGGAAAAATTGTTGCCTACTCAACCATTTCTTAGCTTCAAACTCCCATATCTCGCGAATGGATTGACCAAACCCAAAAATTCGAATTGCGTCTGAAAGTAGAAACTCGCCCGATTACAACGCTATGTCTATTTTTTCCCTGGGCCATTTTGGTTAAGCGTTTGGAGCAGCAGAAGTGCGAAAAATTTGTAGCCTTCGCAACCATTTCATAGCTTCAAACTCCCATATCTCGCGAACGGATTGGCCAAACCCAAAAATTCCTACGGCGTCTGAAGGTAGAAACTCGCCCGATTACAAAAGTATGTGTATTTTTTCCCAAGGCCATTCTGGTTAAGCGTTTGGAGCAGCAGAAGTGCGGAAAATTTGTTGCCTTCTCAACCATTTCTTAGCTTCAAACTCCCATATCTCGCGAACGGATTGACAAACCCAAAAATTCCTATTGCATCTGAAGGTAGAAACTCGCCCGATTACAAAGGTATGTGTATTTTTTCCCTAGGCCATTCTGGTTAAGTGTTCGGAGCAGCAGAAGTGCGACAAATTTGTTGTCCTCTAAACCATTTCTTAGATTCAAGCTCCCATGTCTCGCGAACGGATTGACCAAACCCAAAAATTCCTATTGCTTCTGAAAGTAGAAACTCGCCCGTTTACAACGGTGTGAGTATTTTCTCCCTAGGCCATTCTGGTTAAGCGTTTGGAGCTGCAGAAGTGCGAAAAATTTGTAGCCTTCGCAACCATTTCTTAGCTTCAAACTCCCATATATCGCGAACGGATTGGCCAAACCCAAAAATTCCTATTGCGTCTGAAAGTAGAAACTCGCCCGATTACAACGGTATGAGTATTTTTTCCCTAGGCCATTCTGGTTAAGTGTTTCGAGCAGCAGAATTGCGCAAAATTTGTTGCGTACTCAACCATTTCTTAGCTTCAAACTACAATATCTCGCAAACGGATTGACCAAACCAAAAAGTTCCTATTGCGTCTGAAAGTAGAAACTCGCCCGATTACAACGGTATGACTATTTTTCCCCTGGGGCATTCTGGTTAAGCGTTTGGAGCAGCAGAAGTGCGAAATATTTGTTGCCTTCTCAACCATTTCTTACCCTCAAACTCCCATATCTCGCGAACGGATTGACAAACCCAAAAATTCCTATTGCATCTGAAGGTAGAAACTCGCCCGATTACAAAGGTATGTGTATTTTTTCCCTAGGCCATTCTGGTTAAGCGTTTGGAGCAGCAGAAGTGCGGAAAATTTGTTGCCTACTAAACCATTTCTTAGCTTCAAACTCCCATATCTCGCGAACGGATTGACCAAACCCAAAAATTCCTATTGCGTCTGAAAGTAGAAACTGGCCCGATTACAAAGGTATGAGTATTTTTTCTCTAGGCCATTCTGGTTAAGCGTTTGGAGCAGCAGAAGTGCGAAAAAGTTGTTGTCTTCTCAACCATTTCTTAGCTTCAAACTCCCATATATCGCGAACGGATTGGCCAAACCCAAAAATTCCTATTGCGTCTGAAAGTAGAAACTCGCCCGATTACAACGGTATGAGTATTTTTTCCCTAGGCCATTCTGGTTAAGTGTTTGGAGCAGCAGAATTGCGCAAAATTTGTTGCCTACTCAACCATTTCTTAGCTTCAAACTACAATATCTCGCAAACGGATTGACCAAACCAAAAAATTCCTATTGCGTCTGAAAGTAGAAACTCGCCCGATTACAACGGTATGCCTATGTTTTCCCTGGGCCACTCTGGTTAAGCGTTTGGAGCAGCAGAAGTGCGAAAAATTTGTAGCCTTCTCAACCATTTCTTAGCTTCAAACTCCCATATCTCGCGAGCGGATTGACCAAACCCAAAAATTCCTATTGCGTCTGATAGTAGAAACTCACCCGATTACAACGGTGTGAGTATTTTTTCCCTAGGCCATTCTGGTTAAGCGTTTGGAGCAACAGAATTGCGGAAAATTTGATGCAACTCAACCATTTCTTAGCTTCAAACTCCCATATCTCGCGAACGGATTGAGCAAACCCAAAAATTCCTATTGCGTCTGAAAGTAGACACACGCCCGATTACATCGGTGTGAGTATTTTTTCCCTAGGCCATTCTGGTTAAGCGTTTGGAGCAGCAGAAGTTCTGAAAATTTGTTGCCTACTCAGCCATTTCCTAGTTTCAAACTGCCATATCTCGCGAACGGATTGACCAAACCCAAAAATTCCTATTGCGTCTGAAAGTAGAAACTCGCCCGATTACAAAGGTATGTCTATTTTTTCCCTGGGCCATTCTGGTTAAGCGTTTGGAGCAGCAGAAGTGCGGAAAATTTGTTGCCCACTCAACCATTTCTTAGCTTCAAACTCCCATATCTCGCGAACGGATTGACCAAACCCAAATATTCCTATTGCGTCTGAAAGTAGAAACTCGCCCGATTACAACGGTATGTCTATTTTTTCCCTGGGCCATTCTGGTTAAGCGTTTGGAGCAGCAGAATTGCAAAAAAATTTGTAGTCTTCGCAACCATTTCTTAGCTTCAAACTCCCATATCTCGCGAACGGATTGACCAAACCCAAAAATTCCTAATGCGTCTGAAAGTAGAAACTGTCCCGATTACAAAGGTATGAGTATTTTTTCTCTAGGCCATTCTGGTTAAGCGTTTGGAGCAGCAGAAGTGCGAAAAAGTTGTTGTCTTCTCAACCATTTCTTAGCTTCAAACTCCCATATCTCGCGAACGGATTGACCAAACCCAAATATTCCTATTGCGTCTGAAAGTAGAAACTCGCCCGATTACAACGGTATGTCTATTTTTTCCCTGGGCCATTCTGGTTAAGCGTTTGGAGCAGCAGAATTGCAAAAAAATTTGTAGTCTTAACAACCATTTCTTAGCTTCAAACTCCCATATCTCTCGAACGGATTGATCAAACCCAAAAATTCCTATTGCGTCTGAAAGTAGAAACTCGCCCGATTACAAAGGTATGCGTATTTTTTCCCTAGGCCATTCTGGTTAAGCGCTTGGAGCAGCAGAAGTGCGGAAAACTTGTTGCTACTCAACCATTTCTTAGCTTCAAACTCCCATATCTCGCGAACGGATTGAGCAAACCCAAAAATTCCTATTGCATCTGAAGCTAGAAACTCGCCCGCATACAAAAGTATGTGTATTTTTTCCCTAGGCCATTCTGGTTAAGCGTTTGGAGCAGCAGAAGTGCGGAAAATTTGTTGCCTACTCAACCATTTCTTAGCTTCAAACTCCCATATCTAGCGAACGGATTGACCAAACCCAAAAATTCCTATTGCGTCTGAAAGTAAAAACTCGCCCGATTACAACGGTATGTCTATTTTTTCCCTGGGCCATTCTGGTTAAGCGTTTGGAGCTGCAGAAGTGCGAAAAATTTGTAGTCTTCGCAACCATTTCTTAGCTTCAAACTCCCATATCTCTCGAACGGATTGATCAAACCCAAAAATTCCTATTGCGTCTGAAAGTAGAAACTCGCCCGATTACAAAGGTATGCGTATTTTTTCCCTAGGCCATTCTGGTTAAGCGCTTGGAGCAGCAGAAGTGCGGAAAACTTGTTGCTACTCAACAATTTCTTAGCTTCAAACTCCCATATCTCGCGAACGGATTGAGCAAACCCAAAAATTCCTATTGCATCTGAAGGTAGAAACTCGCCCGTATACAAAAGTATGTGTATTTTTTCCCTAGGCCATTCTGGTTAAGCGTTTGGAGCAGCAGAAGTGCGGAAAATTTGTTGCCTACTCAACCATTTCTTAGCTTCAAACTCCCATATCTCGCGAACGGATTGACCAAAGCCAAAAATTCCTATTGCGTCTGAAAGTAAAAACTCGCCCGATTACAACGGTATGTCTATTTTTTCCCTGGGCCATTCTGGTTAAGCGTTTGTAGCAGCAGAAGTGCGAACAATTTGTTGCCTTCTCAAACATTTCTTAGCTTCAAACTCCCATATCTCGCGAACGGATTGACCAAACCCAAAAATACCTATTGCGTCTGAAAGTAGAAACTCGCCCGATTGCAAAGGTATGTGTATTTTTTCCCTGGACCATTCTGGTTAAGCGTTTGGAGCAGCTGAATTGCAAACAATTTGTTGCCTTCTCAACCATTTCTTAGATTCAAACTCCCATATCTCGCGAACGGATTGACGAAACCCAAAAATTCCTGTTGCGTGTGAGTGTAGAATCTCTCCCGATCACAACGGTGTGTGTATTCTTTCCCTGGGCCATTCTGGTTAAGCGTTTGGAGCAGCAGAATTGCGAAAAATTTGTCGTCTCCTGAACCATTTCTTAGCTGCAAACTCCCATATCTCGCGAACGGATTGACCAAACCCAAAAACTCCTATTGCATCTGAAAGTAGAAACTCGCCCGATTACAAAGGTATGTGTATTTTTCCCCTAGGCCATTCTGGTTAAGGGTTTGGAGCAGCAGAAGTGCGACAAATTTGTTGCCTACTCAACCATTTCTTATCTTCAAACTCCCATATCTCGCGAACGGATTGACCAAACCCAAAAACTCCTATTGCATCTGAAAGTAGGAACTCGCCCGATTACAACGGTATGTGTATTTTTTCCCTAGGCCATTCTGGTTAAGCGTTTGGAGCAGCAGAAGTGCGGAAAATTTGTTGTCTTCTCAACCATTTCTTAGCTTCAAAGTCCCATATATCGCGCAAGGATTCAACAAACCCAAAAATTCCTATTTCGTTCGAAAGCAGAAACTCGCCCGATTACAAAGATATGTGTATTTTTCCCCTAGACCATTCAGGTTAAGCGTTTGGAGCAGCAGGAATGCGCAAAATTTGTTGCCTTCTCAACTATTTCTTAGCTTCAAACTCCCATATATCGCGCAAGGATTCACCAAACCCAAAAATTCCTATTTCGTTCGAAAGTAGAAACTCTCCCGATTACAACGGTATGTCTATCTTTTCCCTGGGCCATTCTGGTTAAGCGTTTGGAGCAGCAGAATTGCAAAAAAATTTGTAGTCTTCGCAACCATTTCTTAGCTTCAAACTCCCATATCTCGCGAACGGATTGACCAAACCCAAAAATTCCTATTGCGTCTGAAAGTAGAAACTGTCCCGATTACAAGGGTATGAGTATTTTTTCTCTAGGCCATTCTGGTTAAGCGTTTGGAGCAGCAGAAGTGCGAAAAAGTTGTTGTCTTCTCAACCATTTCTTAGCTTCAAACTCCCATATATCGCGAACGGATTGGCCAAACCCAAAAATTCCTATTGCGTCTGAAAGTAGAAACTCGCCAGATTACAACGGTATGAGTATTTTTTCCCTAGGCCATTCTGGTTAAGTGTTTGGAGCAGCAGAAGTGCGCAAAATTTGTTGCCTACTCAACCATTTCTTAGCTTCAAACTACAATATCTCGCAAACGGATTGACCAAACCAAAAAATTCCTATTGCGTCTGAAAGTAGAAACTCGCCCGATTACAACGGTATGTCTATTTTTCCCCTGGGGCATTCTGGTTAAGCGTTTGGAGCTGCAGAAGTGCGAAAAATTTGTAGTCTTCGCAACCATTTCTTAGCTTCAAACTCCCATATCTCTCGAACGGATTGATCAAACCCAAAAATTCCTATTGCGTCTGAAAGTAGAAACTCGCCCGATTACAAAGGTATGCGTATTTTTTCCCTAGGCCATTCTGGTTAAGCGTTTGGAGCAACAGAATTGCGGAAAATTTGTTGCTACTCAACCATTTCTTAGCTTCAAACTCCCATATCTCGCGAACGGATTGAGCAAACCCAAAAATTCCTATTGCATCTGAAGGTAGAAACTCGCCCGTATACAAAAGTATGTGTGTTTTTTCCCTAGGCCATTCTGGTTAAGCGTTTGGAGCAGCAGAAGTGCGGAAAATTTGTTGCCTACTCAACCATTTCTTAGCTTCAAACTCCCATATCTCGCGAACGGATTGACCAAACCCAAAAATTCCTATTGCGTCTGAAAGTAAAAACTCGCCCGATTACAACGGTATGTCTATTTTTTCCCTGGGCCATTCTGGTTAACCGTTTGTAGCAGCAGAAGTGCGAACAATTTGTTGCCTTCTCAAACATTTCTTAGCTTCAAACTCCCATATCTCGCGAACGGATTGACCAAACCCAAAAATACCTATTGCGTCTGAAAGTAGAAACTCGCCCGATTGCAAAGGTATGTGTATTTTTTCCCTGGACCATTCTGGTTAAGCGTTTGGAGCATCTGAATTGCAAACAATTTGTTGCCTTCTCAACCATTTCTTAGATTCAAACTCCCATATCTCGCGAACGGATTGACGAAACCCAAAAATTCCTGTTGCGTGTGAGTGTAGAATCTCTCCCGATCACAACGGTGTGTGTATTCTTTCCCTGGGCCATTCTGGTTAAGCGTTTGGAGCAGCAGAATTGCGAAAAATTTGTCGTCTCCTGAACCATTTCTTAGCTGCAAACTCCCATATCTCGCGAACGGATTGACCAAACCCAAAAACTCCTATTGCATCTGAAAGTAGAAACTCGCCCGATTACAAAGGTATGTGTATTTTTCCCCTGGGCCATTCTGGTTAAGCGTTTGGAGCAGCAGAATTGCAAAAAAATTTGTAGTCTTCGCAACCATTTCTTAGCTTCAAACTCCCATATCTCGCGAACGGATTGACCAAACCCAAAAATTCCTATTGCGTCTGAAAGTAGAAACTGTCCCGATTACAAAGGTATGAGTATTTTTTCTCTAGGCCATTCTGGTTAAGCGTTTGGAGCAGCAGAAGTGCGAAAAAGTTGTTGTCTTCTCAACCATTTCTTAGCTTCAAACTCCCATATATCGCGAACGGATTGGCCAAACCCAAAAATTCCTATTGCGTCTGAAAGTAGAAACTCGCCAGATTACAACGGTATGAGTATTTTTTCCCTAGGCCATTCTGGTTAAGTGTTTGGAGCAGCAGAAGTGCGCAAAATTTGTTGCCTACTCAACCATTTCTTAGCTTCAAACAACAATATCTCGCAAACGGATTGACCAAACCAAAAAATTCCTATTGCGTCTGAAAGTAGAAACTCGCCCGATTACAACGGTATGTCTATTTTTCCCCTGGGGCATTCTGGTTAAGCGTTTGGAGCTGCAGAAGTGCGAAAAATTTGTAGTCTTCGCAACCATTTCTTAGCTTCAAACTCCCATATCTCTCGAACGGATTGATCAAACCCAAAAATTCCTATTGCGTCTGAAAGTAGAAACTCGCCCGATTACAAAGGTATGCGTATTTTTTCCCTAGGCCATTCTGGTTAAGCGTTTGGGGCAGCAGAAGTGCGGAAAATTTGTTGCTACTCAACCATTTCTTAGCTTCAAACTCCCATATCTCGCGAACGGATTGAGCAAACCCAAAAATTCCTATTGCGTCTGAAAGTAGAAACTCGCCAGATTACAACGGTATGAGTATTTTTTCCCTAGGCCATTCTGGTTAAGTGTTTGGAGCAGCAGAAGTGCGCAAAATTTGTTGCCTACTCAACCATTTCTTAGCTTCAAACAACAATATCTCGCAAACGGATTGACCAAACCAAAAAATTCCTATTGCGTCTGAAAGTAGAAACTCGCCCGATTACAACGGTATGTCTATTTTTCCCCTGGGGCATTCTGGTTAAGCGTTTGGAGCTGCAGAAGTGCGAAAAATTTGTAGTCTTCGCAACCATTTCTTAGCTTCAAACTCCCATATCTCTCGAACGGATTGATCAAACCCAAAAATTCCTATTGCGTCTGAAAGTAGAAACTCGCCCGATTACAAAGGTATGCGTATTTTTTCCCTAGGCCATTCTGGTTAAGCGTTTGGGGCAGCAGAAGTGCGGAAAATTTGTTGCTACTCAACCATTTCTTAGCTTCAAACTCCCATATCTCGCGAACGGATTGAGCAAACCCAAAAATTCCTATTGCGTCTGAAAGTAGAAACTCGCCAGATTACAACGGTATGAGTATTTTTTCCCTAGGCCATTCTGGTTAAGTGTTTGGAGCAGCAGAAGTGCGCAAAATTTGTTGCCTACTCAACCATTTCTTAGCTTCAAACAACAATATCTCGCAAACGGATTGACCAAACCAAAAAATTCCTATTGCGTCTGAAAGTAGAAACTCGCCCGATTACAACGGTATGTCTATTTTTCCCCTGGGGCATTCTGGTTAAGCGTTTGGAGCTGCAGAAGTGCGAAAAATTTGTAGTCTTCGCAACCATTTCTTAGCTTCAAACTCCCATATCTCTCGAACGGATTGATCAAACCCAAAAATTCCTATTGCGTCTGAAAGTAGAAACTCGCCCGATTACAAAGGTATGCGTATTTTTTCCCTAGGCCATTCTGGTTAAGCGTTTGGGGCAGCAGAAGTGCGGAAAATTTGTTGCTACTCAACCATTTCTTAGCTTCAAACTCCCATATCTCGCGAACGGATTGAGCAAACCCAAAAATTCCTATTGCATCTGAAGGTAGAAACTCGCCCGTATACAAAAGTATGTGTATTTTTTCCCTAGGCCACTCTGGTTAAGCGTTTGGAGCAGCAGAAGTGCGGAAAATTTGTTGCCTACTCAACCATTTCTTAGCTTCAAACTCCCATATCTCGCGAACGGATTGACCAAACCCAAAAATTCCTATTGCGTCTGAAAGTAAAAACTCGCCCGATTACAACGGTATGTCTATTTTTTCCCTGGGCCATTCTGGTTAAGGGTTTGTAGCAGCAGAAGTGCGAACAATTTGTTGCCTTCTCAAACATTTCTTAGCTTCAAACTCCCATATCTCGCGAACGGATTGACCAAACCCAAAAATACCTATTGCGTCTGAAAGTAGAAACTCGCCCGATTGCAAAGGTATGTGTATTTTTTCCCTGGACCATTCTGGTTAAGCGTTTGGAGCAGCTGAATTGCAAACAATTTGTTGCCTTCTCAACCATTTCTTAGATTCAAACTCCCATATCTCGCGAACGGATTGACGAAACCCAAAAATTCCTGTTGCGTGTGAGTGTAGAATCTCTCCCGATCACAACGGTGTGTGTATTCTTTCCCTGGGCCATTCTGGTTAAGCGTTTGGAGCAGCAGAATTGCGAAAAATTTGTCGTCTCCTGAACCATTTCTTAGCTGCAAACTCCCATATCTCGCGAACGGATTGACCAAACCCAAAAACTCCTATTGCATCTGAAAGTAGAAACTCGCCCGATTACAAAGGTATGTGTATTTTTCCCCTAGGCCATTCTGGTTAAGGGTTTGGAGCAGCAGAAGTGCGACAAATTTGTTGCCTACTCAACCATTTCTTATCTTCAAACTCCCATATCTCGCGAACGGATTGACGAAACCCAAAAATTCCTGTTGCGTGTGAGTGTAGAATCTCTCCCGATCACAACGGTGTGTGTATTCTTTCCCTGGGCCATTCTGGTTAAGCGTTTGAGGCAGCAGAATTGCGAAAAATTTGTCGTCTCCTGAACCATTTCTTAGCTGCAAACTCCCATATCTCGCGAACGGATTGACCAAACCCAAAAACTCCTATTGCATCTGAAAGTAGAAACTCGCCCGATTACAAAGGTATGTGTATTTTTCCCCTGGGCCATTCTGGTTAAGCGTTTGGAGCAGCAGAATTGCAAAAAAATTTGTAGTCTTCGCAACCATTTCTTAGCTTCAAACTCCCATATCTCGCGAACGGATTGACCAAACCCAAAAATTCCTATTGCGTCTGAAAGTAGAAACTGTCCCGATTACAAAGGTATGAGTATTTTTTCTCTAGGCCATTCTGGTTAAGCGTTTGGAGCACCAGAAGTGCGAAAAAGTTGTTGTCTTCTCAACCATTTCTTAGCTTCAAACTCCCATATCTCGCGAACGGATTGAGCAAACCCAAAAATTCCTATTGCATCTGAAGGTAGAAACTCGCCCGTATACAAAAGTATGTGTATTTTTTCCCTAGGCCACTCTGGTTAAGCGTTTGGAGCAGCAGAAGTGCGGAAAATTTGTTGCCTACTCAACCATTTCTTAGCTTCAAACTCCCATATCTCGCGAACGGATTGACCAAACCCAAAAATTCCTATTGCGTCTGAAAGTAGAAACTCGCCCGATTACAAAGGTATGTGTATTTTTCCCCTGGGCCATTCTGGTTAAGCGTTTGGAGCAGCAGAATTGCAAAAAAATTTGTAGTCTTCGCAACCATTTCTTAGCTTCAAACTCCCATATCTCGCGAACGGATTGACCAAACCCAAAAATTCCTATTGCGTCTGAAAGTAGAAACTGTCCCGATTACAAAGGTATGAGTATTTTTTCCCTGGGCCATTCTGGTTAAGCGTTTGTAGCAGCAGAAGTGCGAACAATTTGTTGCCTTCTCAAACATTTCTTAGCTTCAAACTCCCATATCTCGCGAACGGATTGACCAAACCCAAAAATACCTATTGCGTCTGAAAGTAGAAACTCGCCCGATTGCAAAGGTATGTGTATTTTTTCCCTGGACCATTCTGGTTAAGCGTTTGGAGCAGCTGAATTGCAAACAATTTGTTGCCTTCTCAACCATTTCTTAGATTCAAACTCCCATATCTCGCGAACGGATTGACGAAACCCAAAAATTCCTGTTGCGTGTGAGTGTAGAATCTCTCCCGATCACAACGGTGTGTGTATTCTTTCCCTGGGCCATTCTGGTTAAGCGTTTGGAGCAGCAGAATTGCGAAAAATTTGTCGTCTCCTGAACCATTTCTTAGCTGCAAACTCCCATATCTCGCGAACGGATTGACCAAACCCAAAAACTCCTATTGCATCTGAAAGTATAAACTCGCCCGATTACAAAGGTATGTGTATTTTTCCCCTAGGCCATTCTGGTTAAGGGTTTGGAGCAGCAGAAGTGCGACAAATTTGTTGCCTACTCAACCATTTCTTATCTTCAAACTCCCATATCTCGCGAACGGATTGACCAAACCCAAAAACTCCTATTGCATCTGAAAGTAGGAACTCGCCCGATTACAACGGTATGTGTATTTTTTCCCTAGGCCATTCTGGTTAAGCGTTTGGAGCAGCAGAAGTGCGGAAAATTTGTTGTCTTCTCAACCATTTCTTAGCTTCAAAGTCCCATATATCGCGCAAGGATTCAACAAACCCAAAAATTCCTATTTCGTTCGAAAGCAGAAACTCGCCCGATTACAAAGATATGTGTATTTTTCCCCTAGACCATTCAGGTTAAGCGTTTGGAGCAGCAGGAATGCGCAAAATTTGTTGCCTTCTCAACTATTTCTTAGCTTCAAACTCCCATATATCGCGCAAGGATTCACCAAACCCAAAAATTCCTATTTCGTTCGAAAGTAGAAACTCTCCCGATTACAACGGTATGTGTATCTTTTCCCTAGGTCATTCGTCTTAAGCGTTTGGAGCAGCAGAAGTGCGAAAAATTTGTAGCCTTGTCAACCATTTCTTAGCTTCAAACTCCCATATCTCGCGAACGGATTGACCAAACCCAAAAATTCCTATTGCGTCTGAAAGTAGAAACTCGCCCGATTACAAAGGTATGTGTATTTTTTCCCTAGGCCATTCTGGTTAAGCGTTTGGAGCAGCAGAAGTGGGGAAAAATTGTTGCCTACTCAACCATTTCTTAGCTTCAAACTCCCATATCTCGCGAACGGATTGACCAAACCCAAAAATTCCTATTGCGTCTGAAAGTAGAAACTCTCCCGATTACAACGGTATGTCTTTTTTTTCCCTGGGCCATTCTGGTTAAGCGTTTGGAGCAGCAGAAGTGCGAACAATTTGTTGCCTTCTCAAACATTTCTCAGCTTCAAACTCCCATATATCGCGCAAGGATTCACCAAACCCAAAAATTCCTATTTCGTTCGAAAGCAGAAACTCGCCCGATTACAAAGGTATGTGTATTTTTCCCCTAGACCATTCAGCTTAAGCGTTTGGAGCAGCAGGAATGCGCAAAATTTGTTGCCTTCTCAACTATTTCTTAGCTTCAAACTCCCATATATCGCGCAAGGATTCACCAAACCCAAAAATTCCTATTTCGTTCGAAAGTAGAAACTCTCCCGATTACAACGGTATGTGAATCTTTTCCCTAGGCCATTCGTCTTAAGCGTTTGGAGCAGCAGAAGTGCGAAAAATTTGTAGCCTTCTCAACCATTTCTTAGCTTCAAACTCCCATATCTCGCGAACGGATTGACCATATCCAAAAATTCCTATCGCGTCTGAAAGTAGAAACTCGCCCGATTACAAGGGTATGTGTATTTTTTCCCTTGGCCAATCTGGTTGAGCGTTTGGAGCAGCAGATGTGCGGAAAATTTGTTGTCTTCTCAACCATTTCTTAGCTTCAAACTCCCATATATCGCGCAAGGATTCACCAAACCCAAAAATTCCTATTGCGTCTGAAAGTAGAAACCCGCCCGATTACAACGGGATGTCTATTTTTTCCCTGGACCATTCTGGTTAAGCGTTTGGAGCAGCACAATTGCAAACAATTTGTTGCCTTCTCAACCATTTCTTAGATTCAAACTCCCATATCTCGCGAACGGATTGACGAAACCGAAAAATTCCTGTTGCGTGTGAGTGTAGAATCTCTCCCGATCACAACGGTGTGTGTATTCTTTCCCTGGGCCATTCTGGTTAAGCGTTTGGAGGAGCAGAATTGCGAAAAATTTGTCGTCTCCTGAACCATTTCTTAGCTGCAAACTCCCATATCTCGCGAACGGATTGACCAAACCCAAAAACTCCTATTGCATCTGAAAGTAGGAACTCGCCCGATTACAACGGTATGTGTATTTTTTCCCTAGGCCATTCTGGTTAAGCGTTTGGAGCAGCAGAAGTGCGGAAAATTTGTTGTCTTCTCAACCACTTCTTAGCTTCAAACTCCCATATATCGCTTAAGGATTCACCAAACCCCAAAATTCCTATTTCGTTCGAAAGCAGAAACTCGCCCGATTACAAAGGTATGTGTATTTTTTCCCTAGGCCATTCTGGTTATGCTCTTGGAGCAGCAGAAGTGCGAACAATTTGTTGCCTTCTCAACCATTTCTTAGATTCAAACTCCCATATCTCGCGAACGGATTGACCAAACCCAAAAGTTCCTATTGCGTCTGAAAGCAGAAACCCGCCCGATTACAACGGTATGTCTATTTTTTCCCTGGACCATTCTGGTTAAGCGTTTGGAGCAGCAGAATTGCGAACAATTTGTTGCCTTCTCAACCATTTCTTAGATTCAAACTCCCATATCTCGCGAACGGATTGACGAAACCCAAAAATTCCTGTTGCGTGTGAATGTAGAATCTCTCCCGATCACAACGGTGTGTGTATTCTTTCCCTGGGCCATTCTGGTTAAGCGTTTGGAGCAGCAGAATTGCGAAAAATTTGTCGTCTCCTGAACCATTTCTTAGCTGCAAACTCCCATATCTCGAGAACGGATTGACCAAACCCAAAAACTCCTATTGCATCTGAAAGTAGGAACTCGCCCGATTACAACGGTATGTGTATTTTTTCCCTAGGCCATTCTGATTAAGCGTTTGGAGCAGCAGAAGTGCGGAAAATTTGTTGTCTTCTCAACCATTTCTTAGCTTCAAACTCCCATATATCGCGCAAGGATTCACCAAACCCAAAAATTCCTATTTCGTTCGAAAGCAGAAACTCGCCCGATTACATAGGTATGTTATTTTTCCCCTATACCATTCAGGTTAAGCGTTTGGAGCAGCAGGAATGCGCAAAATTTGTTGCCTTCTCAACTATTTCTTAGCTTCAAACTCCCATATATCGCGCAAGGATTCACCAAACCCAAAAATTCCTATTTCGTTCGAAAGTAGAAACTCTCCCGATTACAACGGTATGTGTATCTTTTCCCTAGGTCATTCGTCTTAAGCGTTTGAAGCAGCAGAAATGCGAAAAATTTGTAGCCTTCTCAACCATTTCTTAGCTTCAAACTCCCATATCTCGCGAACGGATTGACCAAACCCAAAAATTCCTATTGCGTCTGAAAGTAGAAACTCGCCCTATTACAAAGGTATGTGTATTTTTTCCCTAGGCCATTCTGGTTAAGTGTTTAGAGCAGCAGAAGTGCGCAAAATTTGTTGCCGACTCAACCATTTCTTAGCTTTAAACTACAATAACTCGCAAACGGATTGACCAAACCAAAAAATTCCTATTGCGTCTGAAAGTAGAAACTCGCCCGATTACAACGGTATGTCTATTTTTCCCCTGGGGCATTCTGGTTAAGCGTTTGGAGCAGCAGAAGTGCGAAAAATTTGTAGTCTTCGAAACCATTTCTTAGCTTCAAACTCCCATATCTCGCGAACGGATTGATCAAACCCAAAAATTCCTATTGCGTCTGAAAGTAGAAACTCGTCCGTTTACAACGGTGTGAGTATTTTTTCCCTAGGCCATTCTGGATAAGCGTTTGGAGCAGCAGAAGTGCGGAAAATTTGTTGCCTACTCAACCATTTCTTAGCTTCAAACTCCCATATCTCGCGAACGGATTGACCAAACCCAAAAATACCTATTGCGTCTGAAAGTAGAAACTCGCCCGATTACAAAGGTATGTGTATTTTTCCCCTGGGGCATTCTGGTTAAGCGTTTGGAGCTGCAGAAGTGCGAAAAATTTGTAGTCTTCGCAACCATTTCTTAGCTTCAAACTCCCATATCTCTCGAACGGATTGACCAAACCCAAAAATTCCTATTGCGTCTGAAAGTAGAAACTCGCCCTATTACAAAGGTATGTGTATTTTTTCCCTAGGCCATTCTGGTTAAGTGTTTAGAGCAGCAGAAGTGCGCAAAATTTGTTGCCGACTCAACCATTTCTTAGCTTTAAACTACAATAACTCGCAAACGGATTGACCAAACCAAAAAATTCCTATTGCGTCTGAAAGTAGAAACTCGCCCGATTACAACGGTATGTCTATTTTTCCCCTGGGGCATTCTGGTTAAGCGTTTGGAGCAGCAGAAGTGCGAAAAATTTGTAGTCTTCGAAACCATTTCTTAGCTTCAAACTCCCATATCTCGCGAACGGATTGATCAAACCCAAAAATTCCTATTGCGTCTGAAAGTAGAAACTCGTCCGTTTACAACGGTGTGAGTATTTTTTCCCTAGGCCATTCTGGATAAGCGTTTGGAGCAGCAGAAGTGCGGAAAATTTGTTGCCTACTCAACCATTTCTTAGCTTCAAACTCCCATATCTCGCGAACGGATTGACCAAACCCAAAAATACCTATTGCGTCTGAAAGTAGAAACTCGCCCGATTACAAAGGTATGTGTATTTTTCCCCTGGGGCATTCTGGTTAAGCGTTTGGAGCTGCAGAAGTGCGAAAAATTTGTAGTCTTCGCAACCATTTCTTAGCTTCAAACTCCCATATCTCTCGAACGGATTGATCAAACCCAAAAAATCCTATTGCGTCTGAAAGTAGAAACTCGCCCGATTACAAAGGTATGTGTATTTTTTCCCTAGGCCATTCTGGTTAAGCGTTTGGAGCAGCAGAAGTGCGGAAAATTTGTTGCCTACTCAACCATTTCTTAGCTTCAAACTCCCATATCTCGCGAACGGATTGAGCAAACGCAAAAATTTCTATCGCGTCTGAAAGTAGAAACTCGCCCGATTACAACGGTATGCCTATGTTTTCCCTGGGCCACTCTGGTTAAGCGTTTGGAGCAGCAGAAGTGCGAAGAATTTGTAGCCTTCTCAACCATTTCTTAGCTTCAAACTCCCATATATCGCGAACGGATTGGCCAAACCCAAAAATTCCTATTGCGTCTGAAAGTAGAAACTCGCCTGATTACAAAGGTATGTGTATTTTTTCCCTAGGCCATTCTGGTTAAGCGTTTGGAGCAGCAGAAGTGCGGAAAATTTGTTGCCCTCTCAAACATTTCTTAGCTTCAAACTCCCATATCTCGCGAACGGATTGACCAAACCCAAAAATACCTATTGCGTCTGAAAGTAGAAACTCGCCCGATTACAAAGGTATGTGTATTTTTTCCTTGGGCCATTCTGGTTAAGCGTTTGGAGCAGCAGAAGTGCGAACAATTTGTTGCCTTCTCAGCCATTTCTTAGCTTCAAACTCCCATATCTCGCGAACGGATTGACCAAACCCAAAAATTCCTATTGCGTCTGAAAGTAAAAACTCGCCCGATTACAACGGTATGTCTATTTTTTCCCTGGGCCATTCTGGTTAACCGTTTGTAGCAGCAGAAGTGCGAACAATTTGTTGCCTTGTCAAACATTTCTTAGCTTCAAACTCCCATATATCGCGAACGGATTGGCCAAACCCAAAAATTCCTATTGCGTCTGAAAGTAGAAACTCGCCAGATTACAACGGTATGAGTATTTTTTCCCTAGGCCATTCTGGTTAAGTGTTTGGAGCAGCAGAAGTGCGCAAAATTTGTTGCCTACTCAACCATTTCTTAGCTTCAAACAACAATATCTCGCAAACGGATTGACCAAACCAAAAAATTCCTATTGCGTCTGAAAGTAGAAACTCGCCCGATTACAACGGTATGTCTATTTTTCCCCTGGGGCATTCTGGTTAAGCGTTTGGAGCTGCAGAAGTGCGAAAAATTTGTAGTCTTCGCAACCATTTCTTAGCTTCAAACTCCCATATCTCTCGAACGGATTGATCAAACCCAAAAATTCCTATTGCGTCTGAAAGTAGAAACTCGCCCGATTACAAAGGTATGTCTATTTTTTCCCTGGGCCATTCTGGTTAAGCGTTTGTAGCAGCAGAAGTGCGAACAATTTGTTGCCTTCTCAAACATTTCTTAGCTTCAAACTCCCATATCTCGCGAACGGATTGACCAAACCCAAAAATACCTATTGCGTCTGAAAGTAGAAACTCGCCCGATTGCAAAGGTATGTGTATTTTTTCCCCGGACCATTCTGGTTAAGCGTTTGGAGCAGCTGAATTGCAAACAATTTGTTGCCTTCTCAACCATTTCTTAGATTCAAACTCCCATATCTCGCGAACGGATTGACGAAACCCAAAAATTCCTGTTGCGTGTGAGTGTAGAATCTCTCCCGATCACAACGGTGTGTGTATTCTTTCCCTGGGCCATTCTGGTTAAGCGTTTGGAGCAGCAGAATTGCGAAAAATTTGTCGTCTCCTGAACCATTTCTTAGCTGCAAACTCCCATATCTCGCGAACGGATTGACCAAACCCAAAAACTCCTATTGCATCTGAAAGTAGAAACTCGCCCGATTACAAAGGTATGTGTATTTTTCCCCTAGGCCATTCTGGTTAAGGGTTTGGAGCAGCAGAAGTGCGACAAATTTGTTGCCTACTCAACCATTTCTTATCTTCAAACTCCCATATCTCGCGAACGGATTGACCAAACCCAAAAACTCCTATTGCATCTGAAAGTAGGAACTCGCCCGATTACAACGGTATGTGTATTTTTTCCCTAGGCCATTCTGGTTAAGCGTTTGGAGCAGCAGAAGTGCGGAAAATTTGTTGTCTTCTCAACCATTTCTTAGCTTCAAAGTCCCATATATCGCGCAAGGATTCAACAAACCCAAAAATTCCTATTTCGTTCGAAAGCAGAAACTCGCCCGATTACAAAGATATGTGTATTTTTCCCCTAGACCATTCAGGTTAAGCGTTTGGAGCAGCAGGAATGCGCAAAATTTGTTGCCTTCTCAACTATTTCTTAGCTTCAAACTCCCATATATCGCGCAAGGATTCACCAAACCCAAAAATTCCTATTTCGTTCGAAAGTAGAAACTCTCCCGATTACAACGGTATGTGTATCTTTTCCCTAGGTCATTCGTCTTAAGCGTTTGGAGCAGCAGAAGTGCGAAAAATTTGTAGCCTTGTCAACCATTTCTTAGCTTCAAACTCCCATATCTCGCGAACGGATTGACCAAACCCAAAAATTCCTATTGCGTCTGAAAGTAGAAACTCGCCCGATTACAAAGGTATGTGTATTTTTTCCCTAGGCCATTCTGGTTAAGCGTTTGGAGCAGCAGAAGTGCGGAAAAATTGTTGCCTACTCAACCATTTCTTAGCTTCAAACTCCCATATCTCGCGAACGGATTGACCAAACCCAAAAATTCCTATTGCGTCTGAAAGTAGAAACTCTCCCGATTACAACGGTATGTCTTTTTTTTCCCTGGGCCATTCTGGTTAAGCGTTTGGAGCAGGAGAAGTGCGAACAATTTGTTGCCTTCTCAAACATTTCTCAGCTTCAAACTCCCATATATCGCGCAAGGATTCACCAAACCCAAAAATTCCTATTTCGTTCGAAAGCAGAAACTCGCCCGATTACAAAGGTATGTGTATTTTTCCCCTAGACCATTCAGCTTAAGCGTTTGGAGCAGCAGGAATGCGCAAAATTTGTTGCCTTCTCAACTATTTCTTAGCTTCAAACTCCCATATATCGCGCAAGGATTCACCAAACCCAAAAATTCCTATTTCGTTCGAAAGTAGAAACTCTCCCGATTACAACGGTATGTGAATCTTTTCCCTAGGCCATTCGTCTTAAGCGTTTGGAGCAGCAGAAGTGCGAAAAATTTGTAGCCTTCTCAACCATTTCTTAGCTTCAAACTCCCATATCTCGCGAACGGATTGACCACATCCAAAAATTCCTATCGCGTCTGAAAGTAGAAACTCGCCCGATTACAAAGGTATGTGTATTTTTTCCCTAGGCCATTCTGGTTATGCGTTTGGAGCAGCAGAAGTGCGAACAATTTGTTGCCTTCTCAACCATTTCTTAGATTCAAACTCCCATATCTCGCGAACGGATTGACCAAACCCAAAAGTTCCTATTGCGTCTGAAAGCAGAAACCCGCCCGATTACAACGGTATGTCTATTTTTTCCCTGGACCATTCTGGTTAAGCGTTTGGAGCAGCAGAATTGCGAACAATTTGTTGCCTTCTCAACCATTTCTTAGATTCAAACTCCCATATCTCGCGAACGGATTGACGAAACCCAAAAATTCCTGTTGCGTGTGAATGTAGAATCTCTCCCGATCACAACGGTGTGTGTATTCTTTCCCTGGGCCATTCTGGTTAAGCGTTTGGAGCAGCAGAATTGCGAAAAATTTGTCGTCTCCTGAACCATTTCTTAGCTGCAAACTCCCATATCTCGCGAACGGATTGACCAAACCCAAAAACTCCTATTGCATCTGAAAGTAGGAACTCGCCCGATTACAACGGTATGTGTATTTTTTCCCTAGGCCATTCTGGTTAAGCGTTTGGAGCAGCAGAAGTGCGGAAAATTTGTTGTCTTCTCAACCATTTCTTAGCTTCAAACTCCCATATATCGCGCAAGGATTCCCCAAACCCAAAAATTCCTATTTCGTTCGAAAGCAGAAACTCGCCCGATTACAAAGGTATGTTATTTTTCCCCTAGACCATTCAGGTTAAGCGTTTGGAGCAGCAGGAATGCGCAAAATTTGTTGCCTTCTCAACTATTTCTTAGCTTCAAACTCCCATATATCGCGCAAGGATTCACCAAACCCAAAAATTCCTATTTCGTTCGAAAGTAGAAACTCTCCCGATTACAACGGTATGTGTATCTTTTCCCTAGGTCATTCGTCTTAAGCGTTTGGAGCAGCAGAAATGCGAAAAATTTGTAGCCTCCTCAACCATTTCTTAGCTTCAAACTCCCATATCTCGCGAACGGATTGACCAAACCCAAAAATTCCTATTGCGTCTGAAAGTAGAAACTCGCCCTATTACAAAGGTATGTGTATTTTTTCCCTAGGCCATTCTGGTTAAGTGTTTAGAGCAGCAGAAGTGCGCAAAATTTGTTGCCGACTCAACCATTTCTTAGCTTTAAACTACAATAACTCGCAAACGGATTGACCAAACCAAAAAATTCCTATTGCGTCTGAAAGTAGAAACTCGCCCGATTACAACGGTATGTCTATTTTTCCCCTGGGGCATTCTGGTTAAGCGTTTGGAGCAGCAGAAGTGCGAAAAATTTGTAGTCTTCGAAACCATTTCTTAGCTTCAAACTCCCATATCTCGCGAACGGATTGATCAAACCCAAAAATTCCTATTGCGTCTGAAAGTAGAAACTCGTCCGTTTACAACGGTGTGAGTATTTTTTCCCTAGGCCATTCTGGATAAGCGTTTGGAGCAGCAGAAGTGCGGAAAATTTGTTGCCTACTCAACCATTTCTTAGCTTCAAACTCCCATATCTCGCGAACGGATTGACCAAACCCAAAAATTCCTATTGCGTCTGAAAGTAGAAACTCGCCCGATTACAAAGGTATGTGTATTTTTTCCCTAGGCCATTCTGGTTAAGCGTTTGGAGCAGCAGAAGTGCGGAAAATTTGTTGCCTACTCAACCATTTCTTAGCTTCAAACTCCCATATCTCGCGAACGGATTGAGCAAACGCAAAAATTTCTATCGCGTCTGAAAGTAGAAACTCGCCCGATTACAACGGTATGCCTATGTTTTCCCTGGGCCACTCTGGTTAAGCGTTTGGAGCAGCAGAAGTGCGAAGAATTTGTAGCCTTCTCAACCATTTCTTAGCTTCAAACTCCCATATATCGCGAACGGATTGGCCAAACCCAAAAATTCCTATTGCGTCTGAAAGTAGAAACTCGCCTGATTACAAAGGTATGTGTATTTTTTCCCTAGGCCATTCTGGTTAAGCGTTTGGAGCAGCAGAAGTGCGGAAAATTTGTTGCCTTCTCAAACATTTCTTAGCTTCAAACTCCCATATCTCGCGAACGGATTGACCAAACCCAAAAATACCTATTGCGTCTGAAAGTAGAAACTCGCCCGATTACAAAGGTATGTGTATTTTTTCCGTGGGCCATTCTGGTTAAGCGTTTGGAGCAGCAGAAGTGCGAACAATTTGTTGCCTTCTCAGCCATTTCTTAGATTCAAACTCCCATATCTCGCGAACGGAATGACCAAACCCAAAAATTCCTATTGCGTCTGAAAGTAGAAACCCGCCCGATTACAACGGTATGTCTATTTTTTCCCTGGACCATTCTGGTTAAGCGTTTGGAGCAGCAGAATTGCAAACAATTTGTTGCCTTCTCAACCATTTCTTAGATTCAAACTCCCATATCTCGCGAACGGATCGACGAAACCCAAAAATTCCTGTTGCGTGTGAGTGTAGAATCTCTCCCGATCACAACGGTGTGTGTATTCTTTCCCTGGGCCATTCTGGTTAAGCGTTTGGAGCAGCAGAATTGCGAAAAGTTTGTCGTCTCCTGAACCATTTCTTAGCTGCAAACTCCCATATCTCGCGAACGGATTGACCAAACCCAAAAACTCCTATTGCATCTGAAAGTAGGAACTCGCCCGATTACAACGGTATGTGTATTTTTTCCCTAGGCCATTCTGGTTAAGCGTTTGGAGCAGCAGAAGTGCGGAAAATTTGTTGTCTTCTCAACCATTTCTTAGCTTCAAACTCCCATATATCGCGCAAGGATTCACCAAACCCAAAAATTCCTATTTCGTTCGAAAGCAGAAACTCGCCCGATTACAAAGGTATGTTATTTTTCCCCTAGACCATTCAGGTTAAGCGTTTGGAGCAGCAGGAATGCGCAAAATTTGTTGCCTTCTCAACTATTTCTTAGCTTCAAACTCCCATATATCGCGCAAGGATTCACCAAACCCAAAAATTCCTATTTCGTTCGAAAGTAGAAACTCTCCCGATTACAACGGTATGTGTATCTTTTCCCTAGGTCATTCGTCTTAAGCGTTTGGAGCAGGAGAAATGCGAAAAATTTGTAGCCTTCTCAACCATTTCTTAGCTTCAAACTCCCATATCTCGCGAACGGATTGACCAAACCCAAAAATTCCTATTGCGTCTGAAAGTAGAAACTCGCCCTATTACAAAGGTATGTGTATTTTTTCCCTAGGCCATTCTGGTTAAGTGTTTAGAGCAGCAGAAGTGCGCAAAATTTGTTGCCGACTCAACCATTTCTTAGCTTTAAACTACAATAACTCGCAAACGGATTGACCAAACCAAAAAATTCCTATTGCGTCTGAAAGTAGAAACTCGCCCGATTACAACGGTATGTCTATTTTTCCCCTGGGGCATTCTGGTTAAGCGTTTGGAGCAGCAGAAGTGCGAAAAATTTGTAGTCTTCGAAACCATTTCTTAGCTTCAAACTCCCATATCTCGCGAACGGATTGATCAAACCCAAAAATTCCTATTGCGTCTGAAAGTAGAAACTCGTCCGTTTACAACGGTGTGAGTATTTTTTCCCTAGGCCATTCTGGATAAGCGTTTGGAGCAGCAGAAGTGCGGAAAATTTGTTGCCTACTCAACCATTTCTTAGCTTCAAACTCCCATATCTCGCGAACGGATTGACCAAACCCAAAAATACCTATTGCGTCTGAAAGTAGAAACTCGCCCGATTACAAAGGTATGTGTATTTTTCCCCTGGGGCATTCTGGTTAAGCGTTTGGAGCTGCAGAAGTGCGAAAAATTTGTAGTCTTCGCAACCATTTCTTAGCTTCAAACTCCCATATCTCTCGAACGGATTGATCAAACCCAAAAATTCCTATTGCGTCTGAAAGTAGAAACTCGCCCGATTACAAAGGTATGTGTATTTTTTCCCTAGGCCCTTCTGGTTAAGCGTTTGGAGCAGCAGAAGTGCGGAAAATTTGTTGCCTTCTCAAACATTTCTTAGCTTCAAACTCCCATATCTCGCGAACGGATTGAGCAAACGCAAAAATTTCTATCGCGTCTGAAAGTAGAAACTCGCCCGATTACAACGGTATGCCTATGTTTTCCCTGGGCCACTCTGGTTAAGCGTTTGGAGCAGCAGAAGTGCGAAGAATTTGTAGCCTTCTCAACCATTTCTTAGCTTCAAACTCCCATATATCGCGAACGGATTGGCCAAACCCAAAAATTCCTATTGCGTCTGAAAGTAGAAACTCGCCTGATTACAAAGGTATGTGTATTTTTTCCCTAGGCCATTCTGGTTAAGCGTTTGGAGCAGCAGAAGTGCGGAAAATTTGTTGCCTTCTCAAACATTTCTTAGCTTCAAACTCCCATATCTCGCGAACGGATTGACCAAACCCAAAAATACCTATTGCGTCTGAAAGTAGAAACTCGCCCGATTACAAAGGTATGTGTATTTTTTCCCTGGGCCATTCTGGTTAAGCGTTTGGAGCAGCAGAAGTGCGAACAATTTGTTGCCTTCTCAGCCATTTCTTAGATTCAAACTCCCATATCTCGCGAACGGATTGACCAAACCCAAAAATTCCTATTGCGTCTGAAAGTAGAAACCCGCCCGATTACAACGGTATGTCTATTTTTTCCCTGGACCATTCTGGTTAAGCGTTTGGAGCAGCAGAATTGCAAACAATTTGTTGCCTTCTCAACCATTTCTTAGATTCAAACTCCCATATCTCGCGAACGGATGGACGAAACCCAAAAATTCCTGTTGCGTGTGAGTGTAGAATCTCTCCCGATCACAACGGTGTGTGTATTTTTTCCCTAGGCCATTCTGGTTAAGCGTTTGGAGCAGCAGAAGTGCGGAAAATTTGTTGTCTTCTCAACCATTTCTTAGCTTCAAACTCCCATATATCGCGCAAGGATTCACCAAACCCAAAAATTCCTATTTCGTTCGAAAGCAGAAACTCGCCCGATTACAAAGGTGTGTGTATTTTTCCCCTAGACCATTCAGGTTAAGCGTTTGGAGCAGCAGGAATGCGCAAAATTTGTTGCCTTCTCAACTATTTCTTAGCTTCAAACTCCCATATATCGCGCAAGGATTCACCAAACCCAAAAATTCCTATTTCGTTCGAAAGTAGAAACTCTCCCGATTACAACGGTATGTGTATCTTTTCCCTAGGTCATTCGTCTTAAGCGTTTGGAGCAGCAGAAATGCGAAAAATTTGTAGCCTTCTCAACCATTTCTTAGCTTCAAACTCCCATATCTCGCGAACGGATTGACCAAACCCAAAAATTCCTATTGCGTCTGAAAGTAGAAACTCGCCCTATTACAAAGGTATGTGAATTTTTTCCCTAGGCCATTCTGGTTAAGTGTTTAGAGCAGCAGAAGTGCGCAAAATTTGTTGCCGACTCAACCATTTCTTAGCTTTAAACTACAATAACTCGCAAACGGATTGACCAAACCAAAAAATTCCTATTGCGTCTGAAAGTAGAAACTCGCCCGATTACAACGGTATGTCTATTTTTCCCCTGGGGCATTCTGGTTAAGCGTTTGGAGCAGCAGAAGTGCGAAAAATTTGTAGTCTTCGAAACCATTTCTTAGCTTCAAACTCCCATATCTCGCGAACGGATTGATCACACCCAAAAATTCCTATTGCGTCTGAAAGTAGAAACTCGCCCGTTTACAACGGTGTGAGTATTTTTTCCCTAGGCCATTCTGGATAAGCTTTTGGAGCAGCAGAAGTGCGGAAAATTTGTTGCCTACTCAACCATTTCTTAGCTTCAAACTCCCATATCTCGCGAACGGATTGACCAAACCCAAAAATTCCTATTGCGTCTGAAAGTAGAAACTCGCCCGATTACAACGGTATGCCTATGTTTCCCCTGGGCCACTCTGGTTAAGCATTTGGAGCAGCAGAAGTGCGAAAAATTTGTAGCCTTCTCAACCATTTCTTAGCTTCAAACTCCCATATCTCGCGAGCGGATTGACCAAACCCAAAATTCCTATTGCGTCTGAAAGTAGAAACTCACCCGATTAAAACGGTGTGAGTATTATTTCCCTAGGCCATTCTGGTTAAGCGTTTGGAGCAGCAGAAGTGCTGAAAATTTGTTGCCTACTCAACCATTTCCTAGCTTCAAACTGCCATATCTCGCGAACGGATTGACCAAACCCAAAAATTCCTATTGCGTCTGAAAGTAGAAACTCGCCCGATTACAAAGGTATGTGTATTTTTTCCCTAGGCCATTATGGTTAAGCGTTTGGAGCAGCAGAAGTGCGGAAAATTTGTTGCCTGCTCAACCATTTCTTAGCTTCAAACTCCCATATCTCGCGAGCGGATTGACCAAACCCAAAAATTCCTATTGCGTCTGAAAGTAGAAACTCACCCGATTAAAACGGTGTGAGTATTATTTCCCTAGGCCATTCTGGTTAAGCGTTTGTAGCAGCAGAAGTGCTGAAAATTTGTTGCCTACTCAACCATTTCCTAGCTTCACACTGCCATATCTCGCGAACGGATTGACCAAACCCAAAAATTCCTATTGCGTCTGAAAGTAGAAACTCGCCCGATTACAAAGGTATGTGTATTTTTTCCCTAGGACATTATGGTTAAGCGTTTGGAGCAGCAGAAGTGCGGAAAATTTGTTGCCTTCTCAACCATTTCTTAGCTTCAAACTCCCATATCTCGCGAACGGATTGGCCAAACCCAAAAATTTCTATTGCGTCTGAAAGTAGAAACTCGCCCGATTACAACGGTATGAGTATTTTCCCCTAGGCCATTCTGGTTAAGTGTTTGGAGCAGCAGAAGTGCGCAAAATTTGTTGCCTACTCAACCATTTCTTAGCTTCAAACTACAATATCTCGCAAACGGATTGACCAAACCAAAAAATTCCTATTGCGTCTGAAAGTAGAAACTCGCCCGATTACAAGGGTATGTCTATTTTTCCCCTGGGGCATTCTGGTTAAGCGTTTGGAGCTGCAGAAGTGCGAAAAATTTGTAGTCTTCGCAACCATTTCTTAGCTTCAAACTCCCATATCTCTCGAACGGATTGATCAAACCCAAAAATTCCTATTGCGTCTGAAAGTAGAAACTCGCCTGATTACAAAGGTATGTGTATTTTTTCCGTAGGCCATTCTGGTTAAGCGTTTGGAGCAGCAGAAGTGCGGAAAATTTGTTGCTACTCAACCATTTCTTAGCTTCAAACTCCCATATCTCGCGAACGGATTGAGCAAACCCAAAAATTCCTATTGCATCTGAAAGTAGAAACTCGCCCGATTACAAAAGTATGTGTATTTTTTCCCTAGGCCATTCTCGTTAAGCGTTTGGAGCAGCAGAAGTGCGGAAAATTTGTTGCCTACTCAACCATTTCTTAGCTCCAAACTCCCATATCTCGCGAACGGATTGACCAAACCCAAAAATTCCTATTGCGTCTGAAAGTAAAAACTCGCCCGATTACAACGGTATGTCTATTTTTTCCCTGGGCCATTCTGGTTAAGCGTTTGGAGCAGCAGAAGTGCGAACAATTTGTTGCCTTCTCAAACATTTCTTAGCTTCAAACTCCCATATCTCGCGAACGGATTGACCAAACCCAAAAATACCTATTGCGTCTGAAAGTAGAAACTCGCCCGATTACAAAGGTATGGGTATTTTTTCCCTGGGCCAATCTGGTTAAGCGTATGGAGCAGCAGAAGTGCGAACAATTTGTTGCCTTCTCAACCATTTCTTAGATTCAAACTCCCATATCTCGCGAACGGATTGACCAAACCCAAAAATTCCTATTGCGTCTGAAAGTAGAAACCCGCCCGATTACAACGGTATGTCTATTTTTTCCCTGGACCATTCTGGTTAAGCGTTTGGAGCAGCAGAATTGCAAACAATTTGTTGCCTTCTCAACCATTTCTTAGATTCAAACTCCCATATCTCGCGAACGGATTGACGAAACCCAAAAATTCCTGTTGCGTGTGAGTGTAGAATCTCTCCCGATCACAACGGTGTGTGTATTCTTTCCCTGGGCCATTCTGGTTAAGCGTTTGGAGCAGCAGAATTGCGAAAAATTTGTCGTCTCCTGAACCATTTCTTAGCTGCAAACTCCCATATCTCGCGAACGGATTGACCAAACCCAAAAACTCCTATTGCATCTGAAAGTAGGAACTCGCCCGATTACAACGGTATGTGTATTTTTTCCCTAGGCCATTCTGGTTAAGCGTTTGGAGCAGCAGAAGTGCGGAAAATTTGTTGCCTTCTCTACTATTTCTTAGCTTCAAACTCCCATATAACGCGCAAGGATTCACCAAACCCAAAAATTCCTATTTCGTTCGAAAGTAGAAACTCTCCCGATTACAACGGTATGTGTATCTTTTCCCTAGGTCATTCGTCTTAAGCGTTTGGAGCAGCAGAAGTGCGAAAAATTTGTAGCCTTCTCAACCATTTCTTAGCTTCAAACTCCCATATCTCGCGAACGGATTGACCAAACCCAAAAATTCCTATTGCGTCTGAAAGTAGAAACTCGCCCGATTACAAAGGTATGTGTATTTTTTCCCTAGGCCATTCTGGTTATGCGTTTGGAGCAGCAGAAGTGCGAACAATTTGTT
The DNA here is from genome assembly GCF_051014685.1 of Ptiloglossa arizonensis. Taxonomy (NCBI): domain Eukaryota; kingdom Metazoa; phylum Arthropoda; class Insecta; order Hymenoptera; family Colletidae; genus Ptiloglossa; species Ptiloglossa arizonensis. The sequence goes on along the minus strand of NW_027478893.1, from coordinate 213,074 downwards.
GCCTTCTCAACCATTTCTTAGATTCAAACTCCCATATCTCGCGAACGGATTGACCAAACCCAAAAGTTCCTATTGCGTCTGAAAGCAGAAACCCGCCCGATTACAACGGTATGTCTATTTTTTCCCTGGACCATTCAGGTTAAGCGTTTGGAGCAGCAGAATTGCGAACAATTTGTTGCCTTCTCAACCATTTCTTAGATTCAAACTCCCATATCTCGCGAACGGATTGACGAAACCCAAAAAATTCCTGTTGCGTGTGAATGTAGAATCTCTCCCGATCACAACGGTGTGTGTATTCTTTCCCTGGGCCATTCTGGTTAAGCGTTTGGAGCAGCAGAATTGCGAAAAATTTGTCGTCTCCTGAACCATTTCTTAGCTGCAAACTCCCATATCTCGCGCAAGGAATCACCAAACCCAAAAACTCCTATTTCGTTCGAAAGTAGAAACTCTCCCGATTACAACGGTATGTGTATCTTTTCCCTAGGTCATTCGTCTTAAGCGTTTGGAGCAGCAGAAGTGCGAAAAATTTGTAGCCTTCTCAACCATTTCTTAGCTTCAAACTCCCATATCTCGCGAACGGATTGACCAAACCCAAAAATTCCTATTGCGTCTGAAAGTAGAAACTCGCCCGATTACAACGGTATGTCTATTTTTTCCCTGGACCATTCAGGTTAAGCGTTTGGAGCAGCAGAAGTGCGGAAAATTTGTTGCCTACTCAACCATTTCTTAGCTTCAAACTCCCATACCTCGCGAGCGGATCGACCAAACCCAAAAATTTTCTATTGCGTCTGAAAGTAGAAACTCGCCCGATTACAACGGTATGTCTATTTTTTCCCTGGGCCATTCTGGTTAAGCGTTTGGAGCAGCAGAAGTGCGAAAAATTTGTAGCCTTCGCAACAATTTCTTAGCTTCAAACTCCCATACCTCGCGAACGGATTGACTAAACCCAAAAATTCCTATTGCGTCTGAAAGTAGAAACTCGCCCGTTTACAACGGTGTGAGTATTTTTTCCCTAGGCCCTTCTGGATAAGCGTTTGGAGCAGCAGAAGTGCGGAAAATGTGTTGCCTACTCAACCATTTCTTAGCTTCAAACTCCCATATCTCGCGAGTGGATAGACCAAACGCAAAAATTCCTATTGCGTCTGAAAGTAGAAACTCGCCCGATTACAACGGTATGCCTATGTTTTCTCTGGGCCACTCTGGTTAAGCGTTCGGAGCAGCAGAAGTGCGAAAAATTTGTGGCCTTCTCAACCATTTCTTAGCTTCAAACTCCCATATCTCGCGAGCGGATTGACCAAACCCAAAAATTCCTATTGCGTCTGAAAGTAGAAACTCGCCCGATTACAAAGGTATGTGTATTTTTTCCCTAGGCCATTATGGTTAAGCGTTTGGACAGCAGAAGTGCGGAAAATTTGTTGCCTACTCAACCATTTCTTAGCTTCAAACTCCCATATCTCGCGAACGGATTGTCCAAACCCAAAAATTCCTATTGCGTCTGAATGTAGAAACTCGCCCGATTACAACGGTATGTCTATTTTTTCCCTGGGCCATTCTGGTTAAGCGTTTGGAGCAGCAGAAGTGTGAAAAATTTGTAGTCTTCGCAACCATTTCTTAGCTTCAAACTCCCATATCTCGCGAACGGATTGACCAAACCCAAAAATTCCTATTGCGTCTGAAAGTAGAAACTCGCCCGATTACAACGGTATGTCTATTTTTTCCCTGGGTCATTCTGGTTAAGCGTTTGGAGCAGCAGAAGTGCGAAAAATTTGTAGCCTTCGCAACCATTTCTTAGCTTCAAACTCCCATATCTCGCGAACGGATTGACCAAACCCAAAATTCCTATTGCGTCTGAAAGTAGAAACTGTCCCGATTACAACGGTATGAGTATTTTTTCCCTGGGCCATTCTGGTTAAGCGTTTGGAGCAGCAGAAGTGCGGAAAATTTGTTGCCTACTCAACCATTTCTTAGCTTCAAACTCCCATATCTCGCGAACGGATTGTCCAAACCCAAAAATTCCTATTGCGTCTGAATGTAGAAACTCGCCCGATTACAACGGTATGTCTATTTTTTCCCTGGGCCATTCTGGTTAAGCGTTTGGAGCAGCAGAAGTGTGAAAAATTTGTAGTCTTCGCAACCATTTCTTAGCTTCAAACTCCCATATCTCGCGAACGGATTGACCAAACCAAAAATTCCTATGGCGTCTGAAAGTAGAAGCTCCCCCGATTACAAAGGTATGTGTATTTCTCCCCTAAGACATTCTGGTTAAGCGTTTGGAGCAGCAGAAGTGCGACAAATTTGTAGCCTTCGCAACCATTTCTTAGCTTCAAACTCCCATATCTCTCGAACGGATTGACCGATCCCAAAAATTTCTATTGCATCTGAAAGTAGAAACTCGCCCGATTACAACGGTATGTGTATTTTTTCCCTGGGCCATTCTGGTTAGGCGTTTGGAGCAGCAGAAATGCGCAAAATTTGTTGCCTTCTCAACAGTTTCTTAGCTTCAAACTCCCATATATCCCGCAAGGATTCACCAAACCCAAAAATTCCTATTTTGACTGAAAGTAGAAACTCTCCCGATTACAACGGTATGTGTATTTTTCCCCTAGGCCATTCGTGTTAAGCGTTTGGAGCAGCAGAAGTGCGAAAAATTTGTTGTCTTCTCAACCATTTCTTAGCTTCAAACTCCCATATCTCGCGAACGGATTGACCAAACCCAAAAATTCCTATTGCGTCTGAAAGTAGAAACTCGCCCGATTACAAAGGTATGTGTATTTTTTCCCTTGGCCATTCTGGTTAAGCGTTTGGAGCAGCAGAAGTGCGGAAAAATTGTTGCCTACTCAACCATTTCTTATCTTCAAACTCCCATATCTCGCGAACGGATTGACCAAACCCAAAAACTCCTATTGCATCTGAAAGTAGAAACTCTCCCGATTACAACGGTATGTGTATCTTTTCCCTAGGTCATTCGTCTTAAGCGTTTGGAGCAGCAGAAGTGCGAAAAATTTGTAGCCTTGTCAACCATTTCTTAGCTTCAAACTCCCATATCTCGCGAACGGATTGACCAAACCCAAAAATTCCTATTGCGTCTGAAAGTAGAAACTCGCCCGATTACAAAGGTATGTGTATTTTTTCCCTAGGCCATTCTGTTTAAGCGTTTGGAGCAGCAGAAGTGCGGAAAAATTGTTGCCTACTCAACCATTTCTTAGCTTCAAACTCCCATATCTCGCGAACGGATTGACCAAACCCAAAAACTCCTATTGCATCTGAAAGTAGAAACTCTCCCGATTACAACGGTATGTGTATCTTTTCCCTAGGTCATTCGTCTTAAGCGTTTGGAGCAGCAGAAGTGCGACAAATTTGTAGCCTTCGCAACCATTTCTTAGCTTCAAACTCCCATATCTCGCGAACGGATTGACCAAACCCAAAAATTCCTATTGCGTCTGAAAGTAGAAACTCGCCCGATTACAAAGGTATGTGTATTTTTTCCCTGGGCCATTCTGGTTAAGCGTTTGGAGCAGGAGAAGTGCGAACAATTTGTTGCCTTCTCAAACATTTCTTAGCTTCAAACTCCCATATATCGCGCAAGGATTCACCAAACCCAAAAATTCCTATTTCGTTCGAAAGCAGAAACTCGCCCGATTACAAAGGTATGTGTATTTTTCCCCTAGACCATTCAGCTTCAGCGTTTGGAGCAGCAGGAATGCGCAAAATTTGTTGCCTTCTCAACTATTTCTTAGCTTCAAACTCCCATATATCGCGCAAGGATTCACCAAACCCAAAAATTCCTATTTCGTTCGAAAGTAGAAACTCTCCCGATTACAACGGTATGTGAATCTTTTCCCTAGGCCATTCGTCTTAAGCGTTTGGAGCAGCAGAAGTGCGAAAAATTTGTAGCCTTCTCAACCATTTCTTAGCTTCAAACTCCCATATCTCGCGAACGGATTGACCACATCCAAAAATTCCTATTGCGTCTGAAAGTAGAAACTCGCCCGATTACAAAGGTATGTGTATTTTTTCCCTTGGCCAATCTGGTTAAGCGTTTGGAGCAGCAGATGTGCGGAAAATTTGTTGTCTTCTCAACCATTTCTTAGCTTCAAACTCCCATATATCGCGCAAGGATTCACCAAACCCAAAAATTCCTATTGCGTCTGAAAGTAGAAACCCGCCCGATTACAACGGTATGTCTATTTTTTCCCTGGACCATTCTGGTTAAGCGTTTGGAGCAGCACAATTGCAAACAATTTGTTGCCTTCTCAACCATTTCTTAGATTCAAACTCCCATATCTCGCGAACGGATTGACGAAACCGAAAAATTCCTGTTGCGTGTGAGTGTAGAATCTCTCCCGATCACAACGGTGTGTGTATTCTTTCCCTGGGCCATTCTGGTTAAGCGTTTGGAGCAGCAGAATTGCGAAAAATTTGTCGTCTCCTGAACCATTTCTTAGCTGCAAACTCCCATATCTCGCGAACGGATTGACCAAACCCAAAAACTCCTATTGCATCTGAAAGTAGGAACTCGCCCGATTACAACGGTATGTGTATTTTTTCCCTAGGCCATTCTGGTTAAGCGTTTGGAGCAGCAGAAGTGCGGAAAATTTGTTGTCTTCTCAACCACTTCTTAGCTTCAAACTCCCATATATCGCTTAAGGATTCACCAAACCCAAAAATTCCTATTTCGTTCGAAAGCAGAAACTCGCCCGATTACAAAGGTATGTGTATTTTTCCCCTAGACCATTCAGGTTAAGCGTTTGGAGCAGCAGGAATGCGGAAAATTTGTTGCCTTCTCTACTATTTCGTAGCTTCAAACTCCCATATATCGCGCAAGGATTCACCAAACCCAAAAATTCCTATTTCGTTCGAAAGTAGAAACTCTCCCGATTACAACGGTATGTGTATCTTTTCCCTAGGTCATTCGTCTTAAGCGTTTGGAGCAGCAGAAATGCGAAAAATTTATAGCCTTCTCAACCATTTCTTAGCTTCAAACTCCCATATCTCGCGAACGGATTGACCAAACCCAAAAATTCCTATTGCGTCTGAAAGTAGAAACTCGCCCTATTACAAAGGTATGTGTATTTTTTCCCTAGGCCATTCTGGTTAAGGGTTTAGAGCAGCAGAAGTGCGCAAAATTTGTTGCCGACTCAACCATTTCTTAGCTTTAAACTACAATAACTCGCAAACGGATTGACCAAACCAAAAAATTCCTATTGCGTCTGAAAGTAGAAACTCGCCCGATTACAACGGTATGTCTATTTTTCCCCTGGGGCATTCTGGTTAAGCGTTTGGTGCAGCAGAAGTGCGAAAAATTTGTAGTCTTCGAAACCATTTCTTAGCTTCAAACTCCCATATCTCGCGAACGGATTGATCAAACCCAAAAATTCCTATTGCGTCTGAAAGTAGAAACTCGTCCGTTTACAACGGTGTGAGTATTTTTTCCCTAGGCCATTCTGGATAAGCGTTTGGAGCAGCAGAAGTGCGGAAAATTTGTTGCCTACTCAACCATTTCTTAGCTTCAAACTCCCATATCTCGCGAACGGATTGACCAAACCCAAAAATACCTATTGCGTCTGAAAGTAGAAACTCGCCCGATTACAAAGGTATGTGTATTTTTTCCCTGGGCCATTCTGGTTAAGCGTTTGGAGCAGCAGAAGTGCGAACAATTTGTTGCCTTCTCAGCCATTTCTTAGATTCAAACTCCCATATCTCGCGAACGGATTGACCAAACCCAAAAATTCCTATTGCGTCTGAAAGTAGAAACCCGCCCGATTACAACGGTATGTCTATTTCTTCCCTGGACCATTCTGGTTAAGCGTTTGGAGCAGCAGAATTGCAAACAATTTGTTGCCTTCTCAACCATTTCTTAGATTCAAACTCCCATATCTCGCGAACGGATCGACGAAACCCAAAAATTCCTGTTGCGTGTGAGTGTAGAATCTCTCCCGATCACAACGGTGTGTGTATTCTTTCCCTGGGCCATTCTGGTTAAGCGTTTGGAGCAGCAGAATTGCGAAAAATTTGTCGTCTCCTGAACCATTTCTTAGCTGCAAACTCCCATATCTCGCGAACGGATTGACCAAACCCAAAAACTCCTATTGCATCTGAAAGTAGGAACTCGCCCGATTACAACGGTATGTGTATTTTTTCCCTAGGCCATTCTGGTTAAGCGTTTGCAGCAGCAGAAGTGCGGAAAATTTGTTGTCTTCTCAACCATTTCTTAGATCCAAACTCCCATATATCGCGCAAGGATTCACCAAACCCAAAAATTCCTATTTCGTTCGAAAGCAGAAACTCGCCCGATTACAAAGGTATGTTATTTTTCCCCTAGACCATTCAGGTTAAGCGTTTGGAGCAGCAGGAATGCGCAAAATTTGTTGCCTTCTCAACTATTTCTTAGCTTCAAAATCCCATATATCGCGCAAGGATTCACCAACCCAAAAATTCCTATTTCGTTCGAAAGTAGAAACTCTCCCGATTACAACGGTATGTGTATCTTTTCCCTAGGTCATTCGTCTTAAGCGTTTGGAGCAGCAGAAATGCGAAAAATTTGTAGCCTTCTCAACCATTTCTTAGCTTCAAACTCCCATATCTCGCGAACGGATTGACCAAACCCAAAAATTCCTATTGCGTCTGAAAGTAGAAACTCGCCCTATTACAAAGGTATGTGTATTTTTTCCCTAGGCCATTCTGGTTAGGTGTTTAGAGCAGCAGAAGTGCGCAAAATTTGTTGCCGACTCAACCATTTCTTAGCTTTAAACTACAATAACTCGCAAACGGATTGACCAAACCAAAAAATTCCTATTGCGTCTGAAAGTAGAAACTCGCCCGATTACAACGGTATGTCTATTTTTCCTCTGGGGCATTCTGGTTAAGCGTTTGGAGCAGCAGAAGTGCGAAAAATTTGTAGTCTTCGAAACCATTTCTTAGCTTCAAACTCCCATATCTCGCGAACGGATTGATCAAACCCAAAAATTCCTATTGCGTCTGAAAGTAGAAACTCGCCCGTTTACAACGGTGTGAGTATTTTTTCCCTAGGCCATTCTGGATAAGCGTTTGGAGCAGCAGAAGTGCGGAAAATTTGTTGCCTACTCAACCATTTCTTAGCTTCAAACTCCCATATCTCGCGAACGGATTGACCAAACCCAAAAATTCCTATTGCGTCTGAAAGTAGAAACTCGCCCGATTACAACGGTATGTCTATTTTTCCCCTGGGGCATTCTGGTTAAGCGTTTGGAGCTGCAGAAGTGCGAAAAATTTGTAGTCTTCGCAACCATTTCTTAGCTTCAAACTCCCATATCTCTCGAACGGATTGATCAAACCCAAAAATTCCTATTGCGTCTGAAAGTAGAAACTCGCCCGATTACAAAGGTATGTGTATTTTTTCCCTAGGCCATTCTGGTTAAGCGTTTGGAGCAGCAGAAGTGCGGAAAATTTGTTGCCTACTCAACCATTTCTTAGCTTCAAACTCCCATATCTCGCGAACGGATTGAGCAAACGCAAAAATTTCTATCGCGTCTGAAAGTAGAAACTCGCCCGATTACAACGGTATGCCTATGTTTTCCCTGGGCCACTCTGGTTAAGCGTTTGGAGCAGCAGAAGTGCGAAGAATTTGTAGCCTTCTCAACCATTTCTTAGCTTCAAACTCGCATATATCGCGAACGGATTGGCCAAACCCAAAAATTCCTATTGCGTCTGAAAGTAGAAACTCGCCTGATTACAAAGGTATGTGTATTTTTTCCCTAGGCCATTCTGGTTAAGCGTTTGGAGCAGCAGAAGTGCGGAAAATTTGTTGCCTTCTCAAACATTTCTTAGCTTCAAACTACCATATCTCGCGAACGGATTGACCAAACCCAAAAATACCTATTGCGTCTGAAAGTAGAAACTCGCCCGATTACAAAGGTATGTGTATTTTTTCCCTGGGCCATTCTGGTTAAGCGTTTGGAGCAGCAGAAGTGCGAACAATTTGTTGCCTTCTCAGCCATTTCTTAGATTCAAACTCCCATATCTCGCGAACGGATTGACCAAACCCAAAAATTCCTATTGCGTCTGAAAGTAGAAACCCGCCCGATTACAACGGTATGTCTATTTTTTCCCTGGACCATTCTGGTTAAGCGTTTGGAGCAGCAGAATTGCAAACAATTTGTTGCCTTCTCAACCATTACTTAGATTCAAACTCCCATATCTCGCGAACGGATCGACGAAACCCAAAAATTCCTGTTGCGTGTGAGTGTAGAATCTCTCCCGATCACAACGGTGTGTGTATTCTTTCCCTGGGCCATTCTGGTTAAGCGTTTGGAGCAGCAGAATTGCGAAAAGTTTGTCGTCTCCTGAACCATTTCTTAGCTGCAAACTCCCATATCTCGCGAACGGATTGACCAAACCCAAAAACTCCTATTGCATCTGAAAGTAGGCACTCGCCCGATTACAACTGTATGTGTATTTTTTCCCTAGGCCATTCTGGTTAAGCGTTTGGAGCAGCAGAAGTGCGGAAAATTTGTTGTCTTCTCAACCATTTCTTAGCTTCAAACTCCCATATATCGCGCAAGGATTCACCAAACCCAAAAATTCCTATTTCGTTCGAAAGCAGAAACTCGCCCGATTACAAAGGTATGTTATTTTTCCCCTAGACCATTCAGGTTAAGCGTTTGGAGCAGCAGGAATGCGCAAAATTTGTTGCCTTCTCAACTATTTCTTAGCTTCAAACTCCCATATATCGCGCAAGGATTCACCAAACCCAAAAATTCCTATTTCGTTCGAAAGTAGAAACTCTCCCGATTACAACGGTATGTGTATCTTTTCCCTAGGTCATTCGTCTTAAGCGTTTGGAGCAGCAGAAATGCGAAAAATTTGTAGCCTTCTCAACCATTTCTTAGCTTCAAACTCCCATATCTCGCGAGCGGATTGACCAAACCCAAAAATTCCTATTGCGTCTGAAAGTAGAAACTCACCCGATTAAAACGGTGTGAGTATTATTTCCCTAGGCCATTCTGGTTAAGCGTTTGGAGCAGCAAAAGTGCTGAAAATTTGTTGCCTACTCAACCATTTCCTAGCTTCAAACTGCCATATCTCGCGAACGGATTGACCAAACCCAAAAATTCCTATTGCGTCTGAAAGTAGAAACTCGCCCGATTACAAAGGTATGTGTATTTTTTCCCTAGGCCATTATGGTTAAGCGTTTGGAGCAGCAGAAGTGCGGAAAATTTGTTGCCTACTCAACCATTTCTTAGCTTCAAACTCCCATATCTCGCGAACGGATTGACCAAACCCAAAAATTCCTATTGCGTCTGAAAGTAGAAACTCGCCCGATTACAACGGTATGTCTATTTTTTCCCTGGGCCATTCTGGTTAAGCGTTTGGAGCAGCAGAATTGCGAAAAATTTGTAGTCTTCGCAATCATTTCTTAGCTTCAAACTCCCATATCTCGCGAACGGATTGACCAAACCCAAAAATTCCTATTGCGTCTGAAAGTAGAAACTCGCCCGATTACAACGGTATGTCTATTTTTTCCCTGGGCCATTCTGGTTAAGCGTTTGGAGCAGCAGAATTGCGAAAAATTTGTAGTCTTCGCAATCATTTCTTAGCTTCAAACTCCCATATCTCGCGAACGGATTGACCAAACCCAAAAATTCCTATTGCGTCTGAAAGTAGAAACTCGCCCGATTACAAAGGTATGTGTATTTTTTCCCTAGGCCATTATGGTTAAACGTTTGGAGCAGCAGAAGTGCGGAAAATTTGTTGCCTACTCAACCATTTCTTAACTTCAAACTCCCATATCTCGCGAACGGATAGACGAACTCGAGAAATTCCTGTTGCATCTGAAAGTAGAAACTCGCCCGATTACAATGGTATGTGTACTTTTCCCCTAGGCCATTCCAGTTATTCGTTTCCAGCATCAGAATTGCGAAAATTTTGATGGTTTCTCAACCATTCCTTAATTTCAAACTCCCATATCTCGCGAACGGATTGGCCAAACCCAAAAATTTCTATTGCGTCTGAAAGTAGAAACTCGCCCGATTACAACGGTATGAGTATTTTCCCCTAGGCCATTCTGGTTAAGTGTTTGGAGCAGCAGAAGTGCGCAAAATTTGTTGCCTACTCAACCATTTCTTAGCTTCAAACTACAATATCTCGCAAACGGATTGACCAAACCAAAAAATTCCTATTGCGTCTGAAAGTAGAAACTCGCCCGATTACAAGGGTATGTCTATTTTTCCCCTGGGGCATTCTGGTTAAGCGTTTGGAGCTGCAGAAGTGCGAAAAATTTGTAGTCTTCGCAACCATTTCTTAGCTTCAAACTCCCATATCTCTCGAACGGATTGATCAAACCCAAAAATTCCTATTGCGTCTGAAAGTAGAAACTCGCCTGATTACAAAGGTATGTGTATTTTTTCCGTAGGCCATTCTGGTTAAGCGTTTGGAGCAGCAGAAGTGCGGAAAATTTGTTGCTACTCAACCATTTCTTAGCTTCAAACTCCCATATCTCGCGATCGGATTGAGCAAACCCAAAAATTCCTATTGCATCTGAAGGTAGAAACTCGCCCGATTACAAAAGTATGTGTATTTTTTCCCTAGGCCATTCTCGTTAAGCGTTTGGAGCAGCAGAAGTGCGGAAAATTTGTTGCCTACTCAACCATTTCTTAGCTGCAAACTCCCATATCTCGCGAACGGATTGACCAAACCCAAAAATTCCTATTGCGTCTGAAAGTAAAAACTCGCCCGATTACAACGGTATGTCTATTTTTTCCCTGGGCCATTCTGGTTAAGCGTTTGGAGCAGCAGAAGTGCGAACAATTTGTTGCCTTCTCAAACATTTCTTAGCTTCAAACTCCCATATCTCGCGAACGGATTGACCAAACCCAAAAATACCTATTGCGTCTGAAAGTAGAAACTCGCCCGATTACAAAGGTATGGGTATTTTTTCCCTGGGCCAATCTGGTTAAGCGTATGGAGCAGCAGAAGTGCGAACAATTTGTTGCCTTCTCAACCATTTCTTAGATTCAAACTCCCATATCTCGCGAACGGATTGACCAAACCCAAAAATTCCTATTGCGTCTGAAAGTAGAAACCCGCCCGATTACAACGGTATGTCTATTTTTTCCCTGGACCATTCTGGTTAAGCGTTTGGAGCAGCAGAATTGCAAACAATTTGTTGCCTTCTCAACCATTTCTTAGATTCAAACTCCCATATCTCGCGAACGGATTGACGAAACCCAAAAATTCCTGTTGCGTGTGAGTGTAGAATCTCTCCCGATCACAACGGTGTGTGTATTCTTTCCCTGGGCCATTCTGGTTAAGCGTTTGGAGCAGCAGAATTGCGAAAAATTTGTCGTCTCCTGAACCATTTCTTAGCTGCAAACTCCCATATCTCGCGAACGGATTGACCAAACCCAAAAACTCCTATTGCATCTGAAAGTAGGAACTCGCCCGATTACAACGGTATGTGTATTTTTTCCCTAGGCCATTCTGGTTAAGCGTTTGGAGCAGCAGAAGTGCGGAAAATTTGTTGTCTTCTCAACCACTTCTTAGCTTCAAACTCTCATATATCGCTTAAGGATTCACCAAACCCAAAAATTCCTATTTCGTTCGAAAGCAGAAACTCGCCCGATTACAAAGGTATGTGTATTTTTCCCCTAGACCATTCAGGTTAAGCGTTTGGAGCAGCAGGAATGCGGAAAATTTGTTGCCTTCTCTACTATTTCGTAGCTTCAAACTCCCATATATCGCGCAAGGATTCACCAAACCCAAAAATTCCTATTTCGTTCGAAAGTAGAAACTCTCCCGATTACAACGGTATGTGTATCTTTTCCCTAGGTCATTCGTCTTAAGCGTTTGGAGCAGCAGAAATGCGAAAAATTTATAGCCTTCTCAACCATTTCTTAGCTTCAAACTCCCATATCTCGCGAACGGATTGACCAAACCCAAAAATTCCTATTGCGTCTGAAAGTAGAAACTCGCCCTATTACAAAGGTATGTGTATTTTTTCCCTAGGCCATTCTGGTTAAGGGTTTAGAGCAGCAGAAGTGCGCAAAATTTGTTGCCGACTCAACCATTTCTTAGCTTTAAACTACAATAACTCGCAAACGGATTGACCAAACCAAAAAATTCCTATTGCGTCTGAAAGTAGAAACTCGCCCGATTACAACGGTATGTCTATTTTTCCCCTGGGGCATTCTGGTTAAGCGTTTGGTGCAGCAGAAGTGCGAAAAATTTGTAGTCTTCGAAACCATTTCTTAGCTTCAAACTCCCATATCTCGCGAACGGATTGATCAAACCCAAAAATTCCTATTGCGTCTGAAAGTAGAAACTCGTCCGTTTACAACGGTGTGAGTATTTTTTCCCTAGGCCATTCTGGATAAGCGTTTGGAGCAGCAGAAGTGCGGAAAATTTGTTGCCTACTCAACCATTTCTTAGCTTCAAACTCCCATATCTCGCGAACGGATTGACCAAACCCAAAAATACCTATTGCGTCTGAAAGTAGAAACTCGCCCGATTACAAAGGTATGTGTATTTTTTCCCTGGGCCATTCTGGTTAAGCGTTTGGAGCAGCAGAAGTGCGAACAATTTGTTGCCTTCTCAGCCATTTCTTAGATTCAAACTCCCATATCTCGCGAACGGATTGACCAAACCCAAAAACTCCTATTGCATCTGAAAGTAGGAACTCGCCCGATTACAACGGTATGTGTATTTTTTCCCTAGGCCATTCTGGTTAAGCGTTTGCAGCAGCAGAAGTGCGGAAAATTTGTTGTCTTCTCAACCATTTCTTAGATCCAAACTCCCATATATCGCGCAAGGATTCACCAAACCCAAAAATTCCTATTTCGTTCGAAAGCAGAAACTCGCCCGATTACAAAGGTATGTTATTTTTCCCCTAGACCATTCAGGTTAAGCGTTTGGAGCAGCAGGAATGCGCAAAATTTGTTGCCTTCTCAACTATTTCTTAGCTTCAAAATCCCATATATCGCGCAAGGATTCACCAACCCAAAAATTCCTATTTCGTTCGAAAGTAGAAACTCTCCCGATTACAACGGTATGTGTATCTTTTCCCTAGGTCATTCGTCTTAAGCGTTTGGAGCAGCAGAAATGCGAAAAATTTGTAGCCTTCTCAACCATTTCTTAGCTTCAAACTCCCATATCTCGCGAACGGATTGACCAAACCCAAAAATTCCTATTGCGTCTGAAAGTAGAAACTCGCCCTATTACAAAGGTATGTGTATTTTTTCCCTAGGCCATTCTGGTTAGGTGTTTAGAGCAGCAGAAGTGCGCAAAATTTGTTGCCGACTCAACCATTTCTTAGCTTTAAACTACAATAACTCGCAAACGGATTGACCAAACCAAAAAATTCCTATTGCGTCTGAAAGTAGAAACTCGCCCGATTACAACGGTATGTCTATTTTTCCTCTGGGGCATTCTGGTTAAGCGTTTGGAGCAGCAGAAGTGCGAAAAATTTGTAGTCTTCGAAACCATTTCTTAGCTTCAAACTCCCATATCTCGCGAACGGATTGATCAAACCCAAAAATTCCTATTGCGTCTGAAAGTAGAAACTCGCCCGTTTACAACGGTGTGAGTATTTTTTCCCTAGGCCATTCTGGATAAGCGTTTGGAGCAGCAGAAGTGCGGAAAATTTGTTGCCTACTCAACCATTTCTTAGCTTCAAACTCCCATATCTCGCGAACGGATTGACCAAACCCAAAAATTCCTATTGCGTCTGAAAGTAGAAACTCGCCCGATTACAACGGTATGTCTATTTTTCCCCTGGGGCATTCTGGTTAAGCGTTTGGAGCTGCAGAAGTGCGAAAAATTTGTAGTCTTCGCAACCATTTCTTAGCTTCAAACTCCCATATCTCTCGAACGGATTGATCAAACCCAAAAATTCCTATTGCGTCTGAAAGTAGAAACTCGCCCGATTACAAAGGTATGTGTATTTTTTCCCTAGGCCATTCTGGTTAAGCGTTTGGAGCAGCAGAAGTGCGGAAAATTTGTTGCCTACTCAACCATTTCTTAGCTTCAAACTCCCATATCTCGCGAACGGATTGAGCAAACGCAAAAATTTCTATCGCGTCTGAAAGTAGAAACTCGCCCGATTACAACGGTATGCCTATGTTTTCCCTGGGCCACTCTGGTTAAGCGTTTGGAGCAGCAGAAGTGCGAAGAATTTGTAGCCTTCTCAACCATTTCTTAGCTTCAAACTCGCATATATCGCGAACGGATTGGCCAAACCCAAAAATTCCTATTGCGTCTGAAAGTAGAAACTCGCCTGATTACAAAGGTATGTGTATTTTTTCCCTAGGCCATTCTGGTTAAGCGTTTGGAGCAGCAGAAGTGCGGAAAATTTGTTGCCTTCTCAAACATTTCTTAGCTTCAAACTACCATATCTCGCGAACGGATTGACCAAACCCAAAAATACCTATTGCGTCTGAAAGTAGAAACTCGCCCGATTACAAAGGTATGTGTATTTTTTCCCTGGGCCATTCTGGTTAAGCGTTTGGAGCAGCAGAAGTGCGAACAATTTGTTGCCTTCTCAGCCATTTCTTAGATTCAAACTCCCATATCTCGCGAACGGATTGACCAAACCCAAAAATTCCTATTGCGTCTGAAAGTAGAAACCCGCCCGATTACAACGGTATGTCTATTTTTTCCCTGGACCATTCTGGTTAAGCGTTTGGAGCAGCAGAATTGCAAACAATTTGTTGCCTTCTCAACCATTACTTAGATTCAAACTCCCATATCTCGCGAACGGATCGACGAAACCCAAAAATTCCTGTTGCGTGTGAGTGTAGAATCTCTCCCGATCACAACGGTGTGTGTATTCTTTCCCTGGGCCATTCTGGTTAAGCGTTTGGAGCAGCAGAATTGCGAAAAGTTTGTCGTCTCCTGAACCATTTCTTAGCTGCAAACTCCCATATCTCGCGAACGGATTGACCAAACCCAAAAACTCCTATTGCATCTGAAAGTAGGAACTCGCCCGATTACAACTGTATGTGTATTTTTTCCCTAGGCCATTCTGGTTAAGCGTTTGGAGCAGCAGAAGTGCGGAAAATTTGTTGTCTTCTCAACCATTTCTTAGCTTCAAACTCCCATATATCGCGCAAGGATTCACCAAACCCAAAAATTCCTATTTCGTTCGAAAGCAGAAACTCGCCCGATTACAAAGGTATGTTATTTTTCCCCTAGACCATTCAGGTTAAGCGTTTGGAGCAGCAGGAATGCGCAAAATTTGTTGCCTTCTCAACTATTTCTTAGCTTCAAACTCCCATATATCGCGCAAGGATTCACCAAACCCAAAAATTCCTATTTCGTTCGAAAGTAGAAACTCTCCCGATTACAACGGTATGTGTATCTTTTCCCTAGGTCATTCGTCTTAAGCGTTTGGAGCAGCAGAAATGCGAAAAATTTGTAGCCTTCTCAACCATTTCTTAGCTTCAAACTCCCATATCTCGCGAACGGATTGACCAAACCCAAAAAATCCTATTGCGTCTGAAAGTAGAAACTCGCCCTATTACAAAGGTATGTGTATTTTTTCCCTAGGCCATTCTGGTTAAGTGTTTAGAGCAGCAGAAGTGCGCAAAATTTGTTGCCGACTCAACCATTTCTTAGCTTTAAACTACAATAACTCGCAAACGGATTGACCAAACCAAAAAATTCCTATTGCGTCTGAAAGTAGAAACTCGCCCGATTACAACGGTATGTCTATTTTTCCCCTGGGGCATTCTGGTTAAGCGTTTGGAGCAGCAGAAGTGCGAAAAATTTGTAGTCTTCGAAACCATTTCTTAGCTTCAAACTCCCATATCTCGCGAACGGATTGATCAAACCCAAAAATTCCTATTGCGTCTGAAAGTAGAAACTCGCCCGTTTACAACGCTGTGAGTATTTTTTCCCTAGGCCATTCTGGATAAGCGTTTGGAGCAGCAGAAGTGCGGAAAATTTGTTGCCTACTCAACCATTTCTTAGCTTCAAACTCCCATATCTCGCGAACGGATTGACCAAACCCAAAAATTCCTATTGCGTCTGAAAGTAGAAACTCGCCCGATTACAACGGTATGTCTATTTTTCCCCTGGGGCATTCTGGTTAAGCGTTTGGAGCTGCAGAAGTGCGAAAAATTTGTAGTCTTCGCAACCATTTCTTAGCTTCAAACTCCCATATCTCTCGAACGGATTGATCAAACCCAAAAATTCCTATTGCGTCTGAAAGTAGAAACTCGCCCGATTACAAAGGTATGTGTATTTTTTCCCTAGGCCATTCTGGTTAAGCGTTGGGAGCAGCAGAAGTGCGGAAAATTTGTTGCCTACTCAACCATTTCTTAGCTTCAAACTCCCATATCTCGCGAACGGATTGAGCAAACGCAAAAATTTCTATCGCGTCTGAAAGTAGAAACTCGCCCGATTACAACGGTATGCCTATGTTTTCCCTGGGCCACTCTGGTTAAGCGTTTGGAGCAGCAGAAGTGCGAAGAATTTGTAGCCTTCTCAACCATTTCTTAGCTTCAAACTCCCATATATCGCGAACGGATTGGCCAAACCCAAAAATTCCTATTGCGTCTGAAAGTAGAAACTCGCCTGATTACAAAGGTATGTGTATTTTTTCCGTAGGCCATTCTGGTTAAGCGTTTGGAGCAGCAGAAGTGCGGAAAATTTGTTGCCTTCTCAAACATTTCTTAGCTTCAAACTCCCATATCTCGCGAACGGATTGACCAAACCCAAAAATACCTATTGCGTCTGAAAGTAGAAACTCGCCCGATTACAAAGGTATGTGTATTTTTTCCCTGGGCCATTCTGGTTAAGCGTTTGGAGCAGCAGAAGTGCGAACAATTTGTTGCCTTCTCAGCCATTTCTTAGATTCAAACTCCCATATCTCGCGAACGGATTGACCAAACCCAAAAATTCCTATTGCGTCTGAAAGTAGAAACCCGCCCGATTACAACGGTATGTCTATTTTTTCCCTGGACCATTCTGGTTAAGCGTTTGGAGCAGCAGAATTGCAAACAATTTGTTGCCTTCTCAACCATTACTTAGATTCAAACTCCCATATCTCGCGAACGGATCGACGAAACCCAAAAATTCCTGTTGCGTGTGAGTGTAGAATCTCTCCCGATCACAACGGTGTGTGTATTCTTTCCCTGGGCCATTCTGGTTAAGCGTTTGGAGCAGCAGAATTGCGAAAAGTTTGTCGTCTCCTGAACCATTTCTTAGCTGCAAACTCCCATATCTCGCGAACGGATTGACCAAACCCAAAAACTCCTATTGCATCTGAAAGTAGGAACTCGCCCGATTACAACTGTATGTGTATTTTTTCCCTGGGGCATTCTGGTTAAGCGTTTGGAGCTGCAGAAGTGCGAAAAATTTGTAGTCTTCGCAACCATTTCTTAGCTTCAAACTCCCATATCTCTCGAACGGATTGATCAAACCCAAAAATTCCTATTGCGTCTGAAAGTAGAAACTCGCCCGATTACAAAGGTATGTGTATTTTTTCCCTAGGCCATTCTGGTTAAGCGTTGGGAGCAGCAGAAGTGCGGAAAATTTGTTGCCTACTCAACCATTTCTTAGCTTCAAACTCCCATATCTCGCGAACGGATTGAGCAAACGCAAAAATTTCTATCGCGTCTGAAAGTAGAAACTCGCCCGATTACAACGGTATGCCTATGTTTTCCCTGGGCCACTCTGGTTAAGCGTTTGGAGCAGCAGAAGTGCGAAGAATTTGTAGCCTTCTCAACCATTTCTTAGCTTCAAACTCCCATATATCGCGAACGGATTGGCCAAACCCAAAAATTCCTATTGCGTCTGAAAGTAGAAACTCGCCTGATTACAAAGGTATGTGTATTTTTTCCGTAGGCCATTCTGGTTAAGCGTTTGGAGCAGCAGAAGTGCGGAAAATTTGTTGCCTTCTCAAACATTTCTTAGCTTCAAACTCCCATATCTCGCGAACGGATTGACCAAACCCAAAAATACCTATTGCGTCTGAAAGTAGAAACTCGCCCGATTACAAAGGTATGTGTATTTTTTCCCTGGGCCATTCTGGTTAAGCGTTTGGAGCAGCAGAAGTGCGAACAATTTGTTGCCTTCTCAGCCATTTCTTAGATTCAAACTCCCATATCTCGCGAACGGATTGACCAAACCCAAAAATTCCTATTGCGTCTGAAAGTAGAAACCCGCCCGATTACAACGGTATGTCTATTTTTTCCCTGGACCATTCTGGTTAAGCGTTTGGAGCAGCAGAATTGCAAACAATTTGTTGCCTTCTCAACCATTACTTAGATTCAAACTCCCATATCTCGCGAACGGATCGACGAAACCCAAAAATTCCTGTTGCGTGTGAGTGTAGAATCTCTCCCGATCACAACGGTGTGTGTATTCTTTCCCTGGGCCATTCTGGTTAAGCGTTTGGAGCAGCAGAATTGCGAAAAGTTTGTCGTCTCCTGAACCATTTCTTAGCTGCAAACTCCCATATCTCGCGAACGGATTGACCAAACCCAAAAACTCCTATTGCATCTGAAAGTAGGAACTCGCCCGATTACAACTGTATGTGTATTTTTTCCCTAGGCCATTCTGGTTAAGCGTTTGGAGCAGCAGAAGTGCGGAAAATTTGTTGTCTTCTCAACCATTTCTTAGCTTCAAACTCCCATATATCGCGCAAGGATTCACCAAACCCAAAAATTCCTATTTCGTTCGAAAGTAGAAACTCTCCCGATTACAACGGTATGTGTATCTTTTCCCTAGGTCATTCGTCTTAAGCGTTTGGAGCAGCAGAAATGCGAAAAATTTGTAGCCTTCTCAACCATTTCTTAGCTTCAAACTCCCATATCTCGCGAGCGGATTGACCAAACCCAAAAATTCCTATTGCGTCTGAAAGTAGAAACTCACCCGATTAAAACGGTGTGAGTATTATTTCCCTAGGCCATTCTGGTTAAGCGTTTGGAGCAGCAAAAGTGCTGAAAATTTGTTGCCTACTCAACCATTTCCTAGCTTCAAACTGCCATATCTCGCGAACGGATTGACCAAACCCAAAAATTCCTATTGCGTCTGAAAGTAGAAACTCGCCCGATTACAAAGGTATGTGTATTTTTTCCCTAGGCCATTATGGTTAAGCGTTTGGAGCAGCAGAAGTGCGGAAAATTTGTTGCCTACTCAACCATTTCTTAGCTTCAAACTCCCATATCTCGCGAACGGATTGACCAAACCCAAAAATTCCTATTGCGTCTGAAAGTAGAAACTCGCCCGATTACAACGGTATGTCTATTTTTTCCCTGGGCCATTCTGGTTAAGCGTTTGGAGCAGCAGAATTGCGAAAAATTTGTAGTCTTCGCAATCATTTCTTAGCTTCAAACTCCCATATCTCGCGAACGGATTGACCAAACCCAAAAATTCCTATTGCGTCTGAAAGTAGAAACTCGCCCGATTACAACGGTATGTCTATTTTTTCCCTGGGCCATTCTGGTTAAGCGTTTGGAGCAGCAGAATTGCGAAAAATTTGTAGTCTTCGCAATCATTTCTTAGCTTCAAACTCCCATATCTCGCGAACGGATTGACCAAACCCAAAAATTCCTATTGCGTCTGAAAGTAGAAACTCGCCCGATTACAAAGGTATGTGTATTTTTTCCCTAGGCCATTATGGTTAAGCGTTTGGAGCAGCAGAAGTGCGGAAAATTTGTTGCCTACTCAACCATTTCTTAACTTCAAACTCCCATATCTCGCGAACGGATAGACGAACTCGAGAAATTCCTGTTGCATCTGAAAGTAGAAACTCGCCCGATTACAATGGTATGTGTACTTTTCCCCTAGGCCATTCCAGTTATTCGTTTCCAGCATCAGAATTGCGAAAATTTTGATGGTTTCTCAACCATTCCTTAATTTCAAACTCCCATATCTCGCGAACGGATTGGCCAAACCCAAAAATTTCTATTGCGTCTGAAAGTAGAAACTCGCCCGATTACAACGGTATGAGTATTTTCCCCTAGGCCATTCTGGTTAAGTGTTTGGAGCAGCAGAAGTGCGCAAAATTTGTTGCCTACTCAACCATTTCTTAGCTTCAAACTACAATATCTCGCAAACGGATTGACCAAACCAAAAAATTCCTATTGCGTCTGAAAGTAGAAACTCGCCCGATTACAAGGGTATGTCTATTTTTCCCCTGGGGCATTCTGGTTAAGCGTTTGGAGCTGCAGAAGTGCGAAAAATTTGTAGTCTTCGCAACCATTTCTTAGCTTCAAACTCCCATATCTCTCGAACGGATTGATCAAACCCAAAAATTCCTATTGCGTCTGAAAGTAGAAACTCGCCTGATTACAAAGGTATGTGTATTTTTTCCGTAGGCCATTCTGGTTAAGCGTTTGGAGCAGCAGAAGTGCGGAAAATTTGTTGCTACTCAACCATTTCTTAGCTTCAAACTCCCATATCTCGCGATCGGATTGAGCAAACCCAAAAATTCCTATTGCATCTGAAGGTAGAAACTCGCCCGATTACAAAAGTATGTGTATTTTTTCCCTAGGCCATTCTCGTTAAGCGTTTGGAGCAGCAGAAGTGCGGAAAATTTGTTGCCTACTCAACCATTTCTTAGCTGCAAACTCCCATATCTCGCGAACGGATTGACCAAACCCAAAAATTCCTATTGCGTCTGAAAGTAAAAACTCGCCCGATTACAACGGTATGTCTATTTTTTCCCTGGGCCATTCTGGTTAAGCGTTTGGAGCAGCAGAAGTGCGAACAATTTGTTGCCTTCTCAAACATTTCTTAGCTTCAAACTCCCATATCTCGCGAACGGATTGACCAAACCCAAAAATACCTATTGCGTCTGAAAGTAGAAACTCGCCCGATTACAAAGGTATGGGTATTTTTTCCCTGGGCCAATCTGGTTAAGCGTATGGAGCAGCAGAAGTGCGAACAATTTGTTGCCTTCTCAACCATTTCTTAGATTCAAACTCCCATATCTCGCGAACGGATTGACCAAACCCAAAAATTCCTATTGCGTCTGAAAGTAGAAACCCGCCCGATTACAACGGTATGTCTATTTTTTCCCTGGACCATTCTGGTTAAGCGTTTGGAGCAGCAGAATTGCAAACAATTTGTTGCCTTCTCAACCATTTCTTAGATTCAAACTCCCATATCTCGCGAACGGATTGACGAAACCCAAAAATTCCTGTTGCGTGTGAGTGTAGAATCTCTCCCGATCACAACGGTGTGTGTATTCTTTCCCTGGGCCATTCTGGTTAAGCGTTTGGAGCAGCAGAATTGCGAAAAATTTGTCGTCTCCTGAACCATTTCTTAGCTGCAAACTCCCATATCTCGCGAACGGATTGACCAAACCCAAAAACTCCTATTGCATCTGAAAGTAGGAACTCGCCCGATTACAACGGTATGTTTTTTTTTTCCCTAGGCCATTCTGGTTAAGCGTTTGGAGCAGCAGAAGTGCGGAAAATTTGTTGTCTTCTCAACCATTTCTTAGCTTCAAACTCCCATATATCGCGCAAGGATTCACCAAACCCAAAAATTCCTATTTCGTTCGAAAGCAGAAACTCGCCCGACTACAAAGGTATGTGTATTTTTTCCCTAGGCCATTATGGTTAAGCGTTTGGAGCAGCAGAAGTGCGTAAAATTTGTTGCCTACTCAACCATTTCTTAGCTTCAAACTCCCATATCTCGCGAACGGATTGACCAAACCCAAAAATTCCTATTGCGTCTGAAAGTAGAAACTCGCCCGATTACAACGGTATGTGTATTTTTTCCGTAGGCCATTCTGGTTAAGCGTTTGGAGCAGCAGAAGTGCGGAAAATTTGTTGCTACTCAACCATTTCTTAGCTTCAAACTCCCATATCTCGCGATCGGATTGAGCAAACCCATAAATTCCTATTGCGTCTGAAAGTAGAAACTCGCCCGATTACAACGGTATGCCTATGTTACCCCTGGGCCACTCTGGTTAAGCATTTGGAGCAGCAGAAGTGCGAAAAATTTGTAGCCTTCTCAACCATTTCTTAGCTTCAAACTCCCATATCTCGCGAGCGGATTGACCAAACCCAAAAATTCCTATTGCGTCTGAAAGTAGAAACTCACCCGATTAAAACGGTGTGAGTATTATTTCCCTAGGCCATTCTGGTTAAGCGTTTGGAGCAGCAGAAGTGCTGAAAATTTGTTGCCTACTCAACCATTTCCTAGCTTCAAACTGCCATATCTCGCGAACGGATTGACCAAACCCAAAAATTCCTATTGCGTCTGAAAGTAGAAACTCGCCCGATTACAAAGGTATGAGTATTTTTTCTCTAGGCCATTCTGGTTAAGTGTTTGGAGCAGCAGAAGTGCGCAAAATTTGTTGCCTACTCAACCATTTCTTAGCTTCAAACTACAATATCTCGCAAACGGATTGACCAAACCAAAAAATTCCTATTGCGTCTGAAAGTAGAAACTCGCCCGATTACAAGGGTATGTCTATTTTTCCCCTGGGGCATTCTGGTTAAGCGTTTGGAGCTGCAGAAGTGCGAAAAATTTGTAGTCTTCGCAACCATTTCTTAGCTTCAAACTCCCATATCTCTCGAACGGATTGATCAAACCCAAAAATTCCTATTGCGTCTGAAAGTAGAAACTCGCCTGATTACAAAGGTATGTGTATTTTTTCCGTAGGCCATTCTGGTTAAGCGTTTGGAGCAGCAGAAGTGCGGAAAATTTGTTGCTACTCAACCATTTCTTAGCTTCAAACTCCCATATCTCGCGAACGGATTGAGCAAACTCAAAAATTCCTATTGCATCTGAAGGTAGAAGCTCGCCCGATTACAAAAGTATGTGTATTTTTTCCCTAAGCCATTCTCGTTAAGCGTTTGGAGCAGCAGAAGTGCGGAAAATTTGTTGCCTACTCAACCATTTCTTAGCTCCAAACTCCCATATCTCGCGAACGGATTGACCAAACCCAAAAATTCCTATTGCGTCTGAAAGTAAAAACTCGCCCGATTACAACGGTATGTCTATTTTTTCCCTGGGCCATTCTGGTTAAGCGTTTGGAGCAGCAGAAGTGCGAACAATTTGTTGCCTTCTCAAACATTTCTTAGCTTCAAACTCCCATATCTCGCGAACGGATTGACCAAACCCAAAAATACCTATTGCGTCTGAAAGTAGAAACTCGCCCGATTACAAAGGTATGGGTATTTTTTCCCTGGGCCAATCTGGTTAAGCGTATGGAGCAGCAGAAGTGCGAACAATTTGTTGCCTTCTCAACCATTTCTTAGATTCAAACTCCCATATCTCGCGAACGGATTGACCAAACCCAAAAATTCCTATTGCGTCTGAAAGTAGAAACCCGCCCGATTACAACGGTATGTCTATTTTTTCCCTGGACCATTCTGGTTAAGCGTTTGGAGCAGCAGAATTGCAAACAATTTGTTGCCTTCTCAACCATTTCTTAGATTCAAACTCCCATATCTCGCGAACGGATTGACGAAACCCAAAAATTCCTGTTGCGTGTGAGTGTAGAATCTCTCCCGATCACAACGGTGTGTGTATTCTTTCCCTGGGCCATTCTGGTTAAGCGTTTGGAGCAGCAGAATTGCGAAAAATTTGTCGTCTCCTGAACCATTTCTTAGCTGCAAACTCCCATATCTCGCGAACGGATTGACCAAACCCAAAAACTCCTATTGCATCTGAAAGTAGGAACTCGCCCGATTACAACGGTATGTGTATTTTTTCCCTAGGCCATTCTGGTTAAGCGTTTGGAGCAGCAGAAGTGCGGAAAATTTGTTGTCTTCTCAACCATTTCTTAGCTTAAAACTCCCATATATCGCGCAAGGATTCACCAAACCCAAAAATTCCTATTTCGTTCGAAAGCAGAAACTCGCCCGACTACAAAGGTATGTGTATTTTTCCCCTAGACCATTCAGGTTAAGCGTTTGGAGCAGCAGGAATGCGCAAAATTTGTTGCCTTCTCTACTATTTCTTAGCTTCAAACTCCCATATAACGCGCAAGGATTCACCAAACCCAAAAATTCCTATTTCGTTCGAAAGTAGAAACCCTCCCGATTACAACGGTATGTGTATCTTTTCCCTAGGTCATTCGTCTTAAGCGTTTGGAGCAGCAGAAGTGCGAAAAATTTGTAGCCTTCTCAACCATTTCTTAGTTTCAAACTCCCATATCTCGCGAACGGATTGACCAAACCCAAAAATTCCTATTGCGTCTGAAAGTAGAAACTCGCCCGATTACAAAGGTATGTGTATTTTTTCCCTAGGCCATTCTGGTTATGCGTTTGGAGCAGCAGAAGTGCGAACAATTTGTTGCCTTCTCAACCATTTCTTAGATTCAAACTCCCATATCTCGCGAACGGATTGACCAAACCCAAAAGTTCCTATTGCGTCTGAAAGCAGAAACCCGCCCGATTACAACGGTATGTCTATTTTTTCCCTGGACCATTCAGGTTAAGCGTTTGGAGCAGCAGAAATGCGAACAATTTGTTGCCTTCTCAACCATTTCTTAGATTCAAACTCCCATACCTCGCGAACGGATTGACCAAACCCAAAAATTCCTATTGCGTCTGAAAGTAGAAACTCGCCCGATTACAACGGTATGTCTATTTTTTCCCTGGACCATTCAGGTTAAGCGTTTGCAGCAGCAGAAGTGCGGAAAATTTGTTGCCTACTCAACCATTTCTTAGCTTCAAACTCCCATACCTCGCGAGCGGATTGACCAAACCCAAAAATTCCTATTGCGTCTGAAAGTAGAAACTCGCCCGATTACAACGGTATGTCTATTTTTTCCCTGGGCCATTCTGGTTAAGCGTTTGGAGCAGCAGAAGTGCGAAAAATTTGTCGTCTCCTGAACCATTTCTTAGCTGCAAACTCCCATATCTCGCGCAAGGAATCACCAAACCCAAAAACTCCTATTTCGTTCGAAAGTAGAAACTCTCCCGATTACAACGGTATGTGTATCTTTTCCCTAGGTCATTCGTCTTAAGCGTTTGGAGCAGCAGAAGTGCGAAAAATTTGTAGCCTTCTCAACCATTTCTTAGCTTCAAACTCCCATATCTCGCGAACGGATTGACCAAACCCAAAAATTCCTATTGCGTCTGAAAGTAGAAACTCGCCCGATTACAACGGTATGTCTATTTTTTCCCTGGACCATTCAGGTTAAGCGTTTGCAGCAGCAGAAGTGCGGAAAATTTGTTGCCTACTCAACCATTTCTTAGCTTCAAACTCCCATACCTCGCGAGCGGATTGACCAAACCCAAAAATTCCTATTGCGTCTGAAAGTAGAAACTCGCCCGATTACAACGGTATGTCTATTTTTTCCCTGGGCCATTCTGGTTAAGCGTTTGGAGCAGCAGAAGTGCGAAAAATTTGTAGCCTTCGCAACCATTTCTTAGCTTCAAACTCCCATACCTCGCGAACGGATTGACTAAACCCAAAAATTCCTATTGCGTCTGAAAGTAGAAACTCGCCCGTTTACAACGGTGTGAGTATTTTTTCCCTAGGCCCTTCTGGATAAGCGTTTGGAGCAGCAGAAGTGCGGAAAATGTGTTGCCTACTCAACCATTTCTTAGCTTCAAACTCCCATATCTCGCGAGTGGATAGACCAAACGCAGAAATTCATATTGCGTCTGAAAGTAGAAACTCGCCCGATTACAACGGTATGCCTATGTTTTCTCTGGGCCACTCTGGTTAAGCGTTCGGAGCAGCAGAAGTGCGAAAAATTTGTGGCCTTCTCAACCATTTCTTAGCTTCAAACTCCCATATCTCGCGAGCGGATTGACCAAACCCAAAAATTCCTATTGCGTCTGAAAGTAGAAACTCGCCCGATTAGAACGGTGTGAGTATTTTTTCCCTGGACCATTCAGGTTAAGCGTTTGGAGCAGCAGAAGTGCGGAAAATTTGTTGCCTACTCAACCATTTCTTAGCTTCAAACTCCCATACCTCGCGAGCGGATTGACCAAACCCAAAAATTCCTATTGCGTCTGAAAGTAGAAACTCGCCCGATTACAACGGTATGCCTATGTTTTCTCTGGGCCACTCTGGTTAAGCGTTCGGAGCAGCAGAAGTGCGAAAAATTTGTGGCCTTCTCAACCATTTCCTAGCTTCAAACTCCCATATCTCGCGAGCGGATTGACCAAACCCAAAAATTCCTATTGCGTCTGAAAGTAGAAACTCGCCCGATTAGAACGGTGTGAGTATTTTTTCCCTAGGCCATTCTGGTTAAGCGTTTGGAGCAGCAGAAGTGCGGAAAATTTGTTGCCTACTCAACCATTTCTTAGCTTCAAACTCCCATATCTCGCGAACGGATTGACCAAACCCAAAAATTCCTATTGCGTCTGAAAGTAGAAACTCGCCCGATTACAAAGGTATGTGTATTTTTTCCCTAGGCCATTATGGTTAAGCGTTTGGACAGCAGAAGTGCGGAAAATTTGTTGCCTACTCAACCATTTCTTAGCTTCAAACTCCCATATCTCGCGAACGGATTGTCCAAACCCAAAAATTCCTATTGCGTCTGAATGTAGAAACTCGCCCGATTACAACGGTATGTCTATTTTTTCCCTGGGCCATTCTGGTTAAGCGTTTGGAGCAGCAGAAGTGCGAAAAATTTGTAGTCTTCGCAACCATTTCTTAGCTTCAAACTCCCATATCTCGCGAACGGATTGACCAAACCCAAAAATTCCTATTGCGTCTGAAAGTAGAAACTCGCCCGATTACAACGGTATGTCTATTTTTTCCCTGGGTCATTCTGGTTAAGCGTTTGGAGCAGCAGAAGTGCGAAAAATTTGTAGCCTTCGCAACCATTTCTTAGCTTCAAACTCCCATATCTCGCGAACGGATTGACCAAACCCAAAATTCCTATTGCGTCTGAAAGTAGAAACTGTCCCGATTACAACGGTATGAGTATTTTTTCTCTAGGCCATTCTGGTTAAGCGTTTGGAGCAGCAGAAGTGCGAAAAAGTTGTTGTCTTCTCAACCATTTCTTAGCTTCAAACTCCCATATATCGCGAACGGATTGGCCAAACCCAAAAATTCCTATTGCGTCTGAAAGTAGAAACTCGCCCGATTACAAAGGTATGTGTATTTTTTCCCTAGGCCATTCTGGTTATGCGTTTGGAGCAGCAGAAGTGCGAACAATTTGTTGCCTTCTCAACCATTTCTTAGATTCAAACTCCCATATCTCGCGAACGGATTGACCAAACCCAAAAGTTCCTATTGCTTCTGAAAGCAGAAACCCGCCCGATTACAACGGTATGTCTATTTTTTCCCTGGACCATTCAGGTTAAGCGTTTGGAGCAGCAGAATTGCGAACAATTTGTTGCCTTCTCAACCATTTCTTAGATTCAAACTCCCATATCTCGCGAACGGATTGACGAAACCCAAAAATTCCTGTTGCGTGTGAATGTAGAATCTCTCCCGATCACAACGGTGTGTGTATTCTTTCCCTGGGCCATTCTGGTTAAGCGTTTGGAGCAGCAGAATTGCGAAAAATTTGTCGTCTCCTGAACCATTTCTTAGCTGCAAACTCCCATATCTCGCGCAAGGAATCACCAAACCCAAAAACTCCTATTTCGTTCGAAAGTAGAAACTCTCCCGATTACAACGGTATGTGTATCTTTTCCCTAGGTCATTCGTCTTAAGCGTTTGGAGCAGCAGAAGTGCGAAAAATTTGTAGCCTTCTCAACCATTTCTTAGCTTCAAACTCCCATATCTCGCGAACGGATTGACCAAACCCAAAAATTCCTGTTGCGTCTGAATGTAGAAACTCGCCCGATTACAACGGTATGTCTATTTTTTCCCTGGACCATTCAGGTTAAGCGTTTGGAGCAGCAGAAGTGCGGAAAATTTGTTGCCTACTCAACCATTTCTTAGCTTCAAACTCCCATACCTCGCGAGCGGATTGACCAAACCCAAAAATTCCTATTGCGTCTGAAAGTAGAAACTCGCCCGATTACAACGGTATGCCTATGTTTTCTCTGGGCCACTCTGGTTAAGCGTTCGGAGCAGCAGAAGTGCGAAAAATTTGTGGCCTTCTCAACCATTTCCTAGCTTCAAACTCCCATATCTCGCGAGCGGATTGACCAAACCCAAAAATTCCTATTGCGTCTGAAAGTAGAAACTCGCCCGATTAGAACGGTGTGAGTATTTTTTCCCTAGGCCATTCTGGTTAAGCGTTTGGAGCAGCAGAAGTAAGGAAAATTTGTTGCCTACTCAACCATTTCTTAGCTTCAAACTCCCATATCTCGCGAACGGATTGACCAAACCCAAAAATTCCTATTGCGTCTGAAAGTAGAAACTCGCCCGATTACAAAGGTATGTGTATTTTTTCCCTAGGCCATTATGGTTAAGCGTTTGGACAGCAGAAGTGCGGAAAATTTGTTGCCTACTCAACCATTTCTTAGCTTCAAACTCCCATATCTCGCGAACGGATTGTCCAAACCCAAAAATTCCTATTGCGTCTGAATGTAGAAACTCGCCCGATTACAACGGTATGTCTATTTTTTCCCTGGGCCATTCTGGTTAAGCGTTTGGAGCAGCAGAAGTGCGAAAAATTTGTAGTCTTCGCAACCATTTCTTAGCTTCAAACTCCCATATCTCGCGAACGGATTGACCAAACCCAAAAATTCCTATTGCGTCTGAAAGTAGAAACTCGCCCGATTACAACGGTATGTCTATTTTTTCCCTGGGTCATTCTGGTTAAGCGTTTGGAGCAGCAGAAGTGCGAAAAATTTGTAGCCTTCGCAACCATTTCTTAGCTTCAAACTCCCATATCTCGCGAACGGATTGACCAAACCCAAAATTCCTATTGCGTCTGAAAGTAGAAACTGTCCCGATTACAACGGTATGAGTATTTTTTCTCTAGGCCATTCTGGTTAAGCGTTTGGAGCAGCAGAAGTGCGAAAAAGTTGTTGTCTTCTCAACCATTTCTTAGCTTCAAACTCCCATATATCGCGAACGGATTGGCCAAACCCAAAAATTCCTATTGCGTCAGAAAGTAGAAACTCGCCCGATTACAACGGTATGAGTATTTTTTCCCTAGGCCATTCTGGTTAAGCGTTTGGAGCAGCAGAATTGCGCAAAATTTGTTGTCTCCTGAACCATTTCTTAGCTGCAAACTCCCATATCTCGCGAACGGATTGACCAAACCAAAAATTCCTATGGCGTCTGAAAGTAGAAGCTCCCCCGATTACAAAGGTATGTGTATTTCTCCCCTAAGACATTCTGGTTAAGCGTTTGGAGCAGCAGAAGTGCGACAAATTTGTAGCCTTCGCAACCATTTCTTAGCTTCAAACTCCCATATCTCTCGAACGGATTGACCGATCCCAAAAATTTCTATTGCATCTGAAAGTAGAAACTCGCCTGATTACAACGGTATGTGTATTTTTTCCCTGGGCCATTCTGGTTAGGCGTTTGGAGCAGCAGAAATGCGCAAAATTTGTTGCCTTCTCAACAGTTTCTTAGCTTCAAACTCCCATATATCCCGCAAGGATTCACCAAACCCAAAAATTCCTATTTTGACTGAAAGTAGAAACTCTCCCGATTACAACGGTATGTGTATTTTTCCCCTAGGCCATTCGTGTTAAGCGTTTGGAGCAGCAGAAGTGCGAAAAATTTGTTGTCTTCTCAACCATTTCTTAGCTTCAAACTCCCATATCTCGCGAACGGATTGACTAAACCCAAAAATTCCTATTGCGTCTGAAAGTAGAATCTCGCCCGATTACAAAGGTATGTGTATTTTTTCCCTTGGCCATTCTGGTTAAGCGTTTGGAGCAGCAGAAGTGCGGAAAAATTGTTGCCTACTCAACCATTTCTTAGCTTCAAACTCCCATATCTCGCGAACGGATTGACCAAACCCTAAAATTCCTATTGCGTCTGAAAGTAGAAGCTCCCCCGATTACAAAGGTATGTGTATTTTTACCCTAGGCCGTTCTGGTTAAACGTTTGGAGCAGCAGAAGTGCGTAAAATTTGTTGTCTTCTCAACCATTTCTTAGTTTCAAACTCCCATATCTCGCGAAGGGATTGACCAAACCCTAAAATTCCTATTGCGTCTGAAAGTAGAAACTCGCCCGATTACAACGGTATGTGTATTTTTTCATTAGGCCCTTCTGGTTAAGTGTGTGGAGCAGCAGAAGTGCGGAAAATTTGTTGCCTACTCAACCATTTCTTAGCTTCAAACTCCCATATCTCGCGAACGGATTGACCAAACCCAAAAATACCTATTGCGTCTGAAAGTGGAAACCCGCCCGATTACAACGGTGTGTGTATTCTTTCCCTGGGACATTCTGGTTAAGCGTTTGGAGCAGCAGAATTGCGAAAAATTTGTCGTCTCCTGAACCATTTCTTAGCTGCAAACTCCCATATCTCGCGAACGGATTGACCAAACCGAAACTCCTATTGCATCTGAAAGTAGGAACTCGCCCGATTACAACGGTATGTGTATTTTTTCCCTGGGCCATTCGTCTTAAGCGTTTGGAGCAGCAGAAGTGCGAAAAATTTGTAGCCATCTCAACCATTTCTTAGCTTCAAACTCCCATATCTCGCGAACGGATTGAGCAAACCCAAAAATTCCTATTGCGTCTGAAAGTAGAAGCTCGCCCGATTACAACGGTATGTCTATTTTTTCCCTGGGCCATTCTGGTTAAGCGTTTGGAGCAACAGAATTGCGGAAAATTTGTTGCCTACTCAACCATTTCTTAGCTTCAAACTCCCATATCTCGCGAGCGGATTGACCAAACCCAAAATTCCTATTGCGTCTGAAAGTAGAAACTCGCCCGATTACAACGGTGTGAGCATTTTTTCCCTAGGCCATTCTGGTTAAGCGTTTGGAGCAACAGAATTGCGGAAAATTCGTTGCTACTCAACCATTTCTTAGCTTCAATCTCCCATATCTCGCGAACGGATTGAGCAAACCCAAAAATTCCTATTGTGTCTGAAAGTAGCAACTCGCCCGATTACATCGGTGTGAGTATTTTTTCCCTAGGCCATTCTGGTTAAGCGTTTGGTGCAGCAGAAGTGCGGAAAATTTGTTGCCTACTCAACCATTTCTTAGCTTCAAACTCCCATATCTCGCGAACGGATTGACCAAACCCAAAAATTCCTATTGCGTCTGAAAGTAGAAACTCGCCCGATTACATAGCTATGTGTATTTTTTCCCTAGGCCATTATGGTTAAGCGTTTGGAGCAGCAGAAGTGCGAAAAATTTGTAGTCTTCGCAACCATTTCTTTGCTTCAAACTCCCATATCTCGCAAACGGATTGGCCAAACCCAAAAATTCCTATTGCGTCTGAAAGTAGAAACTCGCCCGATTACAACGGTATGAGTATTTTTTCCCTAGGCCATTCTAGTTAAGTGTTTGGAGCAGCAGAAGTGCCCAAAATTTGTTGCCTACTCAACCATTTCTAAGGTTCAAACTCCCATATCTCGCGAACGGATTGACCAAACCCAAAAATTCCTATTGCGTCTGAAACTAGAAACTCGCCCGATTACAAAGGTATGTCTATTTTCTCCCTAGGCTATTCTGGTTAAGCGTTTGGAACAGCAGAATTGCGAAAAATTTGTTGTCTCCTGAACCATTTCTTAGCTGCAAACTCCCATATCTCGCGAACGGATTGACCAAACCAAAAATTCCTATGGCGTCTGGAAGTAGAAGTTCCCCGATTACAAAGGTATGTGTATTTCTCCCCTAAGACATTCTGGTTAAGCGTTTGGAGCAGCAGAAGTGCGTAAAATTTGTTGTGTTCTCTACCATTTCTTAGCTTCAAACTCCCATATCTCGCGAACGGATTGACCAAACCCAAAAATTCCTGTTGCGTCTGAAAGTAGAAACTCGCCCGATTACAAAGGTAGGTCTATTTTTTCCCTAGGCCATTCTGGTTATGTGTTTGGAGCAGCAGAAGTGCGACAAATTTGTTGTCTTCTAAACCATTTCTTAGATTAAAACTCCCATATCTCGCGAACGGATTGACCAAACCCAAAAATTCCTATTGCGTCTGAAAGTAGAAATTCGCCCGATTACAACGGTATGTGTATTTTTTCCCTGGGCAATTCTGGTTAGGCGTTTGGAGCAGCAGAAATGCGCAAAATTTGTTGCCTTCTCAACCATTTCTTAGCTTCAAACTCCCATATCTCGCGAACGGATACACCAAGCCCAAAAATTCCGGTTCCGTCTGAAAGTAGAAACTCGCCCGATTACAACGGTATGTGTATTTTTCCCCTAGGCCATTCAGGTTAAGCGTTTGGAGCAGCAGGAATGCGCAAAATTTGTTGCCTTCTCAAATATTTCTTAGCTTCAAACTCCCATATATCGCGCAAGGAATCACCAAACCCAAAAATTCCTATTTCGTTCGAAAGTAGAAACTCGCCCGATTACAACGGTATGTCTATTTTTTCCCTGGGCCATTCTGGTTAAGCGTTTGGAGCAGCAGAATTGCGGAGAATGTGTAGCCTCCGCAACCATTTCTTAGGTTCAAACTCCCATACCTCGCGAACGGATTGACTAAACCCAAAAATTCCTATTGCGTCTGAAAGTAGAAGCTCCCCCGATTACAAAGGTATGTGTATTTTTCCCCTAGGCCATTCTGGTTAAGCGTTTGGAGCAGCAGAATTGCGAAATATTTGTTGTCTTCTCAACCATTTCTTAGCTTCAAACTCCCATATCTCGCGAGCAGATAGACCAAACCCAAAAATTCCTATTGCGTCTGAAAGTAGAAACTCGCCCGATTACAACGGTATGTCTATTTTTTGCCTGGGCCATTCTGGTTAAGCGTTTGGAGCAGCAGAAGTGCGAAAAATTTGTAGCCTTCGCAACCATTTCTTAGGTTCAAACTCCCATACCTCGCGAACGGATTGACCAAACCCAAAAACTCCTATTGCATCTGAAAGTAGGAACTCGCCCGATTACAACGGTATGTGTATTTTTCCCCTAGACCATTCAGGTTAAGCGTTTGGAGCAGCAGGAATGCGCAAAATTTGTTGCCTTCTCAAATATTTCTTAGCTTCAAACTCCCATATATCGCGCAAGGAATCACCAAACCCAAAAATTCCTATTTCGTTCGAAAGTAGAAACTCGCCCGATTACAACGGTATGTCTATTTTTTCCCTGGGCCATTCTGGTTAAGCGTTTGGAGCAGCAGAATTGCGGAAAATTTGTTGCTACTCAACCATTTCTTAGCTTCAAACTCCCATATCTCGCGAACGGACTGAGCAAACCCAAAAATTCCTATTGCGTCTGAAAGTAGAAACTCGCCCGATTACATCGGTGTGAGTATTTTTTCCCTAGGCCATTCTGGTTAAGCGTTTGGAGCAGCAGAAGTGCGTAAAATTTGTTGTCTTCTCAACCATTTCTTAGATTAAAACTCCCATATCTCGCGAACGGATTGACCAAACCCAAAAATTCCTATTGCGTCTGAAAGTAGAAACTCGCCCGATTACAACGGTATGTGTATTTTTTCCCTAGGCCATTCTGGTTATGTGTTTGGAGCAGCAGAAGTGCGACAAATTTGTTGTCTTCTAAACCATTTCTTAGATTCAAACTCCCATACCTCGCGAACGGATTGACCAAACCCAAAAATTCCTATTGCGTCTGAAAGTAGAAACTCGCCCGATTACAACGGTATGTGTATTTTTTCCCTAGGCCATTCTGGTTAAGCGTTTGGAGCAGCAGAAGTGCGGAAAAATTGTTGCCTACTCAACCATTTCTTAGCTTCAAACTCCCATATCTCGCGAACGGATTGACCAAACCCAAAAATTCCTATTGCGTCTGAAAGTAGAAACTCGCCCGATTACAACGGTATGTGTATTTTTTCCCTGGGCCATTCTGGTTAGGCGTTTGGAGCAGCAGAAATGCGCAAAATTTGTTGCCTTCTCAACCATTTCTTAGCTTCAAACTCCCATATCTCGCGAACGGATTCACCAAACCCAAAAATTCTGGTTCCGTCTGAAAGTAGAAACTCGCCCGATTACAACGGTATGTGTATTTTTCCCCTAGGCCATTCTGGTTAAGCGTTTGGAGCAGCAGAATTGCGAAATATTTGTTGTCTTCTCAACCATTTCTTAGCTTCAAACTCCCATATCTCGCGAGCGGATAGACCAAACCCAAAAATTCCTATTGCGTCTGAAAGTAGAAGCTCCCCCGATTACAAAGGTATGTGTATTTCTCCCCTAAGGCATTCTGGTTAAGCGTTTGGAGCAGCAGAAGTGCGAAAAATTTGTAGCCTTCGCAACCATTTCTTAGGTTCAAACTCCCATACCTCGCGAACGGATTGACCAAACCCAAAAACTCCTATTGCATCTGAAAGTAGGAACTCGCCCGATTACAACGGTATGTGTATTTTTCCCCTAGACCATTCAGGTTAAGCGTTTGGAGCAGCAGGAATGCGCAAAATTTGTTGCCTTCTCAAATATTTCTTAGCTTCAAACTCCCATATATCGCGCAAGGAATCACCAAACCCAAAAATTCCTATTTCGTTCGAAAGTAGAAACTCGCCCGATTACAACGGTATGTCTATTTTTTCCCTGGGCCATTCTGGTTAAGCGTTTGGAGCAGCAGAATTGCGGAAAATTTGTTGCTACTCAACCATTTCTTAGCTTCAAACTCCCATATCTCGCGAACGGACTGAGCAAACCCAAAAATTCCTATTGCGTCTGAAAGTAGAAACTCGCCCGATTACATCGGTGTGAGTATTTTTTCCCTAGGCCATTCTGGTTAAGCGTTTGGAGCAGCAGAAGTGCGGAAAATTTGTTGCCTACTCAACCATTTCTTAGCTTCAAACTCCCATATCTCGCGAACGGATTGACCAAACCCAAAAATTCCTATTGCGTCTGAAAGTAGAAACTCGCCCGATTACAAAGGTATGTGTATTTTTTCCCTAGGCCATTATGGTTAAGCGTTTGGAGCAGCAGAAGTGCGAAAAATTTGTAGTCTTCGCAACCTTTTATTTGCTTCAAACTCCCATATCTCGCGAACGGATTGGCCAAACCCAAAAATTCCTATTGCGTCTGAAAGTAGAAGCTCCCCCGATTACAAAGGTATGTGTATTTCTCCCCTAAGGCATTCTGGTTAAGCGTTTGGAGCAGCAGAAGTGCGTAAAATTTGTTGTCTTCTCAACCATTTCTTAGATTAAAACTCCCATATCTCGCGAACGGATTGACCAAACCCAAAAATTCCTATTGCGTCTGAAAGTAGAAACTCGCCCGATTACAACGGTATGTGTATTTTTTCCCTAGGCCATTCTGGTTATGTGTTTGGAGCAGCAGAAGTGCGACAAATTTGTTGTCTTCTAAACCATTTCTTAGATTCAAACTCCCATACCTCGCGAACGGATTGACCAAACCCAAAAATTCCTATTGCGTCTGAAAGTAGAAACTCGCCCGATTACAACGGTATGTGTATTTTTTCCCTAGGCCATTCTGGTTAAGCGTTTGGAGCAGCAGAAGTGCGGAAAAATTGTTGCCTACTCAACCATTTCTTAGCTTCAAACTCCCATATCTCGCGAACGGATTGACCAAACCCAAAAATTCCTATTGCGTCTGAAAGTAGAAACTCGCCCGATTACAACGGTATGTGTATTTTTTCCCTGGGCCATTCTGGTTAGGCGTTTGGAGCAGCAGAAATGCGCAAAATTTGTTGCCTTCTCAACCATTTCTTAGCTTCAAACTCCCATATCTCGCGAACGGATTCACCAAACCCAAAAATTCTGGTTCCGTCTGAAAGTAGAAACTCGCCCGATTACAACGGTATGTGTATTTTTCCCCTAGGCCATTCTGGTTAAGCGTTTGGAGCAGCAGAATTGCGAAATATTTGTTGTCTTCTCAACCATTTCTTAGCTTCAAACTCCCATATCTCGCGAGCGGATAGACCAAACCCAAAAATTCCTATTGCGTCTGAAAGTAGAAGCTCCCCCGATTACAAAGGTATGTGTATTTCTCCCCTAAGGCATTCTGGTTAAGCGTTTGGAGCAGCAGAAGTGCGAAAAATTTGTAGCCTTCGCAACCATTTCTTAGGTTCAAACTCCCATACCTCGCGAACGGATTGACCAAACCCAAAAACTCCTATTGCATCTGAAAGTAGGAACTCGCCCGATTACAACGGTATGTGTATTTTTCCCCTAGACCATTCAGGTTAAGCGTTTGGAGCAGCAGGAATGCGCAAAATTTGTTGCCTTCTCAAATATTTCTTAGCTTCAAACTCCCATATATCGCGCAAGGAATCACCAAACCCAAAAATTCCTATTTCGTTCGAAAGTAGAAACTCGCCCGATTACAACGGTATGTCTATTTTTTCCCTGGGCCATTCTGGTTAAGCGTTTGGAGCAGCAGAATTGCGGAAAATTTGTTGCTACTCAACCATTTCTTAGCTTCAAACTCCCATATCTCGCGAACGGACTGAGCAAACCCAAAAATTCCTATTGCGTCTGAAAGTAGAAACTCGCCCGATTACATCGGTGTGAGTATTTTTTCCCTAGGCCATTCTGGTTAAGCGTTTGGAGCAGCAGAAGTGCGGAAAATTTGTTGCCTACTCAACCATTTCTTAGCTTCAAACTCCCATATCTCGCGAACGGATTGACCAAACCCAAAAATTCCTATTGCGTCTGAAAGTAGAAACTCGCCCGATTACAAAGGTATGTGTATTTTTTCCCTAGGCCATTATGGTTAAGCGTTTGGAGCAGCAGAAGTGCGAAAAATTTGTAGTCTTCGCAACCTTTTATTTGCTTCAAACTCCCATATCTCGCGAACGGATTGGCCAAACCCAAAAATTCCTATTGCGTCTGAAAGTAGAAGCTCCCCCGATTACAAAGGTATGTGTATTTCTCCCCTAAGGCATTCTGGTTAAGCGTTTGGAGCAGCAGAAGTGCGTAAAATTTGTTGTCTTCTCAACCATTTCTTAGATTAAAACTCCCATATCTCGCGAACGGATTGACCAAACCCAAAAATTCCTATTGCGTCTGAAAGTAGAAACTCGCCCGATTACAACGGTATGTGTATTTTTTCCCTAGGCCATTCTGGTTATGTGTTTGGAGCAGCAGAAGTGCGACAAATTTGTTGTCTTCTAAACCATTTCTTAGATTCAAACTCCCATACCTCGCGAACGGATTGACCAAACCCAAAAATTCCTATTGCGTCTGAAAGTAGAAACTCGCCCGATTACAACGGTATGTGTATTTTTTCCCTAGGCCATTCTGGTTAAGCGTTTGGAGCAGCAGAAGTGCGGAAAAATTGTTGCCTACTCAACCATTTCTTAGCTTCAAACTCCCATATCTCGCGAACGGATTGACCAAACCCAAAAATTCCTATTGCGTCTGAAAGTAGAAACTCGCCCGATTACAACGGTATGTGTATTTTTTCCCTGGGCCATTCTGGTTAGGCGTTTGGAGCAGCAGAAATGCGCAAAATTTGTTGCCTTCTCAACCATTTCTTAGCTTCAAACTCCCATATCTCGCGAACGGATTCACCAAACCCAAAAATTCTGGTTCCGTCTGAAAGTAGAAACTCGCCCGATTACAACGGTATGTGTATTTTTCCCCTAGGCCATTCTGGTTAAGCGTTTGGAGCAGCAGAATTGCGAAATATTTGTTGTCTTCTCAACCATTTCTTAGCTTCAAACTCCCATATCTCGCGAGCGGATAGACCAAACCCAAAAATTCCTATTGCGTCTGAAAGTAGAAACTCGCCCGATTACAACGGTATGTCTATTTTTCCCCTGGGCCATTCTGGTTAAGCGTTTGGAGCAGCAGAAGTGCGAAAAATTTGTAGCCTTCGCAACCATTTCTTAGGTTCAAACTCCCATACCTCGCGAACGGATTGACCAAACCCAAAAACTCCTATTGCATCTGAAAGTAGGAACTCGCCCGATTACAACGGTATGTGTATTTTTACCCTAGGCCATTCTGGTTAAGCGTTTGGAGCAGCAGAATTGCGGAAAATTTGTTGTCTTCTCAACCATTTCTTAGCTTCAAACTCCCATATATCGCGCAAGGATTCACCAAACCCAAAAATTCCTATTTCGTTCGAAAGCAGAAACTCGCCCGATTACAAAGGTATGTGTATTTTTCCCCTAGACCATTCAGGTTAAGCGTTTGGAGCAGCAGGAATGCGCAAAATTTGTTGCCTTCTCAAATATTTCTTAGCTTCAAACTCCCATATATCGCGCAAGGAATCACCAAACCCAAAAATTCCTATTTCGTTCGAAAGTAGAAACTCGCCCGATTACAACGGTATGTCTATTTTTTCCCTGGGCCATTCTGGTTAAGCGTTTGGAGCAACAGAATTGCGGAAAATTTGTTGCCTACTCAACCATTTCTTAGCTTCAAACTCCCATATCTCGCGAACGGATTGACCAAACCCAAAAATTCCTATTGCGTCTGAAAGTAGAAACTCGCCCGATTACAAAGGTATGTGTATTTTTCCCCTAGGCCATTCTGGTTAAGCGTTTGGAGCAGCAGAAGTGCGAAAAATTTGTAGCCTTCTCAACCATTTCTTAGCTTCAAACTCCCATATCTCGCGAGCGGATTGACCAAACCCAAAATTACTATTGCGTCTGAAAGTAGAAACTCGCCCGATTACAACGGTATGTGTATTTTTACCCTAGGCCATTCTGGTTAAGCGTTTGGAGCAGCAGAATTGCGGAAAATTTGTTGTCTTCTCAACCATTTCTTAGCTTCAAACTCCCATATATCGCGCAAGGATTCACCAAACCCAAAAATTCCTATTTCGTTCGAAAGCAGAAACTCGCCCGATTACAAAGGTATGTGTATTTTTCCCCTAGACCATTCAGGTTAAGCGTTTGGAGCAGCAGGAATGCGCAAAATTTGTTGCCTTCTCAAATATTTCTTAGCTTCAAACTCCCATATATCGCGCAAGGAATCACCAAACCCAAAAATTCCTATTTCGTTCGAAAGTAGAAACTCGCCCGATTACAACGGTATGTCTATTTTTTCCCTGGGCCATTCTGGTTAAGCGTTTGGAGCAACAGAATTGCGGAAAATTTGTTGCCTACTCAACCATTTCTTAGCTTCAAACTCCCATATCTCGCGAACGGATTGACCAAACCCAAAAATTCCTATTGCGTCTGAAAGTAGAAACTCGCCCGATTACAAAGGTATGTGTATTTTTCCCCTAGGCCATTCTGGTTAAGCGTTTGGAGCAGCAGAAGTGCGAAAAATTTGTAGCCTTCTCAACCATTTCTTAGCTTCAAACTCCCATATCTCGCGAGCGGATTGACCAAACCCAAAATTACTATTGCGTCTGAAAGTAGAAACTCGCCCGATTACAACGGTGTGAGTATTTTTTCCCTAGGCCATTCTGGTTAAGCGTTTGGAGCAACAGAATTGCGGAAAATTTGTTGCTACTCAACCATTTCTTAGCTTCAAACTCCCATATCTCGCGAACGGACTGAGCAAACCCAAAAATTCCTATTGCGTCTGAAAGTAGAAACTCGCCCGATTACATCGGTGTGAGTATTTTTTCCCTAGGCCATTCTGGTTAAGCGTTTGGAGCAGCAGAAGTGCGGAAAATTTGTTGCCTACTCAACCATTTCTTAGCTTCAAACTCCCATATCTCGCGAACGGATTGAACAAACCCAAAAATTCCTATTGCGTCTGAAAGTAGAAACTCGCCCGATTACAAAGGTATGTGTATTTTTTCCCTAGGCCATTATGGTTAAGCGTTTGGAGCAGCAGAAGTGCGAAAAATTTGTAGTCTTCGCAACCATTTATTTGCTTCAAACTCCCATATCTCGCGAACGGATTGGCCAAACCCAAAAATTCCTATTGCGTCTGAAAGTAGAAGCTCCCCCGATTACAAAGGTATGTGTATTTCTCCCCTGAGGCATTCTGGTTAAGCGTTTGGAGCAGCAGAAGTGCGTAAAATTTGTTGTCCTCTCAACCATTTCTTAGATTAAAACTCCCATATCTCGCGAACGGATTGACCAAACCCAAAAATTCCTATTGCGTCTGAAAGTAGAAACTCGCCCGATTACAACGGTATGTGTATTTTTTCCCTAGGCCATTCTGGTTATGTGTTTGGAGCAGCAGAAGTGCGACAAATTTGTTGTCTTCTAAACCATTTCTTAGATTCAAACTCCCATATCTCGCGAACGGATTGACCAAACCCAAAAATTCCTATTGCGTCTGAAAGTAGAAACTCGCCCGATTACAACGGTATGTGTATTTTTTCCCTAGGCCATTCTGGTTAAGCGTTTGGAGCAGCAGAAGTGCGGAAAAATTGTTGCCTACTCAACCATTTCTTAGCTTCAAACTCCCATATCTCGCGAACGGATTGACCAAACCCAAAAATTCCTATTGCGTCTGAAAGTAGAAACTCGCCCGATTACAACGGTATGTGTATTTTTTCCCTGGGCCATTCTGGTTAGGCGTTTGGAGCAGCAGAAATGCGCAAAATTTGTTGTCTTCTCAACCATTTCTTAGCTTCAAACTCCCATATCTCGCGAGCGGATAGACCAAACCCAAAAATTCCTATTGCGTCTGAAAGTAGAAACTCGCCCGATTACAACGGTATGTCTATTTTTCCCCTGGGCCATTCTGGTTAAGCGTTTGGAGCAGCAGAAGTGCGAAAAATTTGTAGCCTTCGCAACCATTTCTTAGGTTCAAACTCCCATACCTCGCGAACGGATTGACTAAACCCAAAAATTCCTATTGCGTCTGAAAGTAGAAGCTCCCCCGATTACAAAGGTATGTGTATTTCTCCCCTAAGGCATTCTGGTTAAGCGTTTGGAGCAGCAGAAGTGCGTAAAATTTGTTGTCTTCTCAACCATTTCTTAGCTTCAAACTCCCATATCTCGCGAGCAGATAGACCAAACCCAAAAATTCCTATTGTGTCTGAAAGTGGAAACTCGCCCGATTACAACGGTATGTCTATTTATTGCCTGGGCCATTCTGGTTAAGCGTTTGGAGCAGCAGAAATGCGAAAAATTTGTAGCCTTCGCAACCATTTCTTAGGTTCAAACTCCCATACCTCGCGAACGGATTGACTAAACCCAAAAATTCCTATTGCGTCTGAAAGTAGAAGCTCCCCCGATTACAAAGGTATGTGTATTTCTCCCCTAAGACATTCTGGTTAAGCGTTTGGAGCAGCAGAATTGCGTAAAATTTGTTGTCTTCTCAACCATTTCTTAGCTTCAAACTCCCATATCTCGCGAACGGATTGACCAAACCCAAAAATTCCTATTGCGTCTGAAAGTAGAAACTCGCCCGATTACAAAGGTAGGTCTATTTTTTCCCTAGGCCATTCAGGTTATGTGTTTGGAGCAGCAGAAGTGCGACAAATTTGTTGTCTTCTAAACCATTTCTTAGATTAAAACTCCCATATCTCGCGAACAGATTGACCAAACCCAAAAATTCCTATTGCGTCTGAAAGTAGAAACTCGCCCGATTACAACGGTATGTGTATTTTTTCCCTAGGACATTCTGGTTATGTGTTTGGAGCAGCAGAAGTGCGACAAATTTGTCATCTTCTAAACCATTTCTTAGATTCAAACTCCCATATCTCGCGAACGGATTGACCAAACCCAAAAATTCCTATTGCGTCTGAAAGTAGAAACTCGCCCGATTGCAACGGTATGTGTATTTTTTCCCTGGGCCATTCTGGTTAGGCGTTTGGAGCAGCAGAAATGCGCAAAATTTGTTGCCTTCTCAACCATTTCTTAGCTTCAAACTCCCATACCTCGCGAACGGATTGACTAAACCCAAAAATTCCTATTGCGTCTGAAAGTAGAAGCTCCCCCGATGACAAAGGTATGTGTATTTTTCACCTAGGCCATTCTGGTTAAGCGTTTGGAGCAGCAGAATTGCGAAATATTTGTTGTCTTCTCAACCATTTCTTAGCTTCAAACTCCCATATCTCGCGAGCAGATAGACCAAACCCAAAAATTCCTATTGTGTCTGAAAGTGGAAACTCGCCCGATCACAACGGTATGTCTATTTTTTGCCTGGGCCATTCTGGTTAAGCGTTTGGAGCAGCAGAAGTGCGAAAAATTTGTAGCCTTCGCAACCATTTCTTAGGTTCAAACTCCCATACCTCGCGAACGGATTGACTAAACCCAAAAATTCCTATTGCGTCTGAAAGTAGAAGCTCCCCCGATTACAAAGGTATGTGTATTTCTCCCCTAAGACATTCTGGTTAAGCGTTTGGAGCAGCAGAAGTGCGTAAAATTTGTTGTCTTCTCAACCATTTCTTAGCTTCAAACTCCCAT
The DNA here is from genome assembly GCF_051014685.1 of Ptiloglossa arizonensis. Lineage (NCBI taxonomy): Eukaryota > Metazoa > Arthropoda > Insecta > Hymenoptera > Colletidae > Ptiloglossa > Ptiloglossa arizonensis. The sequence continues at coordinate 170,943 of NW_027478893.1, read as the reverse complement.
ATCTCGCGAACGGATTGACCAAACCCAAAAATTCCTATTGCGTCTGAAAGTAGAAACTCGCCCGATTACAAAGGTAGGTCTATTTTTTCCCTAGGCCATTCAGGTTAGGCGTTTGGAGCAGCAGAAATGCGAAATATTTGTTGTCTTCTCAACCATTTCTTAGCTTCAAACTCCCATGTCTCTCGAGCAGATAGACCAAACCCAAAAATTCCTATTGCGTCTGAAAGTAGAAACTCGCCCGATTACAACGGTATGTGTATTTTTCCCCTAGGCCATTCTGGTTAAGCGTTTGGAGCAGCAGAATTGCGAAAAATTTGTTGTCTTCTCAACCATTTCTTAGCTTCAAACTCCCATATCTCGCGAGCGGATAGACCAAACCCAAAAATTCCTATTGCGTCTGAAAGTAGAAACTCGCCCGATTACAACGGTATGTCTATTTTTTCCCTGGGCCATTCTGGTTAAGCGTTTGGAGCAGCAGAAGTGCGAAAAATTTGTTGTCTTCTCAACCATTTCTTAGCTTCAAACTCCCATATCTCGCGAGCGGATAGACCAAACCCAAAAATTCCTATTGCGTCTGAAAGTAGAAACTCGCCCGATTACAACGGTATGTCTATTTTTTCCCTGGGCCATTCTGGTTAAGCGTTTGGAGCAGCAGAAGTGCGAAAAATTTGTTGTCTTCTCAACCATTTCTTAGCTTCAAACTCCCATATCTCGCGAGCGGATAGACCAAACCCAAAAATTCCTATTGCGTCTGAAAGTAGAAACTCGCCCGATTACAATGGTATGTGTATTTTTTCCCTGGGCCATTCTGGTTAGGCGTTTGGAGCAGCAGAAATGCGCAAAATTTGTTGCCTTCTCAACCATTTCTTAGCTTCAAACTCCCATATCTCGCGAACGGATTCACCAAACCCAAAAATTCCGGTTGCGTCTGAAAGTAGAAACTCGCCCGATTACAACGGTATGTGTATTTTTCCCCTAGGCCATTCTGGTTAAGCGTTTGGAGCAGCAGAATTGCGAAATATTTGTTGTCTTCTCAACCATTTCTTAGCTTCAAACTCCCATATGTCGCGAGCGGATAGACCAAACCCAAAAATTCCTATTGCGTCTGAAAGTAGAAACTCGCCCGATTACAACGGTATGTCTATTTTTCCCCTGGGCCATTCTGGTTAAGCGTTTGGAGCAGCAGAAGTGCGAAAAATTTGTAGCCTTCGCAACCATTTCTTAGGTTCAAACTCCCATACCTCGCGAACGGATTGACTAAACCCAAAAATTCCTATTGCGTCTGAAAGTAGAAGCTCCCCCGATTACAAAGGTATGTGTATTTCTCCCCTAAGGCATTCTGGTTAAGCGTTTGGAGCAGCAGAATTGCGTAAAATTTGTTGTCTTCTCAACCATTTCTTAGCTTCAAACTCCCATATCTCGCGAGCAGATAGACCAAACCCAAAAATTCCTATTGTGTCTGAAAGTGGAAACTCGCCCGATTACAACGGTATGTCTATTTTTTGCCTGGGCCATTCTGGTTAAGCGTTTGGAGCAGCAGAAATGCGAAAAATTTGTAGCCTTCGCAACCATTTCTTAGGTTCAAACTTCCATACCTCGCGAACGGATTGACTAAACCCAAAAATTCCTATTGCGTCTGAAAGTAGAAGCTCCCCCGATTACAAAGGTATGTGTATTTCTCCCCTAAGACATTCTGGTTAAGCGTTTGGAGCAGCAGAATTGCGTAAAATTTGTTGTCTTCTCAACCATTTCTTAGCTTCAAACTCCCATATCTCGCGAACGGATTGACCAAACCCAAAAATTCCTATTGCGTCTGAAAGTAGAAACTCGCCCGATTACAAAGGTAGGTCTATTTTTTCCCTAGGCCATTCAGGTTATGTGTTTGGAGCAGCAGAAGTGCGACAAATTTGTTGTCTTCTAAACCATTTCTTAGATTAAAACTCCCATATCTCGCGAACAGATTGACCAAACCCAAAAATTCCTATTGCGTCTGAAAGTAGAAACTCGCCCGATTACAACGGTATGTGTATTTTTTCCCTAGGACATTCTGGTTATGTGTTTGGAGCAGCAGAAGTGCGACAAATTTGTCATCTTCTAAACCATTTCTTAGATTCAAACTCCCATATCTCGCGAACGGATTGACCAAACCCAAAAATTCCTATTGCGTCTGAAAGTAGAAACTCGCCCGATTACAACGGTATGTGTATTTTTTCCCTGGGCCATTCTGGTTAGGCGTTTGGAGCAGCAGAAATGCGCAAAATTTGTTGCCTTCTCAACCATTTCTTAGCTTCAAACTCCCATATCTCGCGAACGGATTCACCAAACCCAAAAATTCCGGTTCCGTCTGAAAGTAGAAACTCGCCCGATTACAACGGTATGTGTATTTTTCCCCTAGGCCATTCTGGTTAAGCGTTTGGAGCAGCAGAATTGCGAAATATTTGTTGTCTTCTCAACCATTTCTTAGCTTCAAACTCCCATATCTCGCGAGCGGATAGACCAAACCCAAAAATTCCTATTGCGTCTGAAAGTAGAAACTCGCCCGATTACAACGGTATGTCTATTTTTTCCCTGGGCCATTCTGGTTAAGCGTTTGGAGCAGCAGAAGTGCGAAAAATTTGTAGCCTTCGCAACCATTTCTTAGGTTCAAACTCCCATACCTCGCGAACGGATTGACTAAACCCAAAAATTCCTATTGCGTCTGAAAGTAGAAGCTCCCCCGATGACAAAGGTATGTGTATTTTTCACCTAGGCCATTCTGGTTAAGCGTTTGGAGCAGCAGAATTGCGAAATATTTGTTGTCTTCTCAACCATTTCTTAGCTTCAAACTCCCATATCTCGCGAGCAGATAGACCAAACCCAAAAATTCCTATTGTGTCTGAAAGTGGAAACTCGCCCGATCACAACGGTACGTCTATTTTTTGCCTGGGCCATTCTGGTTAAGCGTTTGGAGCAGCAGAAGTGCGAAAAATTTGTATCCTTCGCAACCATTTCTTAGGTTCAAACTCCCATACCTCGCGAACGGATTGACTAAACCCAAAAATTCCTATTGCGTCTGAAAGTAGAAGCTCCCCCGATTACAAAGGTATGTGTATTTCTCCCCTAAGACATTCTGGTTAAGCGTTTGGAGCAGCAGAAGTGCGTAAAATTTGTTGTCTTCTCAACCATTTCTTAGCTTCAAACTCCCATATCTCGCGAACGGATTGACCAAACCCAAAAATTCCTATTGCGTCTGAAAGTAGAAACTCGCCCGATTACAAAGGTAGGTCTATTTTTTCCCTAGGCCATTCAGGTTAGGCGTTTGGAGCAGCAGAAATGCGAAATATTTGTTGTCTTCTCAACCATTTCTTAGCTTCAAACTCCCATGTCTCTCGAGCAGATAGACCAAACCCAAAAATTCCTATTGCGTCTGAAAGTAGAAACTCGCCCGATTACAACGGTATGTGTATTTTTCCCCTAGGCCATTCTGGTTAAGCGTTTGGAGCAGCAGAATTGCGAAAAATTTGTTGTCTTCTCAACCATTTCTTAGCTTCAAACTCCCATATCTCGCGAGCGGATAGACCAAACCCAAAAATTCCTATTGCGTCTGAAAGTAGAAACTCGCCCGATTACAACGGTATGTCTATTTTTTCCCTGGGCCATTCTGGTTAAGCGTTTGGAGCAGCAGAAGTGCGAAAAATTTGTTGTCTTCTCAACCATTTCTTAGCTTCAAACTCCCATATCTCGCGAGCGGATAGACCAAACCCAAAAATTCCTATTGCGTCTGAAAGTAGAAACTCGCCCGATTACAACGGTATGTGTATTTTTTCCCTGGGCCATTCTGGTTAGGCGTTTGGAGCAGCAGAAATGCGCAAAATTTGTTGCCTTCTCAACCATTTCTTAGCTTCAAACTCCCATATCTCGCGAACGGATTCACCAAACCCAAAAATTCCGGTTGCGTCTGAAAGTAGAAACTCGCCCGATTACAACGGTATGTGTATTTTTCCCCTAGGCCATTCTGGTTAAGCGTTTGGAGCAGCAGAATTGCGAAATATTTGTTGTCTTCTCAACCATTTCTTAGCTTCAAACTCCCATATCTCGCGAGCGGATAGACCAAACCCAAAAATTCCTATTGCGTCTGAAAGTAGAAACTCGCCCGATTACAACGGTATGTCTATTTTTTCCCTGGGCCATTCTGGTTAAGCGTTTGGAGCAGCAGAAGTGCGAAAAATTTGTAGCCTTCGCAACCATTTCTTAGCTTCAAACTCCCATACCTCGCGAACGGATTGACTAAACCCAAAAATTCCTATTGCGTCTGAAAGTAGAAGCTCCCCCGATTACAAAGGTATGTGTATTTCTCCCCTAAGACATTCTGGTTAAGCGTTTGGAGCAGCAGAAGTGCGTAAAATTTGTTGTCTTCTCAACCATTTCTTAGCTTCAAACTCCCATATCTCGCGAACGGATTGACCAAACCCAAAAATTCCTATTGCGTCTGAAAGTAGAAACTCGCCCGATTACAAAGGTAGGTCTATTTTTTCCCTAGGCCATTCAGGTTATGTGTTTGGAGCAGCAGAAGTGCGACAAATTTGTTGTCTTCTCAACCATTTCTTAGCTTCAAACTCCCATATCTCGCGAGCGGATAGACCAAACCCAAAAATTCCTATTGCGTCTGAAAGTAGAAACTCGCCCGATTACAACGGTATGTGTATTTTTTCCCTGGGCCATTCTGGTTAGGCGTTTGGAGCAGCAGAAATGCGCAAAATTTGTTGCCTTCTCAACCATTTCTTAGCTTCAAACTCCCATATCTCGCGAACGGATTCACCAAACCCAAAAATTCCGGTTGGGTCTGAAAGTAGAAACTCGCCCGATTACAACGGTATGTGTATTTCTCCCCTAGGCCATTCTGGTTAAGCGTTTGGAGCAGCAGAATTGCGAAAAATTTGTTGTCTTCTCAACCATTTCTTAGCTTCAAACTCCCATATCTCGCGAGCGGATAGACCAAACCCAAAAATTCCTATTGCGTCTGAAAGTAGAAACTCGCCCGATTACAACCGTATGTCTATTTTTTGCCTGGGCCATTCTGGTTAAGCGTTTGGAGCAGCAGAAATGCGAAAAATTTGTAGCCTTCGCAACCATTTCTTAGGTTCAAACTCCCATACCTCGCGAACGGATTGACTAAACCCAAAAATTCCTATTGCGTCTGAAAGTAGAAGCTCCCCCGATTACAAAGGTATGTGTATTTCTCCCCTAAGACATTCTGGTTAAACGTTTGGAGCAGCAGAATTGCGTAAAATTTGTTGTCTTCTCAACCATTTCTTAGCTTCAAACTCCCATATCTCGCGAACGGATTGACCAAACCCAAAAATTCCTATTGCGTCTGAAAGTAGAAACTCGCCCGATTACAAAGGTAGGTCTATTTTTTCCCTAGGCCATTCAGGTTATGTGTTTGGAGCAGCGGAAGTGCGACAAATTTGTTGTCTTCTAAACCATTTCTTAGATTAAAACTCCCATATCTCGCGAACAGATTGACCAAACCCAAAAATTCCTATTGCGTCTGAAAGTAGAAACTCGCCCGATTACAACGGTATGTGTATTTTTTCCCTAGGACATTCTGGTTATGTGTTTGGAGCAGCAGAAGTGCGACAAATTTGTCGTCTTCTAAACCATTTCTTAGATTCAAACTCCCATATCTCGCGAACGGATTGACCAAACCCAAAAATTCCTATTGCGTCTGAAAGTAGAAACTCGCCCGATTACAACGGTATGTCTATTTTTTCCCTGGGCCATTCTGGTTAAGCGTTTGGAGCAGCAGAAGTGCGAAAAATTTGTTGTCTTCTCAACCATTTCTTAGCTTCAAACTCCCATATCTCGCGAGCGGATAGACCAAACCCAAAAATTCCTATTGCGTCTGAAAGTAGAAACTCGCCCGATTACAACGGTATGTCTATTTTTTCCCTGGGCCATTCTGGTTAAGCGTTTGGAGCAGCAGAAGTGCGAAAAATTTGTAGCCTTCGCAACCATTTCTTAGGTTCAAACTCCCATACCTCGCGAACGGATTGACTAAACCCAAAAATTCCTATTGCGTCTGAAAGTAGAAGCTCCCCCGATGACAAAGGTATGTGTATTTTTCACCTAGGCCATTCTGGTTAAGCGTTTGGAGCAGCAGAATTGCGAAATATTTGTTGTCTTCTCAACCATTTCTTAGCTTCAAACTCCCATATCTCGCGAGCAGATAGACCAAACCCAAAAATTCCTATTGTGTCTGAAAGTGGAAACTCGCCCGATTACAACGGTATGTCTATTTTTTGCCTGGGCCATTCTGGTTAAGCGTTTGGAGCAGCAGAAGTGCGAAAAATTTGTAGCCTTCGCAACCATTTCTTAGGTTCAAACTCCCATACCTCGCGACCGGATTGACTAAACCCAAAAATTCCTATTGCGTCTGAAAGTAGAAGCTCCCCCGATTACAAAGGTATGTGTATTTCTCCCCTAAGACATTCTGGTTAAGCGTTTGGAGCAGCAGAAGTGCGTAAAATTTGTTGTCTTCTCAACCATTTCTTAGCTTCAAACTCCCATATCTCGCGAACGGATTGACCAAACCCAAAAATTCCTATTGCGTCTGAAAGTAGAAACTCGCCCGATTACAAAGGTAGGTCTATTTTTTCCCTAGGCCATTCAGGTTAGGCGTTTGGAGCAGCAGAAATGCGAAATATTTGTTGTCTTCTCAACCATTTCTTAGCTTCAAACTCCCATGTCTCTCGAGCAGATAGACCAAACCCAAAAATTCCTATTGCGTCTGAAAGTAGAAACTCGCCCGATTACAACGGTATGTGTATTTTTCCCCTAGGCCATTCTGGTTAAGCGTTTGGAGCAGCAGAATTGCGAAAAATTTGTTGTCTTCTCAACCATTTCTTAGCTTCAAACTCCCATATCTCGCGAGCGGATAGACCAAACCCAAAAATTCCTATTGCGTCTGAAAGTAGAAACTCGCCCGATTACAACGGTATGTCTATTTTTTCCCTGGGCCATTCTGGTTAAGCGTTTGGAGCAGCAGAAGTGCGAAAAATTTGTTGTATTCTCAACCATTTCTTAGCTTCAAACTCCCATATCTCGCGAGCGGATAGACCAAACCCAAAAATTCCTATTGCGTCTGAAAGTAGAAACTCGCCCGATTACAACGGTATGTGTATTTTTTCCCTGGGCCATTCTGGTTAGGCGTTTGGAGCAGCAGAAATGCGCAAAATTTGTTGCCTTCTCAACCATTTCTTAGCTTCAAACTCCCATATCTCGCGAACGGATTCACCAAACCCAAAAATTCCGGTTGCGTCTGAAAGTAGAAACTCGCCCGATTACAACGGTATGTGTATTTTTCCCCTAGGCCATTCTGGTTAAGCGTTTGGAGCAGCAGAATTGCGAAATATTTGTTGTCTTCTCAACCATTTCTTAGCTTCAAACTCCCATATCTCGCGAGCGGATAGACCAAACCCAAAAATTCCTATTGCGTCTGAAAGTAGAAACTCGCCCGATTACAACGGTATGTCTATTTTTTCCCTGGGCCATTCTGGTTAAGCGTTTGGAGCAGCAGAAGTGCGAAAAATTTGTAGCCTTCGCAACCATTTCTTAGCTTCAAACTCCCATACCTCGCGAACGGATTGACTAAACCCAAAAATTCCTATTGCGTCTGAAAGTAGAAGCTCCCCCGATTACAAACGTATGTGTATTTCTCCCCTAAGACATTCTGGTTAAGCGTTTGGAGCAGCAGAAGTGCGTAAAATTTGTTGTCTTCTCAACCATTTCTTAGCTTCAAACTCCCATATCTCGCGAACGGATTGACCAAACCCAAAAATTCCTATTGCGTCTGAAAGTAGAAACTCGCCCGATTACAAAGGTAGGTCTATTTTTTCCCTAGGCCATTCAGGTTATGTGTTTGGAGCAGCAGAAGTGCGACAAATTTGTTGTCTTCTAAACCATTGCTTAGATTCAAACTCCCATATCTCGCGAACGGATTGACCAAACCCAAAAATTCCTATTGCGTCTGAAAGTAGAAACTCGCCCGATTACAACGGTATGTGTATTTTTTCCCTAGGCCATTCTGGTTAAGCGTTTGGAGCAGCAGAAGTGCGGAAAAATTGTTGCCTACTCAATCATTTCTTAGCTTCAAACTCCCATATCTCGCGAACGGATTGACCAAACCCAAAAATTCCTATTGCGTCTGAAAGTAGAAACTCGACCGATTACAACGGTATGTGTATTTTTTCCCTGGGCCATTCTGGTTAGGCGTTTGGAGCAGCAGAAATGCGCAAAATGTGTTGCCTTCTCAACCATTTCTTAGCTTCAAACTCCCATATCTCGCGAACGGATTCACCAAACCCAAAAATTCCGGTTGCGTCTGAAAGTAGAAACTCGCCCGATTACAACGGTATGTGTATTTTTCCCCTAGGCCATTCTGGTTAAGCGTTTGGAGCAGCAGAATTGCGAAAAATTTGTTGTCTTCTCAACCATTTCTTAGCTTCAAACTCCCATATCTCGCGAGCGGATAGACCAAACCCAAAAATTCCTATTGCGTTTGAAAGTAGAAACTCGCCCGATTACAACGGTATGTCTATTTTTTCCCTGGGCCATTCTGGTTAAGCGTTTGGAGCAGCAGAGGTGCGAAAAATTTGTTGTCTTCTCAACCATTTCTTAGCTTCAAACTCCCATATCTCGCGAGCGGATAGACCAAACCCAAAAATTCCTATTGCGTCTGAAAGTAGAAACTCGCCCGATTACAACGGTATGTGTATTTTTTCCCTGGGCCATTCTGGTTAGGCGTTTGGAGCAGCAGAAGTGCGAAAAATTTGTAGCCTTCGCAACCATTTCTTAGGTTCAAACTCCCATACCTCGCGAACGGATTGACTAAACCCAAAAATTCCTATTGCGTCTGAAAGTAGAAGCTCCCCCGATTACAAAGTTATGTGTATTTCTCCCCTAAGACATTCTGGTTAAGCGTTTGGAGCAGCAGAAGTGCGTAAAATTTGTTGTCTTCTCAACCATTTCTTAGCTTCAAACTCCCATATCTCGCGAACGGATTGACCAAACCCAAAAATTCCTATTGCGTCTGAAAGTAGAAACTCGCCCGATTACAACGGTATGTGTATTTTTTCCCTAGGCCATTCTGGTTAAGCGTTTGGAGCAGCAGAAGTGCGGAAAAATTGTTGCCTACTCAATCATTTCTTAGCTTCAAACTCCCATATCTCGCGAACGGATTCACCAAACCCAAAAATTCCGGTTGCGTCTGAAAGTAGAAACTCGCCCGATTACAACGGTATGTGTATTTTTCCCCTAGGCCATTCTGGTTAAGCGTTTGGAGCAGCAGAATTGCGAAAAATTTGTTGTCTTTTCAACCATTTCTTTGCTTCAAACTCCCATATCTCGCGAGCGGATAGACCAAACCCAAAAATTCCTATTGCGTCTGAAAGTAGAAACTCGCCCGATTACAACGGTATGTCTATTTTTTCCCTGGGCCATTCTGGTTAAGCGTTTGGAGCAGCAGAAGTGCGAAAAATTCGTTGTCTTCTCAACCATTTCTTAGCTTCAAACACCCATATCTCGCGAGCGGATAGACCAAACCCAAAAATTCCTATTGCGTCTGAAAGTAGAAACTCGCCCGATTACAACGGTATGTGTATTTTTTCCCTGGGCCATTCTGGTTAGGCGTTTTGAGCAGCAGAAATGCGCAAAATTTGTTGCCTTCTCAACCATTTCTTAGCTTCAAACTACCATATCTCATGAACGGATTCACCAAACCCAAAAATTCCGGTTGCGTCTGAAAGTAGAAACTCGCCCGATTACAATGATATGTGTATTTTTCCCCTAGGCCATTCTGGTTAAGCGTTTGGAGCAGCAGAATTGCGAAAAATTTGTTGTCTTCTCAACCATTTCTTAGCTTCAAACTCCCATATCTCGCGAGCGGATAGACCAAACTCAAAAATTCCTATTGCGTCTGAAAGTAGAAACTCGCCCGATTACAACGGTATGTCTATTTTTTCCCTGGGCCATTCTGGTTAAGCGTTTGGAGCAGCAGAAGTGCGAAAAATTTGTTGTCTTCTCAACCGTTTCTTAGCTTCAAACTCCCATATCTCGCGAGCGGATAGACCAAACCCAAAAATTCCTATTGCGTCTGAAAGTAGAAACTCGCCCGATTACAACGGTATGTCTATTTTTTCCCTGGGCCATTCTGGTTAAGCGTTTGGAGCAGCAGAAGTGCGAAAAATTCGTTGTCTTCTCAACCATTTCTTAGCTTCAAACACCCATATCTCGCGAGCGGATAGACCAAACCCAAAAATTCCTATTGCGTCTGAAAGTAGAAACTCGCCCGATTACAACGGTATGTGTATTTTTTCCCTGGGCCATTCTGGTTAGGCGTTTTGAGCAGCAGAAATGCGCAAAATTTGTTGCCTTCTCAACCATTTCTTAGCTTCAAACTACCATATCTCATGAACGGATTCACCAAACCCAAAAATTCCGGTTGCGTCTGAAAGTAGAAACTCGCCCGATTACAATGGTATGTGTATTTTTCCCCTAGGCCATTCTGGTTAAGCGTTTGGAGCAGCAGAATTGCGAAAAATTTGTTGTCTTCTCAACCATTTCTTAGCTTCAAACTCCCATATCTCGCGAGCGGATAGACCAAACTCAAAAATTCCTATTGCGTCTGAAAGTAGAAACTCGCCCGATTACAACGGTATGTCTATTTTTTCCCTGGGCCATTCTGGTTAAGCGTTTGGAGCAGCAGAAGTGCGAAAAATTTGTTGTCTTCTCAACCGTTTCTTAGCTTCAAACTCCCATATCTCGCGAGCGGAAAGACCAAACCCAAAAATTCCTATTGCGTCTGAAAGTAGAAACTCGCCCGATTACAACGGTATTTGTATTTTTTCCCTGGGCCATTCTGGTTAGGCGTTTGGAGCAGCAGAAATGCGCAAAATTTGTTGCCTTCTCAACCATTTCTTAGCTTCAAGCTCCCATATCTCGCGAACGGATTCACCAAACCCAAAAATTCCGGTTGCGGCTGAAAGTAGAAACTCGCCCGATTACAACGGTATGTCTATTTTTTCCCTGGGCCATTCTGGTTAAGCGTTTGGAGCAGCAGAAGTGCGAAAAATTTGTTGTCTTCTCAACCATTTCTTAGCTTCAAACTCCCATATCTCGCGAGCGGATAGACCAAACCCAAAAATTCCTATTGCGTCTGAAAGTAGAAACTCGCCCGATTACAACGGTATGTGTATTTTTTCCCTGGGCCATTCTGGTTAGGCGTTTGGAGCAGCAGAAATGCGCAAAATTTGTTGCCTTCTCAACCATTTCTTAGATTCAAACTCCCATATCTCGCGGACGGATTCACCAAACCCAAAAATTCCGGTTGCGTCTGAAAGTAGAAACTCGCCCGATTACAACGGTATGTGTATTTTTCCCCTAGGCCATTCTGGTTAAGCGTTTGGAGCAGCAGAATTGCGAAATATTTGTTGTCTTCTCAACCATTTCTTAGCTTCAAACTCCCATATCTCGCGAGCGGATAGACCAAACCCAAAAATTCCTATTGCGTCTGAAAGTAGAAACTCGCCCGATTACAACGGTATGTCTATTTTTTCCCTGGGCCATTCTGGTTAAGCGTTTGGAGCAGCAGAAGTGCGAAAAATTTGTAACCTTCGCAACCATTTCTTAGCTTCAAACTCCCATATCTCGCGAACGGATTGACCAAACCCAAAAATTCCTATTGCGTCTGAAAGTAGAAACTCGCCCGATTACAACGGTATGTGTGTTTTTTCCCTGGGCCATTCTGGTTAGGCGTTTGGAGCAGCAGAAATGCGCAAAATTTGTTGCCTTCTCAACCATTTCTTAGGTTCAAACTCCCATATCTCGCGAACGGATTCACCAAACCCAAAAATTCCGGTTGCGTCTGAAAGTAGAAACTCGCCCGATTACAACGGTATGTGTATTTTTCCCCTAGGCCATTCTGGTTAAGCGTTTGGAGCAGCAGAATTGCGAAAAATTTGTTGTCTTCTCAACCATTTCTTAGCTTCAAACTCCCATATCTCGCGAGCGGATAGACCAAACCCAAAAATTCCTATTGCGTCTGAAAGTAGAAACTCGCCCGATTACAACGGTATGTCTATTTTTTCCCTGGGCCATTCTGGTTAAGCGTTTGGAGCAGCAGAAGTGCGAAAAATTTGTAGCCTTCGCAACCATTTCTTAGGTTCAAACTCCCATACCTCGCGAACGGATTGACTAAACCCAAAAATTCCTATTGCGTCTGAAAGTAGAAGCTCCCCCGATTACAAAGGTATGTGTATTTCTCCCCTAAGACATTCTGGTTAAGCGTTTGGAGCAGCAGAAGTGCGACAAATTTGTTGTCTTCTAAACCATTTCTTAGATTCAAACTCCCATATCTCGCGAACGGATTGACCAAACCCAAAAATTCCTATTGCGTCTGAAAGTAGAAACTCGCCCGATAACAAAGGTAGGTCTATTTTTTCCCTAGGCCATTCTGGTTATGTGTTTGGAGCAGCAGAAGTGCGACAAATTTGTTGTCTTCTAAACCATTTCTTAGATTCAAACTCGCATATCTCGCGAACGGATTGACCAAACCCAAAAATTCCTATTGCGTCTGAAAGTAGAAACTCGCCCGATTACAACGGTATGCGTATTTTTTCCCTAGGCCATTCTGGTTAAGCGTTTGGAGCAGCAGAAGTGCGACAAATTTGTTGTCTTCTAAACCATTTCTTAGATTCAAACTCCCATATCTCGCGAACGGATTGACCAAACCCAAAAATTCCTGTTGCGTGTGAATGTAGAATCTCTCCCGATAACAACGGTGTGTGTATTCTTTCCCTGGGCCATTCTGGTTAAGCGTTTGGAGAAGCAGAATTGCGAAAAATTTGTCTTCTCCTGAACCATTTCTTAGCTGCAAACTCCCATATCTCGCGAACGGAATGACCAAACCCAAAAATTCCTGTTGCATCTGAAAGTAGAAACTCGCCCGATTACAAAGGTATGTGTATTTTTCCCCTAGACCATTCTGGTTAAGCGTTTGGAGCAGCAGAAGTGCGACAAATTTGTTGCATACTCAACCATTTCTTATCTTCAAACTCCCATATCTCGCGAACGGATAGACCAAACCCAAAAACTCCTATTGCATCTGAAAGTAGGAACTCGCCCGATTACAACTGTATGTTTATTTTTTCCCTAGGCCATTCTGGTTAAGCGTTTGGAGCAGCAGAATTGCGGAAAATTTGTTGTCTTCTCAACCATTTCTTAGCTTCAAACTCCCATATATCGCGCAAGGATTCACCAAACCCAAAAATTCCTATTTCGTTCGAAAGCAGAAACTCGCCCGATTACAAAGGTATGTGTATTTTTCCCCTAGACCATTCAGGTTAAGCGTTTGGAGCAGCAGGAATGCGCAAAATTTGTTGCCTTCTCAACTATTTCTTAGCTTCAAACTCCCATATATCGCGCAAGGAATCACCAAACCCAAAAATTCCTATTTCGTTCGAAAGTAGAAACTCTCCCGATTACAACGGTATGTGTATCTTTTCCCTAGGCCATTCGTCTTAAGCGTTTGGAGCAGCAGAAGTGCGAAAAATTTGTAGCCTTCTCAACCATTTCTTAGCTTCAAACTCCCATATCTCGCGAACGGATTGACCAAACCCAAAAATTCCTATTGCGTCTGAAAGTAGAAACTCGCCCGATTACAACGGTATGTCTATTTTCTCCCTGGGCCATTATGGTTAAGCGTTTGGAGCAGCAGAAGTGCGAAAAATTTGTAGCCTTCACAACCATTTCTTAGCTTCAAACTCCCATACCTCGCGAACGGATTGACTAAACCCAAAAATTCCTATTGCGTCTGAAAGTAGAAACTCGCCCGTTTACAACGGTGTGAGTATTTTTTCCCTAGGCCATTCTGGATAAGCGTTTGGAGCAGCAGAAGTGCGGAAAATTTGTTGCCTACTCAACCATTTCTTAGCTTCAAACTCCCATATCTCGCGAGTGGATAGACCAAACCCAAAAATTCCTATTGCGTGTGAAAGTAGAAACTCGCCCGATTACAAAGGTAGGTTTATTTTTTCCCTAGGCCATTCAGGTTATGTGTTTGGAGCAGCAGAAGTGCGACAAATTTGTTGTCTTCTAAACCATTTCTTAGATTCAAACTCCCATATCTCGCGAACGGATTGACCAAACCCAAAAATTCCTATTGCGTCTGAAAGTAGAAACTCGCCCGATTACAACGGTATGTGTATTTTTTCCCTAGGCCATTCTGGTTAAGCGTTTGGAGCAGCAGAAGTGCGGAAAAATTGTTGCCTACTCAACCATTTCTTAGCTTCAAACTCCCATATCTCGCGAACGGATTGACCAAACCCAAAAATTCCTATTGCGTCTGAAAGTAGAAACTCGCCCGATTACAACGGTATGTGTATTTTTTCCCTGGGCCATTCTGGTTAGGCGTTTGGAGCAGCAGAAATGCGCAAAATTTGTTGCCTTCTCAACCATTTCTTAGCTTCAAACTCCCATATCTAGCGAACGGATTCACCAAACCCAAAAATTCCGGTTGCGTCTGAAAGTAGAAACTCGCCCGATTACAACACTATGTGTATTTTTCCCCTAGGCCATTCTGGTTAAGCGTTTGGAGCAGCAGAATTGCGAAAAATTTGTTGTCTTCTCAACCATTTCTTAGCTTCAAACTCCCATATCTCGCGAGCGGATAGACCAAACCCAAAAATTCCTATTGCGTCTGAAAGTAGAAACTCGCCCGATTACAACGGTATGTCTATTTTTTCCCTGGGCCATTCTGGTTAAGCGTTTGGAGCAGCAGAAGTGCGAAAAATTTGTAGCCTTCGCAACCATTTCTTAGGTTCAAACTCCCATACCTCGCGAACGGATTGACCAAACCCAAAAATTCCTATTGCGTCTGAAAGTAGAAACTCGCCCGATTACAATGGTATGTGTATTTTTTCCCTGGGCCATTCTGGTTAGGCGTTTGGAGCAGCAGAAATGCGCAAAATTTGTTGCCTTCTCAACCATTTCTTAGGTTCAAACTCCCATATCTCGCGAACGGATTCACCAAACCCAAAAATTCCTATTGCGTCTGAAAGTAGAATCTCGCCCGTTTACAACGGTGTGAGTATTTTTTCCCTAGCCCATTCTGGATAAGCGTTTGGAGCAGCAGAAGTGCGGAAAATTTGTTGCCTACTCAACCATTTCTTAGCTTCAAACTCCCATATCTCGCGATCGGATTAAGCAAACGCAAAAATTCCTATTGCGTCTGAAAGTAGAAACTCGCCCGATTACAACGGTGTGAGTATTTTTTCCCTAGGCCATTCTGGTTAAGCGTTTGGAGCAACAGAATTGCGGAAAATTTGTTGCTACTCAACCATTTCTTAGCTTCAAACTCCCATATCTCGCGAACGGATTGAGCAAACCCAAAAATTCCTATTGCGTCTGAAAGTAGAAACTCGCCCGATTACATCGGTGTGAGTATTTTCTCCCTAGGCCATTCTGGTTAAGCGTTTGGAGCAGCAGAAGTGCGGAAAATTTGTTGCCTACTCAACCATTTCTTAGCTTCAAACTCCCATATCTCGCGAACGGATTGACCAAACCCAAAAATTCCTATTGCGTCTGAAAGTAGAAACTCGCCCGATTACAAAGGTATGTGTATTTTTTCCCTAGGCCATTCTGGTTAAGCGTTTGGAGCAGCAGAAGTGCGGAAAATTTGTTGCCTACTCAACCATTTCTTAGCTTCAAACTCCCATATCTCGCGAGCGGATTGACCAAACCCAAAAATTCCCATTGCGTCTGAAAGTAGAAACTCGCCCGATTACAACGGTATGTCTATTTTTTCCCAGGGCCATTCTGGTTAAGCGTTTGGAGCAGCAGAAGTGCGAAAAATTTGTAGCCTTCGCAACCATTTCTTAGCTTCAAACTCCCATACCTCGCGAACGGATTGACTAAACCCAAAAATTCCTATTGCGTCTGAAAGTAGAAACTCGCCCGTTTACAACGGTGTGAGTATTTTTTCCCTAGGCCATTCTGGATAAGCGTTTGGAGCAGCAGAAGTGCGGAAAATGTGTTGCCTACTCAACCATTTCTTAGATGCAAACTCCCATATCTCGCGAACGGATTGACCAAACCCAAAAATTCCTGTTGCGTGTGAATGTAGAATCTCTCCCGATAACAACGGTGTGTGTATTCTTTCCCTGGGCCATTCTGGTTAAGCGTTTGGAGAAGCAGAATTGCGAAAAATTTGTCTTCTCCTGAACCATTTCTTAGCTGCAAACTCCCATATCTCGCGAACGGAATGACCAAACCCAAAAATTCCTGTTGCATCTGAAAGTAGAAACTCGCCCGATTACAAAGGTATGTGTATTTTTCCCCTAGACCATTCTGGTTAAGCGTTTGGAGCAGCAGAAGTGCGACAAATTTGTTGCATACTCAACCATTTCTTATCTTCAAACTCCCATATCTCGCGAACGGATAGACCAAACCCAAAAACTCCTATTGCATCTGAAAGTAGGAACTCGCCCGATTACAACTGTATGTTTATTTTTTCCCTAGGCCATTCTGGTTAAGCGTTTGGAGCAGCAGAATTGCGGAAAATTTGTTGTCTTCTCAACCATTTCTTAGCTTCAAACTCCCATATATCGCGCAAGGATTCACCAAACCCAAAAATTCCTATTTCGTTCGAAAGCAGAAACTCGCCCGATTACAAAGGTATGTGTATTTTTCCCCTAGACCATTCAGGTTAAGCGTTTGGAGCAGCAGGAATGCGCAAAATTTGTTGCCTTCTCAACTATTTCTTAGCTTCAAACTCCCATATATCGCGCAAGGAATCACCAAACCCAAAAATTCCTATTTCGTTCGAAAGTAGAAACTCTCCCGATTACAACGGTATGTGTATCTTTTCCCTAGGCCATTCGTCTTAAGCGTTTGGAGCAGCAGAAGTGCGAAAAATTTGTAGCCTTCTCAACCATTTCTTAGCTTCAAACTCCCATATCTCGCGAACGGATTGACCAAACCCAAAAATTCCTATTGCGTCTGAAAGTAGAAACTCGCCCGATTACAACGGTATGTCTATTTTCTCCCTGGGCCATTATGGTTAAGCGTTTGGAGCAGCAGAAGTGCGAAAAATTTGTAGCCTTCACAACCATTTCTTAGCTTCAAACTCCCATACCTCGCGAACGGATTGACTAAACCCAAAAATTCCTATTGCGTCTGAAAGTAGAAACTCGCCCGTTTACAACGGTGTGAGTATTTTTTCCCTAGGCCATTCTGGATAAGCGTTTGGAGCAGCAGAAGTGCGGAAAATTTGTTGCCTACTCAACCATTTCTTAGCTTCAAACTCCCATATCTCGCGAGTGGATAGACCAAACCCAAAAATTCCTATTGCGTGTGAAAGTAGAAACTCGCCCGATTACAAAGGTAGGTTTATTTTTTCCCTAGGCCATTCAGGTTATGTGTTTGGAGCAGCAGAAGTGCGACAAATTTGTTGTCTTCTAAACCATTTCTTAGATTCAAACTCCCATATCTCGCGAACGGATTGACCAAACCCAAAAATTCCTATTGCGTCTGAAAGTAGAAACTCGCCCGATTACAACGGTATGTGTATTTTTTCCCTAGGCCATTCTGGTTAAGCGTTTGGAGCAGCAGAAGTGCGGAAAAATTGTTGCCTACTCAACCATTTCTTAGCTTCAAACTCCCATATCTCGCGAACGGATTGACCAAACCCAAAAATTCCTATTGCGTCTGAAAGTAGAAACTCGCCCGATTACAACGGTATGTGTATTTTTTCCCTGGGCCATTCTGGTTAGGCGTTTGGAGCAGCAGAAATGCGCAAAATTTGTTGCCTTCTCAACCATTTCTTAGCTTCAAACTCCCATATCTAGCGAACGGATTCACCAAACCCAAAAATTCCGGTTGCGTCTGAAAGTAGAAACTCGCCCGATTACAACACTATGTGTATTTTTCCCCTAGGCCATTCTGGTTAAGCGTTTGGAGCAGCAGAATTGCGAAAAATTTGTTGTCTTCTCAACCATTTCTTAGCTTCAAACTCCCATATCTCGCGAGCGGATAGACCAAACCCAAAAATTCCTATTGCGTCTGAAAGTAGAAACTCGCCCGATTACAACGGTATGTCTATTTTTTCCCTGGGCCATTCTGGTTAAGCGTTTGGAGCAGCAGAAGTGCGAAAAATTTGTAGCCTTCGCAACCATTTCTTAGGTTCAAACTCCCATACCTCGCGAACGGATTGACTAAACCCAAAAATTCCTATTGCGTCTGAAAGTAGAAGCTCCCCCGATTACAAAGGTATGTGTATTTCTCCCCTAAGACATTCTGGTTAAGCGTTTGGAGCAGCAGAAGTGCGTAAAATTTGTTGTCTTCTCAACCATTTCTTAGCTTCAAACTCCCATATCTCGCGAACGGATTGACCAAACCCAAAAATTCCTATTGCGTCTGAAAGTAGAAACTCGCCCGATTACAAAGGTAGGTCTATTTTTTCCCTAGGCCATTCTGGTTATGTGTTTGGAGCAGCAGAAGTGCGACAAATTTGTTGTCTTCTAAACCATTTCTTAGATTCAAACTCCCATATCTCGCGAACGGATTGACCAAACCCAAAAATTCCTATTGCGTCTGAAAGTAGAAACTCGCCCGATTACAACGGTATGTGTATCTTTTCCCTAGGCCATTCTGGTTAAGCGTTTTGAGCAGCAGAAATGCGCAAAATTTGTTGCCTTCTCAACCATTTCTTAGCTTCAAACTACCATATCTCATGAACGGATTCACCAAACCCAAAAATTCCGGTTGCGTCTGAAAGTAGAAACTCGCCCGATTACAATGGTATGTGTATTTTTCCCCTAGGCCATTCTGGTTAAGCGTTTGGAGCAGCAGAATTGCGAAAAATTTGTTGTCTTCTCAACCATTTCTTAGCTTCAAACTCCCATATCTCGCGAGCGGATAGACCAAACTCAAAAATTCCTATTGCGTCTGAAAGTAGAAACTCGCCCGATTACAACGGTATGTCTATTTTTTCCCTGGGCCATTCTGGTTAAGCGTTTGGAGCAGCAGAAGTGCGAAAAATTTGTTGTCTTCTCAACCGTTTCTTAGCTTCAAACTCCCATATCTCGCGAGCGGAAAGACCAAACCCAAAAATTCCTATTGCGTCTGAAAGTAGAAACTCGCCCGATTACAACGGTATTTGTATTTTTTCCCTGGGCCATTCTGGTTAGGCGTTTGGAGCAGCAGAAATGCGCAAAATTTGTTGCCTTCTCAACCATTTCTTAGCTTCAAGCTCCCATATCTCGCGAACGGATTCACCAAACCCAAAAATTCCGGTTGCGGCTGAAAGTAGAAACTCGCCCGATTACAACGGTATGTCTATTTTTTCCCTGGGCCATTCTGGTTAAGCGTTTGGAGCAGCAGAAGTGCGAAAAATTTGTTGTCTTCTCAACCATTTCTTAGCTTCAAACTCCCATATCTCGCGAGCGGATAGACCAAACCCAAAAATTCCTATTGCGTCTGAAAGTAGAAACTCGCCCGATTACAACGGTATGTGTATTTTTTCCCTGGGCCATTCTGGTTAGGCGTTTGGAGCAGCAGAAATGCGCAAAATTTGTTGCCTTCTCAACCATTTCTTAGATTCAAACTCCCATATCTCGCGGACGGATTCACCAAACCCAAAAATTCCGGTTGCGTCTGAAAGTAGAAACTCGCCCGATTACAACGGTATGTGTATTTTTCCCCTAGGCCATTCTGGTTAAGCGTTTGGAGCAGCAGAATTGCGAAATATTTGTTGTCTTCTCAACCATTTCTTAGCTTCAAACTCCCATATCTCGCGAGCGGATAGACCAAACCCAAAAATTCCTATTGCGTCTGAAAGTAGAAACTCGCCCGATTACAACGGTATGTCTATTTTTTCCCTGGGCCATTCTGGTTAAGCGTTTGGAGCAGCAGAAGTGCGAAAAATTTGTAACCTTCGCAACCATTTCTTAGCTTCAAACTCCCATATCTCGCGAACGGATTGACCAAACCCAAAAATTCCTATTGCGTCTGAAAGTAGAAACTCGCCCGATTACAACGGTATGTGTGTTTTTTCCCTGGGCCATTCTGGTTAGGCGTTTGGAGCAGCAGAAATGCGCAAAATTTGTTGCCTTCTCAACCATTTCTTAGGTTCAAACTCCCATATCTCGCGAACGGATTCACCAAACCCAAAAATTCCGGTTGCGTCTGAAAGTAGAAACTCGCCCGATTACAACGGTATGTGTATTTTTCCCCTAGGCCATTCTGGTTAAGCGTTTGGAGCAGCAGAATTGCGAAAAATTTGTTGTCTTCTCAACCATTTCTTAGCTTCAAACTCCCATATCTCGCGAGCGGATAGACCAAACCCAAAAATTCCTATTGCGTCTGAAAGTAGAAACTCGCCCGATTACAACGGTATGTCTATTTTTTCCCTGGGCCATTCTGGTTAAGCGTTTGGAGCAGCAGAAGTGCGAAAAATTTGTAGCCTTCGCAACCATTTCTTAGGTTCAAACTCCCATACCTCGCGAACGGATTGACTAAACCCAAAAATTCCTATTGCGTCTGAAAGTAGAAGCTCCCCCGATTACAAAGGTATGTGTATTTCTCCCCTAAGACATTCTGGTTAAGCGTTTGGAGCAGCAGAAGTGCGACAAATTTGTTGTCTTCTAAACCATTTCTTAGATTCAAACTCCCATATCTCGCGAACGGATTGACCAAACCCAAAAATTCCTATTGCGTCTGAAAGTAGAAACTCGCCCGATAACAAAGGTAGGTCTATTTTTTCCCTAGGCCATTCTGGTTATGTGTTTGGAGCAGCAGAAGTGCGACAAATTTGTTGTCTTCTAAACCATTTCTTAGATTCAAACTCGCATATCTCGCGAACGGATTGACCAAACCCAAAAATTCCTATTGCGTCTGAAAGTAGAAACTCGCCCGATTACAACGGTATGCGTATTTTTTCCCTAGGCCATTCTGGTTAAGCGTTTGGAGCAGCAGAAGTGCGACAAATTTGTTGTCTTCTAAACCATTTCTTAGATTCAAACTCCCATATCTCGCGAACGGATTGACCAAACCCAAAAATTCCTGTTGCGTGTGAATGTAGAATCTCTCCCGATAACAACGGTGTGTGTATTCTTTCCCTGGGCCATTCTGGTTAAGCGTTTGGAGAAGCAGAATTGCGAAAAATTTGTCTTCTCCTGAACCATTTCTTAGCTGCAAACTCCCATATCTCGCGAACGGAATGACCAAACCCAAAAATTCCTGTTGCATCTGAAAGTAGAAACTCGCCCGATTACAAAGGTATGTGTATTTTTCCCCTAGACCATTCTGGTTAAGCGTTTGGAGCAGCAGAAGTGCGACAAATTTGTTGCATACTCAACCATTTCTTATCTTCAAACTCCCATATCTCGCGAACGGATAGACCAAACCCAAAAACTCCTATTGCATCTGAAAGTAGGAACTCGCCCGATTACAACTGTATGTTTATTTTTTCCCTAGGCCATTCTGGTTAAGCGTTTGGAGCAGCAGAATTGCGGAAAATTTGTTGTCTTCTCAACCATTTCTTAGCTTCAAACTCCCATATATCGCGCAAGGATTCACCAAACCCAAAAATTCCTATTTCGTTCGAAAGCAGAAACTCGCCCGATTACAAAGGTATGTGTATTTTTCCCCTAGACCATTCAGGTTAAGCGTTTGGAGCAGCAGGAATGCGCAAAATTTGTTGCCTTCTCAACTATTTCTTAGCTTCAAACTCCCATATATCGCGCAAGGAATCACCAAACCCAAAAATTCCTATTTCGTTCGAAAGTAGAAACTCTCCCGATTACAACGGTATGTGTATCTTTTCCCTAGGCCATTCGTCTTAAGCGTTTGGAGCAGCAGAAGTGCGAAAAATTTGTAGCCTTCTCAACCATTTCTTAGCTTCAAACTCCCATATCTCGCGAACGGATTGACCAAACCCAAAAATTCCTATTGCGTCTGAAAGTAGAAACTCGCCCGATTACAACGGTATGTCTATTTTCTCCCTGGGCCATTATGGTTAAGCGTTTGGAGCAGCAGAAGTGCGAAAAATTTGTAGCCTTCACAACCATTTCTTAGCTTCAAACTCCCATACCTCGCGAACGGATTGACTAAACCCAAAAATTCCTATTGCGTCTGAAAGTAGAAACTCGCCCGTTTACAACGGTGTGAGTATTTTTTCCCTAGGCCATTCTGGATAAGCGTTTGGAGCAGCAGAAGTGCGGAAAATTTGTTGCCTACTCAACCATTTCTTAGCTTCAAACTCCCATATCTCGCGAGTGGATAGACCAAACCCAAAAATTCCTATTGCGTGTGAAAGTAGAAACTCGCCCGATTACAAAGGTAGGTTTATTTTTTCCCTAGGCCATTCAGGTTATGTGTTTGGAGCAGCAGAAGTGCGACAAATTTGTTGTCTTCTAAACCATTTCTTAGATTCAAACTCCCATATCTCGCGAACGGATTGACCAAACCCAAAAATTCCTATTGCGTCTGAAAGTAGAAACTCGCCCGATTACAACGGTATGTGTATTTTTTCCCTAGGCCATTCTGGTTAAGCGTTTGGAGCAGCAGAAGTGCGGAAAAATTGTTGCCTACTCAACCATTTCTTAGCTTCAAACTCCCATATCTCGCGAACGGATTGACCAAACCCAAAAATTCCTATTGCGTCTGAAAGTAGAAACTCGCCCGATTACAACGGTATGTGTATTTTTTCCCTGGGCCATTCTGGTTAGGCGTTTGGAGCAGCAGAAATGCGCAAAATTTGTTGCCTTCTCAACCATTTCTTAGCTTCAAACTCCCATATCTAGCGAACGGATTCACCAAACCCAAAAATTCCGGTTGCGTCTGAAAGTAGAAACTCGCCCGATTACAACACTATGTGTATTTTTCCCCTAGGCCATTCTGGTTAAGCGTTTGGAGCAGCAGAATTGCGAAAAATTTGTTGTCTTCTCAACCATTTCTTAGCTTCAAACTCCCATATCTCGCGAGCGGATAGACCAAACCCAAAAATTCCTATTGCGTCTGAAAGTAGAAACTCGCCCGATTACAACGGTATGTCTATTTTTTCCCTGGGCCATTCTGGTTAAGCGTTTGGAGCAGCAGAAGTGCGAAAAATTTGTAGCCTTCGCAACCATTTCTTAGGTTCAAACTCCCATACCTCGCGAACGGATTGACCAAACCCAAAAATTCCTATTGCGTCTGAAAGTAGAAACTCGCCCGATTACAATGGTATGTGTATTTTTTCCCTGGGCCATTCTGGTTAGGCGTTTGGAGCAGCAGAAATGCGCAAAATTTGTTGCCTTCTCAACCATTTCTTAGGTTCAAACTCCCATATCTCGCGAACGGATTCACCAAACCCAAAAATTCCTATTGCGTCTGAAAGTAGAATCTCGCCCGTTTACAACGGTGTGAGTATTTTTTCCCTAGCCCATTCTGGATAAGCGTTTGGAGCAGCAGAAGTGCGGAAAATTTGTTGCCTACTCAACCATTTCTTAGCTTCAAACTCCCATATCTCGCGATCGGATTAAGCAAACGCAAAAAATTCCTATTGCGTCTGAAAGTAGAAACTCGCCCGATTACAACGGTGTGAGTATTTTTTCCCTAGGCCATTCTGGTTAAGCGTTTGGAGCAACAGAATTGCGGAAAATTTGTTGCTACTCAACCATTTCTTAGCTTCAAACTCCCATATCTCGCGAACGGATTGAGCAAACCCAAAAATTCCTATTGCGTCTGAAAGTAGAAACTCGCCCGATTACATCGGTGTGAGTATTTTCTCCCTAGGCCATTCTGGTTAAGCGTTTGGAGCAGCAGAAGTGCGGAAAATTTGTTGCCTACTCAACCATTTCTTAGCTTCAAACTCCCATATCTCGCGAACGGATTGACCAAACCCAAAAATTCCTATTGCGTCTGAAAGTAGAAACTCGCCCGATTACAAAGGTA
This sequence comes from Ptiloglossa arizonensis, assembly GCF_051014685.1. Taxonomy (NCBI): domain Eukaryota; kingdom Metazoa; phylum Arthropoda; class Insecta; order Hymenoptera; family Colletidae; genus Ptiloglossa; species Ptiloglossa arizonensis. The sequence continues at coordinate 146,973 of NW_027478893.1, read as the reverse complement.
TGTGTATTTTTTCCCTAGGCCATTCTGGTTAAGCGTTTGGAGCAGCAGAAGTGCGGAAAATTTGTTGCCTACTCAACCATTTCTTAGCTTCAAACTCCCATATCTCGCGAGCGGATTGACCAAACCCAAAAATTCCCATTGCGTCTGAAAGTAGAAACTCGCCCGATTACAACGGTATGTCTATTTTTTCCCAGGGCCATTCTGGTTAAGCGTTTGGAGCAGCAGAAGTGCGAAAAATTTGTAGCCTTCGCAACCATTTCTTAGCTTCAAACTCCCATACCTCGCGAACGGATTGACTAAACCCAAAAATTCCTATTGCGTCTGAAAGTAGAAACTCGCCCGTTTACAACGGTGTGAGTATTTTTTCCCTAGGCCATTCTGGATAAGCGTTTGGAGCAGCAGAAGTGCGGAAAATGTGTTGCCTACTCAACCATTTCTTAGATGCAAACTCCCATATCTCGCGAACGGATTGACCAAACCCAAAAATTCCTGTTGCGTGTGAATGTAGAATCTCTCCCGATAACAACGGTGTGTGTATTCTTTCCCTGGGCCATTCTGGTTAAGCGTTTGGAGAAGCAGAATTGCGAAAAATTTGTCTTCTCCTGAACCATTTCTTAGCTGCAAACTCCCATATCTCGCGAACGGAATGACCAAACCCAAAAATTCCTGTTGCATCTGAAAGTAGAAACTCGCCCGATTACAAAGGTATGTGTATTTTTCCCCTAGACCATTCTGGTTAAGCGTTTGGAGCAGCAGAAGTGCGACAAATTTGTTGCATACTCAACCATTTCTTATCTTCAAACTCCCATATCTCGCGAACGGATAGACCAAACCCAAAAACTCCTATTGCATCTGAAAGTAGGAACTCGCCCGATTACAACTGTATGTTTATTTTTTCCCTAGGCCATTCTGGTTAAGCGTTTGGAGCAGCAGAATTGCGGAAAATTTGTTGTCTTCTCAACCATTTCTTAGCTTCAAACTCCCATATATCGCGCAAGGATTCACCAAACCCAAAAATTCCTATTTCGTTCGAAAGCAGAAACTCGCCCGATTACAAAGGTATGTGTATTTTTCCCCTAGACCATTCAGGTTAAGCGTTTGGAGCAGCAGGAATGCGCAAAATTTGTTGCCTTCTCAACTATTTCTTAGCTTCAAACTCCCATATATCGCGCAAGGAATCACCAAACCCAAAAATTCCTATTTCGTTCGAAAGTAGAAACTCTCCCGATTACAACGGTATGTGTATCTTTTCCCTAGGCCATTCGTCTTAAGCGTTTGGAGCAGCAGAAGTGCGAAAAATTTGTAGCCTTCTCAACCATTTCTTAGCTTCAAACTCCCATATCTCGCGAACGGATTGACCAAACCCAAAAATTCCTATTGCGTCTGAAAGTAGAAACTCGCCCGATTACAACGGTATGTCTATTTTCTCCCTGGGCCATTATGGTTAAGCGTTTGGAGCAGCAGAAGTGCGAAAAATTTGTAGCCTTCACAACCATTTCTTAGCTTCAAACTCCCATACCTCGCGAACGGATTGACTAAACCCAAAAATTCCTATTGCGTCTGAAAGTAGAAACTCGCCCGTTTACAACGGTGTGAGTATTTTTTCCCTAGGCCATTCTGGATAAGCGTTTGGAGCAGCAGAAGTGCGGAAAATTTGTTGCCTACTCAACCATTTCTTAGCTTCAAACTCCCATATCTCGCGAGTGGATAGACCAAACCCAAAAATTCCTATTGCGTGTGAAAGTAGAAACTCGCCCGATTACAAAGGTAGGTTTATTTTTTCCCTAGGCCATTCAGGTTATGTGTTTGGAGCAGCAGAAGTGCGACAAATTTGTTGTCTTCTAAACCATTTCTTAGATTCAAACTCCCATATCTCGCGAACGGATTGACCAAACCCAAAAATTCCTATTGCGTCTGAAAGTAGAAACTCGCCCGATTACAACGGTATGTGTATTTTTTCCCTAGGCCATTCTGGTTAAGCGTTTGGAGCAGCAGAAGTGCGGAAAAATTGTTGCCTACTCAACCATTTCTTAGCTTCAAACTCCCATATCTCGCGAACGGATTGACCAAACCCAAAAATTCCTATTGCGTCTGAAAGTAGAAACTCGCCCGATTACAACGGTATGTGTATTTTTTCCCTGGGCCATTCTGGTTAGGCGTTTGGAGCAGCAGAAATGCGCAAAATTTGTTGCCTTCTCAACCATTTCTTAGCTTCAAACTCCCATATCTAGCGAACGGATTCACCAAACCCAAAAATTCCGGTTGCGTCTGAAAGTAGAAACTCGCCCGATTACAACACTATGTGTATTTTTCCCCTAGGCCATTCTGGTTAAGCGTTTGGAGCAGCAGAATTGCGAAAAATTTGTTGTCTTCTCAACCATTTCTTAGCTTCAAACTCCCATATCTCGCGAGCGGATAGACCAAACCCAAAAATTCCTATTGCGTCTGAAAGTAGAAACTCGCCCGATTACAACGGTATGTCTATTTTTTCCCTGGGCCATTCTGGTTAAGCGTTTGGAGCAGCAGAAGTGCGAAAAATTTGTAGCCTTCGCAACCATTTCTTAGGTTCAAACTCCCATACCTCGCGAACGGATTGACTAAACCCAAAAATTCCTATTGCGTCTGAAAGTAGAAGCTCCCCCGATTACAAAGGTATGTGTATTTCTCCCCTAAGACATTCTGGTTAAGCGTTTGGAGCAGCAGAAGTGCGTAAAATTTGTTGTCTTCTCAACCATTTCTTAGCTTCAAACTCCCATATCTCGCGAACGGATTGACCAAACCCAAAAATTCCTATTGCGTCTGAAAGTAGAAACTCGCCCGATTACAAAGGTAGGTCTATTTTTTCCCTAGGCCATTCTGGTTATGTGTTTGGAGCAGCAGAAGTGCGACAAATTTGTTGTCTTCTAAACCATTTCTTAGATTCAAACTCCCATATCTCGCGAACGGATTGACCAAACCCAAAAATTCCTATTGCGTCTGAAAGTAGAAACTCGCCCGATTACAACGGTATGTGTATCTTTTCCCTAGGCCATTCTGGTTAAGCGTTTGGAGCAGCAGAAGTGCGGAAAAATTGTTGCCTACTCAACCATTTCTTAGCTTCAAACTCCCATATCTCGCGAACGGATTGACCAAACCCAAAAATTCCTGTTGCATCTGAAAGTAGAAACTCGCCCGATTACAAAGGTATGTGTATTTTTCCCCTAGACCATTCTGGTTAAGCGTTTGCAGCAGCAGAAGTGCGACAAATTTGTTGCATACTCAACCATTTCTTATCTTCAAACTCCCATATCTCGCGAACGGATTGACCAAACCCAAAAACTCCTATTGCATCTGAAAGTAGAAACTCGCCCGATTACAAAGGTAGGTTTATTTTTTCCCTAGGCCATTCAGGTTATGTGTTTGGAGCAGCAGAAGTGCGAAAAATTTGTCTTCTCCTGAACCATTTCTTAGCTGCAAACTCCCATATCTCGCGAACGGATTGACCAAACCCAAAAATTCCTATTGCGTCTGAAAGTAGAAACTCGCCCGATTACAACGGTATGTGTATTTTTTCCCTGGGCCATTCTGGTTAGGCGTTTGGAGCAGCAGAAATGCGCAAAATTTGTTGCCTTCTCAACCATTTCTTAGGTTCAAACTCCCATATCTCGCGAACGGATTCACCAAACCCAAAAATTCCTATTGCGTCTGAAAGTAGAATCTCGCCCGTTTACAACGGTGTGAGTATTTTTTCCCTAGCCCATTCTGGATAAGCGTTTGGAGCAGCAGAAGTGCGGAAAATTTGTTGCCTACTCAACCATTTCTTAGCTTCAAACTCCCATATCTCGCGATCGGATTAAGCAAACGCAAAAATTCCTATTGCGTCTGAAAGTAGAAACTCGCCCGATTACAACGGTGTGAGTATTTTTTCCCTAGGCCATTCTGGTTAAGCGTTTGGAGCAACAGAATTGCGGAAAATTTGTTGCTACTCAACCATTTCTTAGCTTCAAACTCCCATATCTCGCGAACGGATTGAGCAAACCCAAAAATTCCTATTGCGTCTGAAAGTAGAAACTCGCCCGATTACATCGGTGTGAGTATTTTCTCCCTAGGCCATTCTGGTTAAGCGTTTGGAGCAGCAGAAGTGCGGAAAATTTGTTGCCTACTCAACCATTTCTTAGCTTCAAACTCCCATATCTCGCGAACGGATTGACCAAACCCAAAAATTCCTATTGCGTCTGAAAGTAGAAACTCGCCCGATTACAAAGGTATGTGTATTTTTTCCCTAGGCCATTCTGGTTAAGCGTTTGGAGCAGCAGAAGTGCGGAAAATTTGTTGCCTACTCAACCATTTCTTAGCTTCAAACTCCCATATCTCGCGAGCGGATTGACCAAACCGAAAAATTCCTGTTGCGTGTGAATGTAGAATCTCTCCCGATAACAACGGTGTGTGTATTCTTTCCCTGGGCCATTCTGGTTAAGCGTTTGGAGAAGCAGAATTGCGAAAAATTTGTCTTCTCGTGAACCATTTCTTAGCTGCAAACTCCCATATCTCGCGAACGGATTGACCAAACCCAAAAATTCCTGTTGCATCTGAAAGTAGAAACTCGCCCGATTACAAAGGTATGTGTATTTTTCCCCTAGACCATTCTGGTTAAGCGTTTGGAGCAGCAGAAGTGCGACAAATTTGTTGCATACTCAACCATTTCTTATCTTCAAACTCCCATATCTCGCGAACGGATAGACCAAACCCAAAAACTCCTATTGCATCTGAAAGTAGGAACTCGCCCGATTACAACGGTATGTTTATTTTTTCCCTAGGCCATTCTGGTTAAGCGTTTGGAGCAGTAGAATGCGGAAAATTTGTTGTCTTCTCAACCATTTCTTAGCTTCAAACTCCCATATATCGCGCAAGGATTCACCAAACCCAAAAATTCCTATTTCGTTCGAAAGTAGAAACTCTCCCGATTACAACGGTATGTGTATCTTTTCCCTAGGCCATTCGTCTTAAGCGTTTGGAGCAGCAGAAGTGCGAAAAATTTGTAGCCTTCTCAACCATTTCTTAGCTTCAAACTCCCATATCTCGCGAACGGATTGACCAAACCCAAAAATTCCTATTGCGTCTGAGAGTAGAAACTCGCCCGATTACAACGGTATGTCTTTTTTCTCCCTGGGCCATTATGGTTAAGCGTTTGGAGCAGCAGAAGTGCGAAAAATTTGTAGCCTTCACAACCATTTCTTAGCTTCAAACTCCCATACCTCGCGAACGGATTGACTAAACCCAAAAATTCCTATTGCGTCTGAAAGTAGAAACTCGCCCGTTTACAACGGTTTGAGTATTTTTTCCCTAGGCCATTCTGGATAAGCGTTTGGAGCAGCAGAAGTGCGGAAAATTTGTTGCCTACTCAACCATTTCTTAGCTTCAAACTCCCATATCTCGCGAGCGGATAGACCAAACCCAAAAATTCCTATTGCGTGTGAAAGTAGAAACTCGCCCGATTACAAAGGTATGTGTATTTTTTCCCTGGGCCATTCTGGTTAGGCGTTTGGAGCAGCAGAAATGCGGAAAAATTGTTGCCTACTCAACCATTTCTTAGCTTCAAACTCCCATATCTCGCGAACGGATTGACCAAACCCAAAAATTCCTATTGCGTCTGAAAGTAGAAACTCGCCCGATTACAACGGTATGTGTATTTTTTCCCTGGGCCATTCTGGTTAGGCGTTTGGAGCAGCAGAAATGCGCAAAATTTGTTGCCTTCTCAACCATTTCTTAGCTTCAAACTCCCATATCTCGCGAACGGATTCACCAAACCCAAAAATTCCGGTTGCGTCTGAAAGTAGAAACTCGCCCGATTACAACACTATGTGTATTTTTCCCCTAGGCCATTCTGGTTAAGCGTTTGGAGCAGCAAAATTGCGAAAAATTTGTTGTCTTCTCAACCATTTCTTAGCTTCAAACTCCCATATCTCGCGAGCGGATAGACCAAACCCAAAAATTCCTATTGCGTCTGAAAGTAGAAACTCGCCCGATTACAACGGTATGTCTATTTTTTCCCTGGGCCATTCTGGTTAAGCGTTTGGAGCAGCAGAAGTGCGAAAAATTTGTAGCCTTCGCAACCATTTCTTAGGTTCAAACTCCCATACCTCGCGAACGGATTGACTAAACCCAAAAATTCCTATTGCGTCTGAAAGTAGAAGCTCCCCCGATTACAAAGGTATGTGTATTTCTCCCCTAAGACATTCTGGTTAAGCGTTTGGAGCAGCAGAAGTGCGTAAAATTTGTTGTCTTCTCAACCATTTCTTAGCTTCAAACTCCCATATCTCGCGAACGGATAGACCAAACCCAAAAATTCCTATTGCGTCTGAAAGTAGAAACTCGCCCGATTACAACGGTATGTGTATCTTTTCCCTAGGCCATTCTGGTTAAGCGTTTGGAGCAGCAGAAGTGCGGAAAAATTGTTGCCTACTCAACCATTTCTTAGCTTCAAACTCCCATATCTCGCGAACGGATTGACCAAACCCAAAAATTCCTATTGCGTCTGAAAGTAGAAACTCGCCCGATTACAACGGTATGTGTATCTTTTCCCTAGGCCATTCTGGTTAAGCGTTTGGAGCAGCAGAAGTGCGGAAAAATTGTTGCCTACTCAACCATTTCTTAGCTTCAAACTCCCATATCTCGCGAACGGATTGACCAAACCCAAAAATTCCTATTGCGTCTGAAAGTAGAAACTCGCCCGTTTACAACGGTGTGAGTATTTTTTCCCTAGGCCATTCTGGATAAGCGTTTGGAGCAGCAGAAGTGCGGAAAATGTGTTGCCTACTCAACCATTTCTTAGCTTCAAACTCCCATATCTCGCGAGCGGATAGACCAACCCCAAAAATTCCTATTGCGTCTGAAAGTAGAAACTCGCCCGATTACAACGGTGTGTGTATTCTTTCCCTGGGCCATTCTGGTTAAGCGTTTGGAGCAGCAGAAGTGCGAAAAATTTGTCGTCTCCTGAACCATTTCTTAGATGCAAAGTCCCATATCTCGCGAACGGATTGACCAAACCCAAAAATTCCTATTGCGTCTGAAAGGAGAAACTCGCCCGATTACAAAGGTAGGTCTATTTTTTCCCTAGGCCATTCTGGTTATGTGTTTGGAGCAGCAGAAGTGCGACAAATTTGTTGTCTTCTAAACCATTTCTTAGATTCAAACTCCCATATCTCGCGAACGGATTGACCAAACCCAAAAATTCCTATTGCGTCTGAAAGTAGAAACTCGCCCGATTACAACGGTATGTGTATCTTTTCCCTAGGCCATTCTGGTTAAGCGTTTGGAGCAGCAGAAGTGCGGAAAAATTGTTGCCTACTCAACCATTTCTTAGCTTCAAACTCCCATATCTCGCGAGCGGATAGACCAACCCCAAAAATTCCTATTGCGTCTGAAAGTAGAAACTCGCCCGATTACAACGGTGTGTGTATTCTTTCCCTGGGCCATTCTGGTTAAGCGTTTGGAGCAGCAGAATTGCGAAAAATTTGTCGTCTCCTGAACCATTTCTTAGATGCAAAGTCCCATATCTCGCGAACGGATTGACCAAACCCAAAAATTCCTGTTGCGTGTGAATGTAGAATCTCTCCCGATCACAACGGTGTGTGTATTCTTTCCCTGGGCCATTCTGGTTAAGCGTTTGGAGAAGCAGAATTGCGAAATATTTGTCTTCTCCTGAACCATTTCTTAGCTGCAAACTCCCATATCTCGCGAACGGATTGACCAAACCCAAAAATTCCTGTTGCATCTGAAAGTAGAAACTCGCCCGATTACAAAGGTATGTGTATTTTTCCCCTAGACCATTCTGGTTAAGCGTTTGGAGCAGCAGAAGTGCGACAAATTTGTTGCATACTCAACCATTTCTTATCTTCAAACTCCCATATCTCGCGAACGGGTTGACCAAACCCAAAAACTCCTATTGCATCTGAAAGTAGGAACTCGCCCGATTACAACGGTATGTGTATTTTTTCCCTAGGCCATTCTGGTTAAGCGTTTGGAGCAGCAGAATTGCGGAAAATTTGTTGTCTTCCAACCATTTCTTAGCTTCAAACTCCCATATATCGCGCAAGGATTCACCAAACCCAAAAATTCCTATTTCGTTCGAAAGCAGAAACTCGCCCGATTACAAAGGTATGTGTATTTTTCCCCTAGACCATTCAGGTTAAGCGTTTGGAGCAGCAGGAATGCGCAAAATTTGTTGCCTTCTCAACTATTTCTTAGCTTCAAACTCCCATATATCGCGCAAGGAATCACCAAACCCAAAAATTCCTATTTCGTTCGAAAGTAGAAACTCTCCCGATTACAACGGTATGTGTATCTTTTCCCTAGGCCATTCGTCTTAAGCGTTTGGAGCAGCAGAAGTGCGAAAAATTTGTAGCCTTCTCAACCATTTCTTAGCTTCAAACTCCCATATCTCGCGAACGGATTGACCAAACCCAAAAATTCCTATTGCGTCTGAAAGTAGAAACTCGCCCGATTACAAAGGTATGTGTATTTTTTCCCTAGGCCATTCTGGTTAACCGTTTGGAGCAGCAGAATTGCGGAAAATTTGTTGCCTACTCAACCATTTCTTAGCTTCAAACTCCCATATCTCGCGAACGGATTGACCAAACCCAAAAATTCCTATTGCGTCTGAAAGTAGAAACTCGCCCGATTACAACGGTATGTCTATTTTCTCCCTGGGCCATTATGGTTAAGCGTTTGGAGCAGCAGAAGTGCGAAAAATTTGTAGCCTTCGCAACCATTTCCTAGCTTCAAACTCCCATACCTCGCGAACGGATTGACTAAACCCAAAAATTACTATTGCGTCTGAAAGTAGAAACTCGCCCGTTTACAACGGTGTGAGTATTTTTTCCCTAGGCCATTCTGGATAAGCGTTTGGAGCAGCAGAAGTGCGGAAAATTTGTTGCCTACTCAACCATTTCTTAGCTTCAAACTCCCATATCTCGCGAGCGGATTGACCAAACCCAAAAATTCCTATTGCGTCTGAAAGTAGAAACTTGCCCGATTACAACGGTATGCCTATTTTTTCCCTGGGCCATTCTGGTTAAGCGTTTGGAGCAGCAGAAGTGCGGAAAATTTGTTGCCCACTCAACCATTTCTTAGCTTCAAACTCCCATATCTCGCGAGCGGATAGACCAAACCCAAAAATTCCTATTGCGTGTGAAAGTAGAAACTCGCCCGATTACAAAGGTATGTGTATTTTTTCCCTGGGCCATTCTGGTTAGGCGTTTGGAGCAGCAGAAATATGGAAAAATTGTTGCCTACTCAACCATTTCTTAGCTTCAAACTCCCATATCTCGCGAACGGATTGACCAAACCCAAAAATTCCTATTGCGTCTGAAAGTAGAAACTCGCCCGATTACAACGGTATGTGTATTTTTTCCCTGGGCCATTCTGGTTAGGCGTTTGGAGCAGCAGAAATGCGCAAAATTTGTTGCCTTCTCAACCATTTCTTAGCTTCAAACTCCCATATCTCGCGAACGGATTCACCAAACCCAAAAATTCCGGTTGCGTCTGAGAGTAGAAACTCGCCCGATTACAACACTATGTGTATTTTTCCCCTAGGCCATTCTGGTTAAGCGTTTGGAGCAGCAAAATTGCGAAAAATTTGTTGTCTTCTCAACCATTTCTTAGCTTCAAACTCCCATATCTCGCGAGCGGATAGACCAAACCCAAAAATTCCTATTGCGTCTGAAAGTAGAAACTCGCCCGATTACAACGGTATGTCTATTTTTTCCCTGGGCCATTCTGGTTAAGCGTTTGGAGCAGCAGAAGTGCGAAAAATTTGTAGCCTTCGCAACCATTTCTTAGGTTCAAACTCCCATACCTCGCGAACGGATTGACTAAACCCAAAAATTCCTATTGCGTCTGAAAGTAGAAGCTCCCCCGATTACAAAGGTATGTGTATTTCTCCCCTAAGACATTCTGGTTAAGCGTTTGGAACAGCAGAATTGCGTAAAATTTGTTGTCTTCTCAACCATTTCTTAGCTTCAAACTCCCATATCTCGCGAACGGATTGACCAAACCCAAAAATTCCTATTGCGTCTGAAAGTAGAAACTCGCCCGATTACAAAGGTAGGTCTATTTTTTCCCTAGGCCATTCTGGTTATGTGTTTGGAGCAGCAGAAGTGCGACAAATTTGTTGTCTTCTAAACCATTTCTTAGATTCAAACTCCCATATCTCGCGAACGGATTGACCAAACCCAAAAATTCCTATTGCGTCTGAAAGTAGAAACTCGCCCGATTACAACGGTATGTGTATCTTTTCCCTAGGCCATTCTGGTTAAGCGTTTGGAGCAGCAGAAGTGCGGAAAAATTGTTGCCTACTCAACCATTTCTTAGCTTCAAACTCCCATATCTGGCGAACGGATTGACCAAACCCAAAAATTCCTATTGCGTCTGAAAGTAGAAACTCGCCCGTTTACAACGGTGTGAGTATTTTTTCCCTAGGCCATTCTGGATAAGCGTTTGGAGCAGCAGAAGTGCGGAAAATGTGTTGCCTACTCAACCATTTCTTAGCTTCAAACTCCCATATCTCGCGAGCGGATAGACCAACCCCAAAAATTCCTATTGCGTCTGAAAGTAGAAACTCGCCCGATTACAACGGTGTGTGTATTCTTTCCCTGGGCCATTCTGGTTAAGCGTTTGGAGCAGCAGAAGTGCGAAAAATTTGTCGTCTCCTGAACCATTTCTTAGATGCAAAGTCCCATATCTCGCGAACGGATTGACCAAACCCAAAAATTCCTATTGCGTCTGAAAGGAGAAACTCGCCCGATTACAAAGGTAGGTCTATTTTTTCCCTAGGCCATTCTGGTTATGTGTTTGGAGCAGCAGAAGTGCGACAAATTTGTTGTCTTCTAAACCATTTCTTAGATTCAAACTCCCATATCTCGCGAACGGATTGACCAAACCCAAAAATTCCTATTGCGTCTGAAAGTAGAAACTCGCCCGATTACAACGGTATGTGTATCTTTTCCCTAGGCCATTCTGGTTAAGCGTTTGGAGCAGCAGAAGTGCGGAAAAATTGTTGCCTACTCAACCATTTCTTAGCTTCAAACTCCCATATCTCGCGAACGGATTGACCAAACCCAAAAATTCCTATTGCGTCTGAAAGTAGAAACTCGCCCGTTTACAACGGTGTGAGTATTTTTTCCCTAGGCCATTCTGGATAAGCGTTTGGAGCAGCAGAAGTGCGGAAAATGTGTTGCCTACTCAACCATTTCTTAGCTTCAAACTCCCATATCTCGCGAGCGGATAGACCAACCCCAAAAATTCCTATTGCGTCTGAAAGTAGAAACTCGCCCGATTACAACGGTGTGTGTATTCTTTCCCTGGGTCATTCTGGTTAAGCGTTTGGAGCAGCAGAAGTGCGAAAAATTTGTCGTCTCCTGAACCATTTCTTAGATGCAAAGTCCCATATCTCGCGAACGGATTGACCAAACCCAAAAATTCCTGTTGCGTGTGAATGTAGAATCTCTCCCGATCACAACGGTGTGTGTATTCTTTCCCTGGGCCATTCTGGTTAAGCGTTTGGAGAAGCAGAATTGCGAAAAATTTGTCTTCTCCTGAGCCATTTCTTAGCTGCAAACTCCCATATCTCGCGAACGGATTGACCAAACCCAAAAATTCCTGTTGCATCTGAAAGTAGAAACTCGCCCGATTACAAAGGTATGTGTATTTTTCCCCTAGACCATTCTGGTTAAGCGTTTGGAGCAGCAGAAGTGCGACAAATTTGTTGCATACTCAACCATTTCTTATCTTCAAACTCCCATATCTCGCGAACGGGTTGACCAAACCCAAAAACTCCTATTGCATCTGAAAGTAGGAACTCGCCCGATTACAACGGTATGTGTATTTTTTCCCTAGGCCATTCTGGTTAAGCGTTTGGAGCAGCAGAATTGCGGAAAATTTGTTGTCTTCCAACCATTTCTTAGCTTCAAACTCCCATATATCGCGCAAGGATTCACCAAACCAAAAAATTCCTATTTCGTTCGAAAGCAGAAACTCGCCCGATTACAAAGGTATGTGTATTTTTCCCCTAGACCATTCAGGTTAAGCGTTTGGAGCAGCAGGAATGCGCAAAATTTGTTGCCTTCTCAACTATTTCTAAGCTTCAAACTCCCATATATCGCGCAAGGAATCACCAAACCCAAAAATTCCTATTTCGTTCGAAAGTAGAAACTCTCCCGATTACAACGGTATGTGTATCTTTTCCCTAGGCCATTCGTCTTAAGCGTTTGGAGCAGCAGAAGTGCGAAAAATTTGTAGCCTTCTCAACCATTTCTTAGCTTCAAACTCCCATATCTCGCGAACGGATTGACCAAACCCAAAAATTCCTATTGCGTCTGAAAGTAGAAACTCGCCCGATTACAAAGGTATGTGTATTTTTTCCCTAGGCCATTCTGGTTAACCGTTTGGAGCAGCAGAATTGCGGAAAATTTGTTGCCTACTCAACCATTTCTTAGCTTCAAACTCCCATATCTCGCGAACGGATTGACCAAACCCAAAAATTCCTATTGCGTCTGAAAGTAGAAACTCGCCCGATTACAACGGTATGTCTATTTTCTCCCTGGGCCATTATGGTTAAGCGTTTGGAGCAGCAGAAGTGCGAAAAATTTGTAGCCTTCGCAACCATTTCCTAGCTTCAAACTCCCATACCTCGCGAACGGATTGACTAAACCCAAAAATTCCTATTGCGTCTGAAAGTAGAAACTCGCCCGTTTACAACGGTGTGAGTATTTTTTCCCTAGGCCATTCTGGATAAGCGTTTGGAGCAGCAGAAGTGCGGAAAATTTGTTGCCTACTCAACCATTTCTTAGCTTCAAACTCCCATATCTCGCGAGCGGATTGACCAAACCCAAAAATTCCTATTGCGTCTGAAAGTAGAAACTTGCCCGATTACAACGGTATGCCTATTTTTTCCCTGGGCCATTCTGGTTAAGCGTTTGGAGCAGCAGAAGTGCGAAAAATTTGTAGCCTTCGCAACCATTTCTTAGCTTCAAACTCCCATACCTCGCGAACGGATTGACTAAACCCAAAAATTCCTATTGCGTCTGAAAGTAGAAACTCGCGCGTTTACAACGGTGTGAGTATTTTTTCCCTAGGCCATTCTGGATAAGCGTTTGGAGCAGCAGAAGTGCGAAAAATTTGTTGCATACTCAACCATTTCTTATCTTCAAACTCCCATATCTCGCGAACGGATTGACCAAACCCAAAAATTCCTGTTGCGTGTGAATGTAGAATCTCTCCCGATCACAACGGTGTGTGTATTCTTTCCCTGGGCCATTCTGGTTAAGCGTTTGGAGAAGCAGAATTGCGAAAAATTTGTCTTCTCCTGAACCATTTCTTAGCTGCAAACTCCCATATCTCGCGAACGGATTGACCAAACCCAAAAATTCCTGTTGCATCTGAAAGTAGAAACTCGCCCGATTACAAAGGTATGTGTATTTTTCCCCTAGACCATTCTGGTTAAGCGTTTGGAGCAGCAGAAGTGCGACAAATTTGTTGCATACTCAACCATTTCTTATCTTCAAACTCCCATATCTCGCGAACGGATTGACCAAACCCAAAAATTCCTATTGCGTCTGAAAGTAGAAACTCGCCCGATTACAAAGGTATGTGTATTTTTTCCCTAGGCCATTCTGGTTAAGCGTTTGGAGCAGCAGAATTGCGGAAAATTTGTTGCCTACTCAACCATTTCTTAGCTTCAAACTCCCATATCTCGCGAGCGGATTGACCAAACCCAAAAATTCCTATTGCGTCTGAAAGTAGAAACTCGCCCGATTACAACGGTATGTCTATTTTCTCCCTGGGCCATTATGGTTAAGCGTTTGGAGCAGCAGAAGTGCGAAAAATTTGTAGCCTTCGCAACCATTTCTTAGCTTCAAACTCCCATACCTCGCGAACGGATTGACTAAACCCAAAAATTCCTATTGCGTCTGAAAGTAGAAACTCGCCCGTTTACAACGGTGTGAGTATTTTTTCCCTAGGCCATTCTGGATAAGCGTTTGGAGCAGCAGAAGTGCGGAAAATTTGTTGCCTACTCAACCATTTCTTAGCTTCAAACTCCCATATCTCGCGCGCGGATTGACCAAACCCAAAAATTCCTATTGCGTCTGAAAGTAGAAACTCGCCCGTTTACAACGGTGTGAGTATTTTTTCCCTAGGCCATTCTGGATAAGCGTTTGGAGCAGCAGAAGTGGGGAAAATTTGTTGCCTACTCAACCATTTCTTAGCTTCAAACTCCCATATCTCGCGAACGGATTGAGCAAACGCAAAAATTCCTATTGCGTCTGAAAGTAGAAACTCGCCCGATTACAACGGTATGCCTATGTTTTCCCTGGGCCACTCTGGTTAAGCGTTTGGAGCAGCAGAAGTGCGAAAAATTTGTTGCTACTCAACCATTTCTTAGCTTCAAACTCCCATATCTCGCGAACGGATTGAGCAAACCCAAAAATTCCTATTGCGTCTGAATGTAGAAACTCGCCCGATTACAACGGTATGTCTATTTTTTCCCTGGGCCATTCTGGTTAAGCGTTTGGAGCAGCAGAAGTGCGAAAAATTTGTTGCATACTCAACCATTTCTTATCTTCAAACTCCCATATCTCGCGAACGGATTGACCAAACCCAAAAATTCCTGTTGCGTGTGAATGTAGAATCTCTCCCGATCACAACGGTGTGTGTATTCTTTCCCTGGGCCATTCTGGTTAAGCGTTTGGAGAAGCAGAATTGCGAAAAATTTGTCTTCTCCTGAACCATTTCTTAGCTGCAAACTCCCATATCTCGCGAACGGATTGACCAAACCCAAAAATTCCTGTTGCATCTGAAAGTAGAAACTCGCCCGATTACAAAGGTATGTGTATTTTTCCCCTAGACCATTCTGGTTAAGCGTTTGGAGCAGCAGAATTGCGGAAAATTTGTTGCCTACTCAACCATTTCTTAGCTTCAAACTCCCATATCTCGCGAGCGGATTGACCAAACCCAAAAATTCCTATTGCGTCTGAAAGTAGAAACTCGCCCGATTACAACGGTATGTCTATTTTCTCCCTGGGCCATTATGGTTAAGCGTTTGGAGCAGCAGAAGTGCGAAAAATTTGTAGCCTTCGCAACCATTTCTTAGCTTCAAACTCCCATACCTCGCGAACGGATTGACTAAACCCAAAAATTCCTATTGCGTCTGAAAGTAGAAACTCGCCCGTTTACAACGGTGTGAGTATTTTTTCCCTAGGCCATTCTGGATAAGCGTTTGGAGCAGCAGAAGTGCGGAAAATTTGTTGCCTACTCAACCATTTCTTAGCTTCAAACTCCCATATCTCGCGAGCGGATTGACCAAACCCAAAAATTCCTATTGCGTCTGAAAGTAGAAACTTGCCCGATTACAACGGGATGCCTATTTTTTCCCTGGGCCATTCTGGTTAAGCGTTTGGAGCAGCAGAAGTGCGAAAAATTTGTAGCCTTCGCAACCATTTCTTAGCTTCAAACTCCCATACCTCGCGAACGGATTGACTAAACCCAAAAATTCCTATTGCGTCTGAAAGTAGAAACTCGCCCGTTTACAACGGTGTGAGTATTTTTTCCCTAGGCCATTCTGGATAAGCGTTTGGAGCAGCAGAAGTGCGGAAAATTTGTTGCCTACTCAACCATTTCTTAGCTTCAAACTCCCATATCTCGCGAACGGATTGAGCAAACGCAAAAATTCCTATTGCGTCTGAAAGTAGAAACTCGCCCGATTACAACGGTATGCCTATGTCTTCCCTGGGCCACTCTGGTTAAGCGTTTGGAGCAGCAGAAGTGCGAAAAATTTGTTGCTACTCAACCATTTCTTAGCTTCAAACTCCCATATCTCGCGAACGGATTGAGCAAACCCAAAAATTCCTATTGCGTCTGAATGTAGAAACTCGCCCGATTACAACGGTATGTCTATTTTTTCCCTGGGCCATTCTGGTTAAGCGTTTGGAGCAGCAGAAGTGCGAAAAATTTGTAGTCTTCGCAACCATTTCTTAGCTTCAAACTCCCATATCTCGCGAACGGATTGACCAAACCCAAAAATTCCTGTTGCGTGTGAATGTAGAATCTCTCCCGATCACAACGGTGTGTGTATTCTTTCCCTGGGCCATTCTGGTTAAGCGTTTGGAGAAGCAGAATTGCGAAAAATTTGTCTTCTCCTGAACAATTTCTTAGCTGCAAACTCCCACATCTCGCGAACGGATTGACCAAACCCAAAAATTCCTGTTGCATCTGAAAGTAGAAACTCGCCCGATTACAAAGGTATGTGTATTTTTTCCCTAGGCCATTCTGGTTAAGCGTTTGGAGCAGCAGAATTGCGGAAAATTTGTTGTCTTCTCAACCATTTCTTAGCTTCAAACTCCCATATATCGCGCAAGGATTCACCAAACCCAAAAATTCCTATTTCGTTCGAAAGCAGAAACTCGCCCGATTACAAAGGTATGTGTATTTTTCCCCTAGACCATTCAGGTTAAGCGTTTGGAGCAGCAGGAATGCGCAAAATTTGTTGCCTTCTCAACTATTTCTTAGCTTCAAACTCCCATATATCGCGCAAGGAATCACCAAACCCAAAAATTCCTATTTCGTTCGAAAGTAGAAACTCTCCCGATTACAACGGTATGAGTATTTTTTCCCTAGGCCATTCTGGATAAGCGTTTGGAGCAGCAGAAATGCGGAAAATTTGTTGCCTACTCAACCATTTCTTAGCTTCAAACTCCCATATCTCGCGAACGGATTGAGCAAACGCAAAAATTCCTGTTGCGTGTGAATGTAGAATCTCTCCCGATCACAACGGTATGTCTATTTTTTCCCTGGGCCATTCTGGTTAAGCGTTTGGAGCAGCAGAAGTGCGAAAAATTTGTTGCCTACTCAACCATTTCTTAGCTTCAAACTCCCATATCTCGCGAACGGATTGAGCAAACGCAAAAATTCCTATTGCGTCTGAATGTAGAAACTCGCCCGATTACAACGGTATGTCTATTTTTTCCCTGGGCCATTCTGGTTAAGCGTTTGGAGCAGCAGAAGTGCGAAAAATTTGTAGTCTTCGCAACCATTTCTTAGCTTCAAACTCCCATATCTCGCGAACGGATTGACCAAACCCAAAAATTCCTGTTGCGTGTGAATGTAGAATCTCTCCCGATCACAACGGTATGTCTATTTTTTCCCTGGGCCATTCTGGTTAAGCGTTTGGAGCAGCAGAAGTGCGAAAAATTTGTAGTCTTCGCAACCATTTCTTAGCTTCAAACTCCCATATCTCGCGAACGGATTGGCCATACCCAAAAATTCCTATTGCGTCTGAAAGTAGAAACTCGCCCGATTACAACGGTATGAGTATTTTTTCCCTAGGCCATTCTGGTTAAGTGTTTGGAGCAGCAGAAGTGCGCAAAATTTGTTGCCTACTCAACCATTTCTTAGGTTCAAACTCCCATATCTCGCGAACGGATTGACCAAACCAAAAATTCCTATGGCGTCTGAAAGTAGAAGCTCCCCCGATTACAACGGTATGTCTATTTTCTCCCTGGGCCATTCTGGTTAAGCGTTTGGAGCAGCAGAATTGCGAAAAATTTGTTGTCTCCTGAACCATTTCTTAGCTGCAAACCCCCATATCTCGCGAACGGATTGAGCAAACACAAAAATTTCTATTGCGTCTGAATGTAGAAACTCGCCCGATTACAACGGTATGTCTATTTTTTCCCTGGGCCATTCTGGTTAAGCGTTTGGAGCAGCAGAAGTGCGAAAAATTTGTAGTCTTCGCAACCATTTCTTAGCTTCAAACTCCCATATCTCGCGAACGGATTGACCAAACCCAAAAATTCCTGTTGCGTGTGAATGTAGAATCTCTCCCGATCACAACGGTATGTCTATTTTTTCCCTGGGCCATTCTGGTTAAGCGTTTGGAGCAGCAGAAGTGCGAAAAATTTGTAGTCTTCGCAACCATTTCTTAGCTTCAAACTCCCATATCTCGCGAACGGATTGGCCATACCCAAAAATTCCTATTGCGTCTGAAAGTAGAAACTCGCCCGATTACAACGGTATGAGTATTTTTTCCCTAGGCCATTCTGGTTAAGTGTTTGGAGCAGCAGAAGTGCGCAAAATTTGTTGCCTACTCAACCATTTCTTAGGTTCAAACTCCCATATCTCGCGAACGGATTGACCAAACCAAAAATTCCTATGGCGTCTGAAAGTAGAGGCTCCCCCGATTACAACGGTATGTCTATTTTCTCCCTGGGCCATTCTGGTTAAGCGTTTGGAGCAGCAGAATTGCGAAAAATTTGTTGTCTCCTGAACCATTTCTTAGCTGCAAACTCCCATATCTCGCGAACGGATTGAGCAAACGCAAAAATTCCTATTGCGTCTGAATGTAGAAACTCGCCCGATTACAACGGTATGTCTATTTTTTCCCTGGGCCATTCTGGTTAAGCGTTTGGAGCAGCAGAAGTGCGAAAAATTTGTAGTCTTCGCAACCATGTCTTAGCTTCAAACTCCTATATCTCGCGAACGGATTGACCAAACCCAAAAATTCCTGTCGCGTGTGAATGTAGAATCACTCCCGATCACAACGGTATGTCTATTTTTTCCCTGGGCCATTTTGGTTAAGCGTTTGGAGCAGCAGAAGTGCGAAAAATTTGTAGTCTTCGCAACCATTTCTTAGCTTCAAACTCCCATATCTCGCGAACGGATTGGCCATACCCAAAAATTCCTATTGCGTCTGAAAGTAGAAACTCGCCCGATTACAACGGTATGAGTATTTTTTCCCTAGGCCATTCTGGTTAAGTGTTTGGAGCAGCAGAAGTGCGCAAAATTTGTTGCCTACTCAACCATTTCTTAGGTTCAAACTCCCATATCTCGCGAACGGATTGACCAAACCAAAAATTCCTATGGCGTCTGAAAGTAGAAGCTCCCCCGATTACAACGGTATGTCTATTTTCTCCCTGGGCCATTCTGGTTAAGCGTTTGGAGCAGCAGAATTGCGAAAAATTTGTTGTCTCCTGAACCATTTCTTAGCTGCAAACTCCCATATCTCGCGAACGGATTGACCAAACCAAAAATTCCTATTGCGTCTGAAAGTAGAAACTCGCCCGATTACAACGGTATATGTATTTTTTCCCTAGGCCATTCTGGTTAAGCGTTTGGAGCAGCAGAAGTGCGGAAAAATTGTTGCCTACTCAACCGTTTCTTAGCTTCAAACTCCCATATCTCGCGAACGGATTGACCAAACCAAAAATTCCTATGGCGTCTGAAAGTAGAAGCTCCCCCGATTACAACGGTATGTCTATTTTTTCCCTAGGCCATTCTGGTTAAGCGTTTGGAGCAGCAGAAGTGCGGAAAAATTGTTGCCTACTCAACCGTTTCTTAGCTTCAAACTCCCATATCTCGCGAACGGATTGACCAAACCCAAAAATTCCTATTGCGTCTGAAAGTAGAAACTCGCCCGATTACAACGGTATGTGTATTTTTTCCCTGGGCCATTCTGGTTAGGCGTTTGGAGCAGCAGAAATGCGCAAAATTTGTTGCCTTCTCAATCATTTCTTAGCTTCAAACTCCCATATCTCGCGAACGGATAAACCAAACCCAAAAATTCCGGTTGCGTCTGAAAGTAGAAACTCGCCCGATTACAACGGTATGTGTATTTTTCCCCTAGGCCATTCTGGTTAAGCGTTTGGAGCAGCAGAATTGCGAAAAATTTGTTGTCTTCTCAACCATTTCTTAGCTTCAAACTCCCATATCTCGCGAACGGATTGAACAAACCCAAAAATTTCGGTTGCGTCTGAAAGTAGAAACTCGACCGAATACAACGGTATGTCTATTTTTTCCCTAGGCCATTCTGGTTAAGCGTTTGGAGAGGCAGAATTGCGAAAAATTTATTGCCTTCTCAACCATTTCTTAGCTTCAAACTCCCATATCTCGCGAACGGATTGACCAAACCCAAAAATTCCTGTTGCGTGTGAATGTAGCATCTCTCCCGATCACAACGGTATGTCTATTTTTTCCCTGGGCCATTCTGGTTAAGCGTTTGGAGCAGCAGAAGTGCGAAAAATTTGTTGCCTACTCAACCATTTCTTAGCTTCAAACTCCCATATCTCGCGAACGGATTGAGCAAACGCAAAAATTCCTATTGCGTCTGAATGTAGAAACTCGCCCGATTACAACGGTATGTCTATTTTTTCCCTGGGCCATTCTGGTTAAGCGTTTGGAGCAGCAGAAGTGCGAAAAATTTGTAGTCTTCGCAACCATTTCTTAGCTTCAAACTCCCATATCTCGCGAACGGATTGACCAAACCCAAAAATTCCTGTTGCGTGTGAATGTAGAATCTCTCCCGATCACAACGGTATGTCTATTTTTTCCCTGGGCCATTCTGGTTAAGCGTTTGGAGCAGCAGAAGTGCGAAAAATTTGTAGTCTTCGCAACCATTTCTTAGCTTCAAACTCCCATATCTCGCGAACGGATTGGCCATACCCAAAAATTCCTATTGCGTCTGAAAGTAGAAACTCGCCCGATTACAACGGTATGAGTATTTTTTCCCTAGGCCATTCTGGTTAAGTGTTTGGAGCAGCAGAAGTGCGCAAAATTTGTTGCCTACTCAACCATTTCTTAGGTTCAAACTCCCATATCTCGCGAACGGATTGACCAAACCAAAAATTCCTATGGCGTCTGAAAGTAGAAGCTCCCCCGATTACAACGGTATGTCTATTTTCTCCCTGGGCCATTCTGGTTAAGCGTTTGGAGCAGCAGAATTGCGAAAAATTTGTTGTCTCCTGAACCATTTCTTAGCTGCAAACTCCCATATCTCGCGAACGGATTGAGCAAACGCAAAAATTCCTATTGCGTCTGAATGTAGAAACTCGCCCGATTACAACGGTATGTCTATTTTTTCCCTGGGCCATTCTGGTTAAGCGTTTGGAGCAGCAGAAGTGCGAAAAATTTGTAGTCTTCGCAACCATTTCTTAGCTTCAAACTCCTATATCTCGCGAACGGATTGACCAAACCCAAAAATTCCTGTTGCGTGTGAATGTAGAATCTCTCCCGATCACAACGGTATGTCTATTTTTTCCCTGGGCCATTTTGGTTAAGCGTTTGGAGCAGCAGAAGTGCGAAAAATTTGTAGTCTTCGCAACCATTTCTTAGCTTCAAACTCCCATATCTCGCGAACGGATTGGCCATACCCAAAAATTCCTATTGCGTCTGAAAGTAGAAACTCGCCCGATTACAACGGTATGAGTATTTTTTCCCTAGGCCATTCTGGTTAAGTGTTTGGAGCAGCAGAAGTGCGCAAAATTTGTTGCCAACTCAACCATTTCTTAGGTTCAAACTCCCATATCTCGCGAACGGATTGACCAAACCAAAAATTCCTATGGCGTCTGAAAGTAGAAGCTCCCCCGATTACAACGGTATGTCTATTTTCTCCCTGGGCCATTCTGGTTAAGCGTTTGGAGCAGCAGAATTGCGAAAAATTTGTTGTCTCCTGAACCATTTCTTAGCTGCAAACTCCCATATCTCGCGAACGGATTGACCAAACCAAAAATTCCTATGGCGTCTGAAAGTAGAAGCTCCCCCGATTACAAAGGTATGTGTATTTCTCCCCTAAGACATTCTGGTTAAGCGTTTGGAGCAGCAAAAGTGCGTAAAATTTGTTGTCTTCTCAACCATTTCTTAGCTTCAAACTCCCATATCTCGCGAACGGATTGACCAAACCCAAAAATTCCTATTGCGTCTGAAAGTAGAAACTCGCCCGATTACAACGGTATGTGTATTTTTTCCCTAGGCCATTCTGGTTATGTGTTTGGAGCAGCAGAAGTGCGACAAATTTGTTGTCTTCTAAACCATTTCTTAGATTCAAACTCCCATATCTCGCGAACGGATTGACCAAACCCAAAAATTCCTATTGCGTCTGAAAGTAGAAACTCGCCCGATTACAACGGTATGTGTATTTTTTCCCTAGGCCATTCTGGTTATGTGTTTGGAGCAGCAGAAGTGCGACAAATTTGTTGTCTTCTAAACCATTTCTTAGATTCAAACTCCCATATCTCGCGAACGGATTGACCAAACCCAAAAATTCCTATTGCGTCTGAAAGTAGAAACTCGCCCGATTACAACGGTATATGTATTTTTTCCCTAGGCCATTCTGGTTAAGCGTTTGGAGCAGCAGAAGTGCGGAAAAATTGTTGCCTACTCAACCGTTTCTTAGCTTCAAACTCCCATATCTCGCGAACGGATTGACCAAACCCAAAAATTCCTATTGCGTCTGAAAGTAGAAACTCGCCCGATTACAACGGTATGTGTATTTTTTCCCTGGGCCATTCTGGTTAGGCGTTTGGAGCAGCAGAAATGCGCAAAATTTGTTGCCTTCTCAACCATTTCTTAGCTTCAAACTCCCATATCTCGCGAACGGATAAACCAAACCCAAAAATTCCGGTTGCGTCTGAAAGTAGAAACTCGCCCGATTACAACGGTATGTGTATTTTTCCCCTAGGCCATTCTGGTTAAGCGTTTGGAGCAGCAGAATTGCGAAAAATTTGTTGTCTTCTCAACCATTTCTTAGCTTCAAACTCCCATATCTCGCGAACGGATTGAACAAACCCAAAAATTTCGGTTGCGTCTGAAAGTAGAAACTCGACCGAATACAACGGTATGTCTATTTTTTCCCTAGGCCATTCTGGTTAAGCGTTTGGAGAGGCAGAATTGCGAAAAATTTATTGCCTTCTCAACCATTTCTTAGCTTCAAGCTCCCATATCTCGCGAACGGATTGACCAAACCGAAAAATTCCTATTGCGTCTGAAAGTAGAAACTGTCCGGATTATAACGGTATGTGTATTTTTTGCCTAGGCCATTCTGGTTAAGCGTTTGGAGCAGCAGAAGTGCGAAAAATTTGTTGTCTTCTCAACCATTTCTTAGTTTCAAACTCCCATATCTCGCGAACGGATTGACCAAACTCAAAAATTCCTCCTGCGTCTGAAAGTAGAAACTCGCCCGAATGCAACGGTATGTCTATTTTTTCCCTAGGCCATTCTGGTTAAGCGTTTGGAGAGGCAGAATTGCGAAAAATTTGTTGCCGTCTCAACCATTTCTTAGCTTCAAACTCCCATATCTCGCGAACGGATTGACGAAACACAAAAATTCCTGCTGCGTCTGAAAGTAGAAACTCGCTCGATTACAAAGGTATGTGTATTTTTTCCCTAGGCCATTCTGGTTAAGCGTTTGATGCAGCAGAAGTGCGTAAAATTTGTTGCCTTCTTAACCATTTCTTAGCTTCAAACTCCCATATCTCGCGAACGGATTGACCAAACCCAAAAATACCTGCAGCGTCTGAAAGTAGAAACACGCCCGATTACATCGGTATGTGTATTTTTTCCCTGGGCCATTCTAGTTAAGCGTTTCGAGCAGCAGAAGTGCGAAAAATTTGATGCCTTCTCAACCATTTCTTAGCTTCAAACTCCCATATCTCGCGAACGGATTGACCGATCCCAAAAATTTCTATTGCATCTGAAAGTAGAAACTCGCCCGATTACAACGGTATGTGTATTTTTTCCCTGGGCCATTCTGGTTAGGCGTTTGGAGCAGCAGAAATGCGCAAAATTTGTTGCCTTCTCAACTCTTTCTTAGCTTCAAACTCCCATATATCGCGCAAGGATTCACCAAACCCAAAAATTCCTATTTCGACTGAAAGTAGAAACTCGCTCGATTACAAAGGTATGTGTATTTTTTCCCTAGGCCATTCTGGTTAAGCGTTTGATGCAGCAGAAGTGCGTAAAATTTGTTGCCTTCTCAACCATTTCTTAGCTTCAAACTCCCATATCTCGCGAACGGATTGACCAAACCCAAAAATACCTGCAGCGTCTGAAAGTAGAAACACGCCCGATTACATCGGTATGTGTATTTTTTGCCTAGGCCTTTCTGGTTAAGCGTTTGGAGCAGCAGAAGTGCGAAAAATTTGTTGTGTTCTCAACCATTTCTTAGTTTCAAACTCCCATATCTCGCGAACGGTTTGACCAACCTCAAAAATTCCTCCTGCGTCTGAAAGTAGAAACTCGCCCGAATACAACCGTATGTCTATTTTTTCCCTAGGCCATTCTGGTTAAGCGTTTGGAGGGGCAGAAGTGCGAAAAATTTGTTGCCTTCTCAACCATTTCTTAGCTTCAAACTCCCATCTCTCGCGAACGGATTGACCAAACCCAAAAACTCCTATTGCATCTGAAAGTAGAAACTCACCCGATTACAACAGTATGTGTATTCTTTCCCTAGGCCATTCTGGTTAAGCGTTTGGAGAGGCAGAAGTGCGCAAAATTTGTTGTCTTCTCAACCATTTCTTAGCTCCAAACTCCCATATCTCGCGAACGGATTGACCAAACCCAAAAATTCCTATTGCGTCTGAAAGTAGAAACTCCCCGAATACAACGGTATGTCTATTTTTTCCCTAGGCCATTCTGGTTAAGCGTTTGGAGGGGCAGAAGTGCGAAAAATTTGTTGCCTTCTCAACCATTTCTTAGCTTCAAACTCCCATCTCTCGCGAACGGATTGACCAAACCCAAGAACTCCTATTGCATCTGAAAGTAGAAACTCGCCCGATAACAACGGTATGAGTATTTTTTCCCTAGGCCATTCTGGATAAGCGTTTGGAGCAGTAGAAGTGCGAAAAATTTGTTGCCTTCTCAACCATTTCTTAACTTCTGACTCCCATATCTTGCGAACGGTTTTACCAAACCAAAAAATTCCTATTGCGTCTGAAAGTAGAAACTCGCCCGAATACAACGGTATGTCTATTTTTTCCCAAGGCCATTCTGGTTAAGCGTTTGGAGAGGCAGAAGTGCGAAAAATTTGTTGCCTTCTCAACCATTTCTTAGCTTCAAACTCCCATATCTCGCGAACGGATTGACCAAACCCAAAAATTCCTATTTCGACTGAAAGTAGAAACTCGCTCGATTACAAAGGTATGTGTATTTTTTCCCTAGGCCATTCTGGTTAAGCGTTTGGAGCAGCAGAAGTGCGAAAAATTTGTAGTCTTCGCAACCATTTCTTAGCTTCAAACTCCCATATCTCGCGAACGGATTGGCCATACCCAAAAATTCCTATTGCGTCTGAAAGTAGAAACTCGCCCGATTACAACGGTATGAGTATTTTTTCCCTAGGCCATTCTGGTTAAGTGTTTCGAGCAGCAGAAGTGCGCAAAATTTGTTGCCTACTCAAACATTTCTTAGGTTCAAACTCCCATATCTCGCGAACGGATTGACCAAACCAAAAATTCCTATGGCGTCTGAAAGTAGAAGCTCCCCCGATTACAACGGTATGTCTATTTTCTCCCTGGGCCATTCTGGTTAAGCGTTTGGAGCAGCAGAATTGCGAAAAATTTATTGCCTTCTTAACCATTTCTTAGCTTCAAGCTCCCATATCTCGCGAACGGATTGACCAAACCGAAAAATTCCTATTGCGTCTGAAAGTAGAAACTGTCCGGATTATAACGGTATGTGTATTTTTTGCCTAGGCCATTCTGGTTAAGCGTTTGGAGCAGCAGAAGTGCGAAAAATTTGTTGTCTTCTCAACCATTTCTTAGTTTCAAACTCCCATATCTCGCGAACGGATTGACCAAACTCAAAAATTCCTCCTGCGTCTGAAAGTAGAAACTCGCCCGAATGCAACGGTATGTCTATTTTTTCCCTAGGCCATTCTGGTTAAGCGTTTGGAGAGGCAGAATTGCGAAAAATTTGTTGCCGTCTCAACCATTTCTTAGCTTCAAACTCCCATATCTCGCGAACGGATTGACGAAACACAAAAATTCCTGCTGCGTCTGAAAGTAGAAACTCGCTCGATTACAAAGGTATGTGTATTTTTTCCCTAGGCCATTCTGGTTAAGCGTTTGGAGCAGCAGAAGTGCGAAAAATTTGTAGTCTTCGCAACCATTTCTTAGCTTCAAACTCCCATATCTCGCGAACGGATTGGCCATACCCAAAAATTCCTATTGCGTCTGAAAGTAGAAACTCGCCCGATTACAACGGTATGAGTATTTTTTCCCTAGGCCATTCTGGTTAAGTGTTTCGAGCAGCAGAAGTGCGCAAAATTTGTTGCCTACTCAAACATTTCTTAGGTTCAAACTCCCATATCTCGCGAACGGATTGACCAAACCAAAAATTCCTATGGCGTCTGAAAGTAGAAGCTCCCCCGATTACAACGGTATGTCTATTTTCTCCCTGGGCCATTCTGGTTAAGCGTTTGGAGCAGCAGAATTGCGAAAAATTTGTTGTCTCCTGAACCATTTCTTAGCTGCAAACTCCCATATCTCGCGAACGGATTGAGCAAACGCAAAAATTCCTATTGCGTCTGAATGTAGAAACTCGCCCGATTACAACGGTATGTCTATTTTTTCCCTGGGCCATTCTGGTTAAGCGTTTGGAGCAGCAGAAGTGCGAAAAATTTGTAGTCTTCGCAACCATTTCTTAGCTTCAAACTCCTATATCTCGCGAACGGATTGACCAAACCCAAAAATTCCTGTTGCGTGTGAATGTAGAATCTCTCCCGATCACAACGGTATGTCTATTTTTTCCCTGGGCCATTTTGGTTAAGCGTTTGGAGCAGCAGAAGTGCGAAAAATTTGTAGTCTTCGCAACCATTTCTTAGCTTCAAACTCCCATATCTCGCGAACGGATTGGCCATACCCAAAAATTCCTATTGCGTCTGAAAGTAGAAACTCGCCCGATTACAACGGTATGAGTATTTTTTCCCTAGGCCATTCTGGTTAAGTGTTTGGAGCAGCAGAAGTGCGCAAAATTTGTTGCCTACTCAACCATTTCTTAGGTTCAAACTCCCATATCTCGCGAACGGATTGACCAAACCAAAAATTCCTATGGCGTCTGAAAGTAGAAGCTCCCCCGATTACAACGGTATGTCTATTTTCTCCCTGGGCCATTCTGGTTAAGCGTTTGGAGCAGCAGAATTGCGAAAAATTTGTTGTCTCCTGAACCATTTCTTAGCTGCAAACTCCCATATCTCGCGAACGGATTGACCAAACCAAAAATTCCTATGGCGTCTGAAAGTAGAAGCTCCCCCGATTACAAAGGTATGTGTATTTCTCCCCTAAGACATTCTGGTTAAGCGTTTGGAGCAGCAAAAGTGCGTAAAATTTGTTGTCTTCTCAACCATTTCTTAGCTTCAAACTCCCATATCTCGCGAACGGATTGACCAAACCCAAAAATTCCTATTGCGTCTGAAAGTAGAAACTCGCCCGATTACAACGGTATGTGTATTTTTTCCCTAGGCCATTCTGGTTATGTGTTTGGAGCAGCAGAAGTGCGACAAATTTGTTGTCTTCTAAACCATTTCTTAGATTCAAACTCCCATATCTCGCGAACGGATTGACCAAACCCAAAAATTCCTATTGCGTCTGAAAGTAGAAACTCGCCCGATTACAACGGTATGTCTATTTTCTCCCTGGGCCATTCTGGTTAAGCGTTTGGAGCAGCAGAAGTGCGAAAAATTTGTAGTCTTCGCAACCATTTCTTAGCTTCAAACTCCTATATCTCGCGAACGGATTGACCAAACCCAAAAATTCCTGTTGCGTGTGAATGTAGAATCTCTCCCGATCACAACGGTATGTCTATTTTTTCCCTGGGCCATTTTGGTTAAGCGTTTGGAGCAGCAGAAGTGCGAAAAATTTGTAGTCTTCGCAACCATTTCTTAGCTTCAAACTCCCATATCTCGCGAACGGATTGGCCATACCCAAAAATTCCTATTGCGTCTGAAAGTAGAAACTCGCCCGATTACAACGGTATGTGTATTTTTTCCCTAGGCCATTCTGGTTATGTGTTTGGAGCAGCAGAAGTGCGACAAATTTGTTGTCTTCTAAACCATTTCTTAGATTCAAACTCCCATATCTCGCGAACGGATTGACCAAACCCAAAAATTCCTATTGCGTCTGAAAGTAGAAACTCGCCCGATTACAACGGTATATGTATTTTTTCCCTAGGCCATTCTGGTTAAGCGTTTGGAGCAGCAGAAGTGCGGAAAAATTGTTGCCTACTCAACCGTTTCTTAGCTTCAAACTCCCATATCTCGCGAACGGATTGACCAAACCCAAAAATTCCTATTGCGTCTGAAAGTAGAAACTCGCCCGATTACAACGGTATGTGTATTTTTTCCCTGGGCCATTCTGGTTAGGCGTTTGGAGCAGCAGAAATGCGCAAAATTTGTTGCCTTCTCAACCATTTCTTAGCTTCAAACTCCCATATCTCGCGAACGGATAAACCAAACCCAAAAATTCCGGTTGCGTCTGAAAGTAGAAACTCGCCCGATTACAACGGTATGTGTATTTTTCCCCTAGGCCATTCTGGTTAAGCGTTTGGAGCAGCAGAATTGCGAAAAATTTGTTGTCTTCTCAACCATTTCTTAGCTTCAAACTCCCATATCTCGCGAACGGATTGAACAAACCCAAAAATTTCGGTTGCGTCTGAAAGTAGAAACTCGACCGAATACAACGGTATGTCTATTTTTTCCCTAGGCCATTCTGGTTAAGCGTTTGGAGAGGCAGAATTGCGAAAAATTTATTGCCTTCTCAACCATTTCTTAGCTTCAAGCTCCCATATCTCGCGAACGGATTGACCAAACCGAAAAATTCCTATTGCGTCTGAAAGTAGAAACTGTCCGGATTATAACGGTATGTGTATTTTTTGCCTAGGCCATTCTGGTTAAGCGTTTGGAGCAGCAGAAGTGCGAAAAATTTGTTGTCTTCTCAACCATTTCTTAGTTTCAAACTCCCATATCTCGCGTACGGATTGACCAAACTCAAAAATTCCTCCTGCGTCTGAAAGTAGAAACTCGCCCGAATGCAACGGTATGTCTATTTTTTCCCTAGGCCATTCTGGTTAAGCGTTTGGAGAGGCAGAATTGCGAAAAATTTGTTGCCGTCTCAACCATTTCTTAGCTTCAAACTCCCATATCTCGCGAACGGATTGACGAAACACAAAAATTCCTGCTGCGTCTGAAAGTAGAAACTCGCTCGATTACAAGGGTATGTGTATTTTTTCCCTAGGCCATTCTGGTTAAGCGTTTGATGCAGCAGAAGTGCGTAAAATTTGTTGCCTTCTTAACCATTTCTTAGCTTCAAACTCCCATATCTCGCGAACGGATTGACCAAACCCAAAAATACCTGCAGCGTCTGAAAGTAGAAACACGCCCGATTACATCGGTATGTGTATTTTTTCCCTGGGCCATTCTAGTTAAGCGTTTCGAGCAGCAGAAGTGCGAAAAATTGGATGCCTTCTCAACCATTTCTTAGCTTCAAACTCCCATATCTCGCGAACGGATTGACCGATCCCAAAAATTTCTATTGCATCTGAAAGTAGAAACTCGCCCGATTACAACGGTATGTGTATTTTTTCCCTGGGCCATTCTGGTTAGGCGTTTGGAGCAGCAGAAATGCGCAAAATTTGTTGCCTTCTCAACTCTTTCTTAGCTTCAAACTCCCATATATCGCGCAAGGATTCACCAAACCCAAAAATTCCTATTTCGACTGAAAGTAGAAACTCGCTCGATTACAAAGGTATGTGTATTTTTTCCCTAGGCCATTCTGGTTAAGCGTTTGATGCAGCAGAAGTGCGTAAAATTTGTTGCCTTCTCAACCATTTCTTAGCTTCAAACTCCCATATCTCGCGAACGGATTGACCAAACCCAAAAATACCTGCAGCGTCTGAAAGTAGAAACACGCCCGATTACATCGGTATGTGTATTTTTTGCCTAGGCCTTTCTGGTTAAGCGTTTGGAGCAGCAGAAATGCGCAAAATTTGTTGCCTTCTCAACCATTTCTTAGCTTCAAACTCCCATATCTCGCGAACGGATAAACCAAACCCAAAAATTCCGGTTGCGTCTGAAAGTAGAAACTCGCCCGATTACAACGGTATGTGTATTTTTCCCCTAGGCCATTCTGGTTAAGCGTTTGGAGCAGCAGAATTGCGAAAAATTTGTTGTCTTCTCAACCATTTCTTAGCTTCAAACTCCCATATCTCGCGAACGGATTGAACAAACCCAAAAATTTCGGTTGCGTCTGAAAGTAGAAACTCGACCGAATACAACGGTATGTCTATTTTTTCCCTAGGCCATTCTGGTTAAGCGTTTGGAGAGGCAGAATTGCGAAAAATTTATTGCCTTCTTAACCATTTCTTAGCTTCAAGCTCCCATATCTCGCGAACGGATTGACCAAACCGAAAAATTCCTATTGCGTCTGAAAGTAGAAACTGTCCGGATTATAACGGTATGTGTATTTTTTGCCTAGGCCATTCTGGTTAAGCGTTTGGAGCAGCAGAAGTGCGAAAAATTTGTTGTCTTCTCAACCATTTCTTAGTTTCAAACTCCCATATCTCGCGAACGGATTGACCAAACTCAAAAATTCCTCCTGCGTCTGAAAGTAGAAACTCGGCCGAATGCAACGGTATGTCTATTTTTTCCCTAGGCCATTCTGGTTAAGCGTTTGGAGAGGCAGAATTGCGAAAAATTTGTTGCCGTCTCAACCATTTCTTAGCTTCAAACTCCCATATCTCGCGAACGGATTGACGAAACACAAAAATTCCTGCTGCGTCTGAAAGTAGAAACTCGCTCGATTACAAAGGTATGTGTATTTTTTCCCTAGGCCATTCTGGTTAAGCGTTTGATGCAGCAGAAGTGCGTAAAATTTGTTGCCTTCTCAACCATTTCTTAGCTTCAAACTCCCATATCTCGCGAACGGATTGACCAAACCCAAAAATACCTGCAGCGTCTGAAAGTAGAAACACGCCCGATTACATCGGTATGTGTATTTTTTCCCTGGGCCATTCTAGTTAAGCGTTTCGAGCAGCAGAAGTGCGAAAAATTTGATGCCTTCTCAACCATTTCTTAGCTTCAAACTCCCATATCTCGCGAACGGATTGACCGATCCCAAAAATTTCTATTGCATCTGAAAGTAGAAACTCGCCCGATTACAACGGTATGTGTATTTTTTCCCTGGGCCATTCTGGTTAGGCGTTTGGAGCAGCAGAAATGCGCAAAATTTGTTGCCTTCTCAACTCTTTCTTAGCTTCAAACTCCCATATATCGCGCAAGGATTCACCAAACCCAAAAATTCCTATTTCGACTGAAAGTAGAAACTCGCTCGATTACAAAGGTATGTGTATTTTTTCCCTAGGCCATTCTGGTTAAGCGTTTGATGCAGCAGAAGTGCGTAAAATTTGTTGCCTTCTCAACCATTTCTTAGCTTCAAACTCCCATATCTCGCGAACGGATTGACCAAACCCAAAAATACCTGCAGCGTCTGAAAGTAGAAACACGCCCGATTACATCGGTATGTGTATTTTTTGCCTAGGCCTTTCTGGTTAAGCGTTTGGAGCAGCAGAAGTGCGAAAAATTTGTTGTCTTCTCAACCATTTCTTAGTTTCAAACTCCCATATCTCGCGAACGGTTTGACCAACCTCAAAAATTCCTCCTGCGTCTGAAAGTAGAAACTCGCCCGAATACAACCGTATGTCTATTTTTTCCCTAGGCCATTCTGGTTAAGCGTTTGGAGGGGCAGAAGTGCGAAAAATTTGTTGCCTTCTCAACCATTTCTTAGCTTCAAACTCCCATCTCTCGCGAACGGATTGACCAAACCCAAAAACTCCTATTGCATCTGAAAGTAGAAACTCACCCGATTACAACAGTATGTGTATTCTTTCCCTAGGCCATTCTGGTTAAGCGTTTGGAGAGGCAGAAGTGCGCAAAATTTGTTGTCTTCTCAACCATTTCTTAGCTCCAAACTCCCATATCTCGCGAACGGATTGACCAAACCCAAAAATTCCTATTGCGTCTGAAAGTAGAAACTCCCCGAATACAACGGTATGTCTATTTTTTCCCTAGGCCATTCTGGTTAAGCGTTTGGAGGGGCAGAAGTGCGAAAAATTTGTTGCCTTCTCAACCATTTCTTAGCTTCAAACTCCCATCTCTCGCGAACGGATTGACCAAACCCAAGAACTCCTATTGCATCTGAAAGTAGAAACTCGCCCGATAACAACGGTATGAGTATTTTTTCCCTAGGCCATTCTGGTTAAGCGTTTGGAGCAGTAGAAGTGCGAAAAATTTGTTGCCTTCTCAACCATTTCTTAACTTCTGACTCCCATATCTTGCGAACGGTTTTACCAAACCAAAAAATTCCTATTGCGTCTGAAAGTAGAAACTCGCCCGAATACAACGGTATGTCTATTTTTTCCCTAGGCCATTCTGGTTAAGCGTTTGGAGAGGCAGAAGTGCGAAAAATTTGTTGCCTTCTCAACCATTTCTTAGCTTCAAACTCCCATATCTCGCGAACGGATTGACCAAACCCAAAAATTCCTATTTCGACTGAAAGTAGAAACTCGCTCGATTACAAAGGTATGTGTATTTTTTCCCTAGGCCATTCTGGTTAAGCGTTTGATGCAGCAGAAGTGCGTAAAATTTGTTGCCTTCTCAACCATTTCTTAGCTTCAAACTCCCATATCTCGCGAACGGATTGACCAAACCCAAAAATACCTGCAGCGTCTGAAAGTAGAAACACGCCCGATTACATCGGTATGTGTATTTTTTGCCTAGGCCTTTCTGGTTAAGCGTTTGGAGCAGCAGAAGTGCGAAAAATTTGTTGTCTTCTCAACCATTTCTTAGTTTCAAACTCCCATATCTCGCGAACGGATAAACCAAACCCAAAAATTCCGGTTGCGTCTGAAAGTAGAAACTCGCCCGAATACAACGGTATGTCTATTTTTTCCCTAGGCCATTCTGGTTAAGCGTTTGGAGAGGCAGAAGTGCGAAAAATTTGTTGCCTTCTCAACCATTTCTTAGCTGCAAACTCCCATATCTCGCGAACGGATTCACCAAACCCAAAAATTCCTATTGTGTCGGAAAGTAGAAACTCTCCCGTTTACAACGTTATGTCCCTTTTTTCCGTAGGCCATTCTGGATAAGCGTTTGGAGCAGCAGAAGAGTGCAAAATTTGTTGCCTACTCAACCATTTCTTAGCTTCAAACTCCCATATATCGC
This sequence comes from Ptiloglossa arizonensis, assembly GCF_051014685.1. Lineage (NCBI taxonomy): Eukaryota > Metazoa > Arthropoda > Insecta > Hymenoptera > Colletidae > Ptiloglossa > Ptiloglossa arizonensis. Next base: position 113,963 of record NW_027478893.1, on the reverse strand, counting down.
GAACGGATTGAGCAAACCCAGAAATTTCTGCTGCGTCTGAAAGTAGAAACTCGCCCGATTACAACGGTATGTGTATTTTTCCCCTAGGCCATTCTGGTTAAGCGTTTGGAGCAGCAGAATTGCGAAAAATTTGTTGTCTTCAAAACCATTTCTTAGCTTCAAACTCCCATATCTCGCGAACGGATTGGCCAAACCCAAAAATTCCTGCTGCGTCTGAAAGTAGAAACTCGCTCGATTACAACGAAATGTGTATTTTTTCCCTAGGCCATTCTGGTTAAGCGTTTGGAGCAGCAGAAGTGCGCAAAATTTGTTGCCTTCTCAACCATTTCTTAGCTTCAAACTCCCATATCTCGCGAACGGATTGACCAAACCCAAAAATTCCTATTTCGTCTGAAAGTAGAAACTCGCCCGATTACAACGGTATGAGTATTTTTTCCCTAGGTCATTCTGGTTAACCGTTTGGAGCAGCAGAAGTGCGCAAAATTTGTTGCCTACTCAAGCATTTCTTAGCTTCAAACACCCATATCTCGCGAAAGGTTTGACCAAATCCAAAAATTACTGCTGCGTCTGAAAGTAGAAACTGGCCAGATTACATCGGTATGAGTATTTTCTCCCTAGGCCATTCTGGTTAAGTGTTTGGAGCAGCAGAAGTGCGAAAAATTTGTTGTCTGCTCAACCATTTCTTAGATTCAAACTCCCATATCTCGCGAACGGATTGACAAACCCAAAAATTTCTGCTGCGTCTGAAAGCAGAGACTCGCCCGATTACAACGGTATGAGTATTTTCCCCCTAAGCCATTCTGATTAAGCGTTTGGAGCAGCAAAAGTGCGAAAAATTTGTTGTCTTCTCAACCATTTCTTAGCTTCAAGCTCCCATATCTCGCGAATGGATTGACTAAACCCAAAAATTCCTATTGCATCTGAAAGTAGAAACTCGCCCGATTACAACGGTATGTGTATTTTTCCCCTAGGCCATTCTGGTTAAGCGTTTGGAGCAGCAGAAGTGTGCAAAATTTGTTGCCTACACAACCATTTCTTAGCTTCAAACTCTCATATATCGCGAACGGATTGAGTAAACCCAAAAATTTCTGCTGCGTCTAAAAGTAGAAACTCGCCCGATTACAAAGGTATGTGTATTTTTCCCCTAGACCTTTCTAGTTAAGTGTTTGGAGCAGCAGAAGTGCGAAAAATTTGTCGTCTCCTGAACCATTTCTTAGCTGCAAACTCCCATATCTCGCGAACGGATTCACCAAACCCAAAAATTCCTATTGTGTCGGAAAGTAGAAACTCTCCCGTTTACAACGTTATGTCCCTTTTTTCCGTAGGCCATTCTGGTTAAGCGTTTGGAGCAGCAGAAGAGTGCAAAATTTGTTGCCTACTCAACCATTTCTTAGCTTCAAACTCCCATATATCGCGAACGGATTGAGCAAACCCAGAAATTTCTGCTGCGTCTGAAAGTAGAAACTCGCCCGATTACAACGGTATGTGTATTTTTCCCCTAGGCCATTCTGGTTAAGCGTTTGGAGCAGCAGAATTGCGAAAAATTGGTTGCCTACTCAACCGTTTCTTAGCTTCAAACTCCCATATCTCGCGAGAGGTTTGACCAAATCCAAAAATTTCTGCTGCGTCTAAAAGTAGAAACTGGCCAGATTACATCGGTATGAGTATTTTCTCCCTAGGCCATTCTGGTTAACCGTTTGGAGCAGCAGAAGTGCGCAAAATTTGTTGCCTACTCAAGCATTTCTTAGCTTCAAACACCCATATCTCGCGAAAGGTTTGACCAAATCCAAAAATTTCTGCTGCGTCTGAAAGTAGAAACTGGCCAGATTACATCGGTATGAGTATTTTCTCCCTAGGCCATTCTGGTTAAGTGTTTGGAGCAGCAGAAGTGCGAAAAATTTGTTGTCTGCTCAACCATTTCTTAGATTCAAACTCCCATATCTCGCGAACGGATTGACAAACCCAAAAATTTCTGCTGCGTCTGAAAGCAGAAACTCGCCCGATTACAACGGTATGAGTATTTTCCCCCTAAGCCATTCTGATTAAGCGTTTGGAGCAGCAAAAGTGCGAAAAATTTGTTGTCTTCTCAACCATTTCTTAGCTTCAAGCTCCCATATCTCGCGAATGGATTGACTAAACCCAAAAATTCCTATTGCATCTGAAAGTAGAAACTCGCCCGATTACAACGGTATGTGTATTTTTCCCCTAGGCCATTCTGGTTAAGCGTTTGGAGCAGCAGAAGTGTGCAAAATTTGTTGCCTACACAACCATTTCTTAGCTTCAAACTCTCATATATCGCGAATGGATTGAGTAAACCCAAAAATTTCTGCTGCGTCTAAAAGTAGAAACTCGCCCGATTACAAAGGTATGTGTATTTTTCCCCTAGACCTTTCTAGTTAAGTGTTTGGAGCAGCAGAAGTGCGAAAAATTTGTCGTCTCCTGAACCATTTCTTAGCTGCAAACTCCCATACCTCGCGAACGGATTCACCAAACCCAAAAATTCCTATTGTGTCGGAAAGTAGAAACTCTCCCGTTTACAACGTTATGTCCCTTTTTTCCGTAGGCCATTCTGGTTAAGCGTTTGGAGCAGCAGAAGAGTGCAAAATTTGTTGCCTACTCAACCATTTCTTAGCTTCAAACTCCCATATATCGCGAACGGATTGAGCAAACCCAGAAATTTCTGCTGCGTCTGAAAGCAGAAACTCGCCCGATTACAACGGTATGTGTATTTTTCCCCTAGGCCATTCTGGTTAAGCGTTTGGAGCAGCAGAAGTGTGCAAAATTTGTTGCCTTCTCAACCATTTCTTAGCTTCAAACTCCCATATCTCGCGAACGGATTGACCAAACCCAAAAACTCCTATTGCATCTGATAGTCGAAACTCGCCCGATTACAACAGTATGTGTATTCTTTCCCTAGGCCATTCTGGTTAAGCGTTTGGAGAGGCAGAAGTGCGCAAAATTTGTTGTCTTCTCAACCATTTCTTAGCTCCAAACTCCCATGTCTCGCGAACGGATTGACCAAACCCAAAAATTCCTATTGCGTCTGAAAGTAGAAACTCGCCCGAATACAACGGTATGTCTATTTTTTCCCTAGGCCATTCTGGTTAAGCGTTTGGAGGGGCAGAAGTGCGTAAAATTTGATGCCTTCTCAACCATTTCTTAGCTTCAAAATCCCATCTCTCGCGAACGGATTGACCAAACCCAAAAACTCCTATTGCATCTGAAAGTAGAAACTCGCCCGATAACAACGGTATGAGTATTTTTTCCCTAGGCCATTCTGGTTAAGCGTTTGGAGCAGTAGAAGTGCGAAAAATTTGTTGCCTTCTCAACCATTTCTTAACTTCTGACTCCCATATCTTGCGAACGGTTTTACCAAACCCAAAAATTCCTATTGCGTCTGAAAGTAGAAACTCGCCGAATACAACGGTATGTCTATTTTTTCCCTAGGCCATTCTGGTTAAGCGTTTGGAGAGGCAGAAGTGCGAAAAATTTGTTGTTTGCTCAACCATTTCTTAGATTCAAACTCCCATATCTCGCGAACGGATTGACAAACCCAAAAATTTCTGCTGCGTCTGAAAGCAGAAACTCGCCCGATTACAACGGTATGAATATTTTCCCCCTAAGCCATTCTGGTTAAGCGTTTGGAGCAGCAAAAGTGCGAAAAATTTGTTGTCTTCTCAACCATTTCTTAGCTTCAAGCTCCCATATCTCGCGAATGGATTGACTAAACCCAAAAATTCCTATTGCATCAGAAAGTCGAAACTCGCCCGATTACAACAGTATGTGTATTCTTTCCCTAGGCCATTGTAGTTATTGGTTTTGAGTATCAGACTTGCGAAAATTTTGATGGTTTCTCAAACATTCCTTAACTTCAAACTACCATATCTCGCGAACGGACTGACGAACTCGAGAAATTCCAGTTGCATCTGGAAGCAGAAACTGGCCCAATTACAACGGTATGTGTATTTTTCCCCTAGGCCATTGTAGTTATTGGTTTCGAGTATCAGACTTGCGAAAATTTTGATGGTTTCTCAACCATTCCTTAACTTCAAACTCCCATATCTCGCGAACGGATTGACTAACTCGAGGAATTCCTGTTGCATCTGAAATTAGAAACTCGCCCCATTACAACTGTGTGTGTACTTTTACTCCAGGCCATTCCAGTTATTGGTTTCCAGAATCAGACTTGCGAAAATTTGTTGGTTTCTCAACCATTCCTTAACTTCAAACTCCCATATCTCGCGAACGGACTGACGAACTCGAGAAATTCCAGTTGCATCTGGAAGTAGAAACTCGCCCCATTACAGTTGTCTGTGTACTTTTCACCTAGGCCATTCCAGTTATTGGTTTCGAGTATCAGACTTGCCAAAATTTTGATGGTTTCTCAACCATTCCTTCAATTCAAACTCCTATATCTCGCGAACGGATTGAGGAAATCGAGAAATTCCTGTTGCATCGGAGAGTAGAAACTCGCCCGATTACAACGGTATGTGTATTCCTCCCGTAGGCCATTGTAGATACTGGTTTCGAGTATCAGACTTGCGAAAATTTTGATGGTTTCTCAAACATTCCTTCACTTCAAACTCCTATATTTCGCGAACGGAGTGAGCAAATCGAGAAATTCCTGTTGCATCAGAAAGCAGAAACCCCCCGATTACAACGGAATGTGTACTTTTGCCCTAGGCCATTCTAGTTATTCGTTTCAAGCATCAGAATTGCGAAAATTTGTATGGTTAATCAAACATTTCTTAAATCCAAACTCCCATATCTCGCGAGCGGATTAATGAATCCGAAAAATTCCAGTTGCATCTGAAAGTAGAAACTCGCCCGATTACAACGGTATGTGTATTTTTCCCCTAGGCCATTGTAGTTACTGGTTTCGGGTATCAGACATGCGAAAATTTTGATGGTTTCTCAACCATCCCTTAACTTCAAACTCCCGTATCTAGCGAACGGAATTGACGAATCCGTAAAATTTCTGTTGCATCTGAAAGTAGAAGCTCTCCCGATTACAACGGTATGTGTGTTTTTCCCCTAGGCCATTGTGGTTATTGGTTTCGCGTGTCAGACTTGCGAAAATTTTGATGGTTACTCAACCATTCCTTAATTTCAAACTCCCATATATCGCGAACGGATTGACGAACTCGAGAAATTCCCGTTGCATCTGAAAGCAGAAACTCCCCCGATTACAACGGTATGTGTATTTCTCCCCTAGGCCATTGTAGTTACTGGTTTCGAGTATCAGACTTGCGAAACTTTTGATGGTTTCTCAAACATTCCTTCACTTCAAACTCCTATATCTCGCGAACGGATTTAGGAAATCGAGAAATTCCTGTTGCATCTGAGAGTAGAAACTCGCCCGATTACAACGGTATGTGTGTTTTTCCCCTAGGCCATTGTGGTTATTGGTTCCGCGTGTCAGACTTGCGAAAATTTTGATGGTTACTCAACCATTCCTTAATTTCAAACTCCCATATCTCGCGAACGGATTGACGAACTCCAGAAATTCCCGTTGCATCTGAAAGCAGAAACTCCCCCGATTACAACGGTATGTGTACTTTCGCCCTAGGCCATTCTAGTTATTCGTTTCAAGCATCAGAATTGCGAAAATTGGTATGGTTCCTCAAACATTTATTAAATCCAAACTCCCATATCTCGCGAGCGGATTAATGAATCCCAAAAATTCCTGTTGCATCTGAAAGAAGAAACTAGCCCGATTACAACGGTATGTGTATTTTTCCCCTAGGCCATTGTAGTTATTGGTTTCGGGTATCAGACATGCGAAAATTTTGATGGTTTCCCAAACATTCCTTAACTTCAAACTACTATATCTCGCGAACGGATTGACTAACTCGAGAAATTCCTATTGCATCTGAAAGTAGAAAATCGCCCCATTACAATGGTCTGTGTACTTTTCCCCTAGGCCATTCCAGTTATTGGTTTTGAGTATCAGACTTGCGAAAATTTGTATGGTTCCTCAAACATTTATTAAATCCAAACTCCCATATCTCGCGAGCGGATTAATGAATCCCAAAAATTCCTGTTGCATCTGAAAGTAGAAACTCGCCCGATTACAACGGTATGTGTATTTTTCCCCTAGGCCATTGTAGTTATTGGTTTCGGGTATCAGACATGCGAAAATTTTGATGGTTTCTCAACCATCCCTTAACTTCAAACTCCCATATCTAGCGAACGGAATTGACGAATCCGTAAAATTTCTGTTGCATCTGAAAGTAGAAACTCTCCCGATTACAACGGTATGTGTGTTTTTCCCCTAGGCCATTGTGGTTATTGGTTTCGAGTGTCAGACTTGCGAAAATTTTGATGGTTACTCAACCATTCCTTAATTTCAGACTCCCATATCTCGCGAACGGATTGACGAACTCGAGAAATTCCCGTTGCATCTGAAAGCAGAAACTCCCCCGATTACAACGGTATGTGTACTTTCGCCCTAGGCCATTCTAGTTATTCGTTTCAAGCATCAGAATTGCGAAAATTTGTATGGTTCCTCAAACATTTATTAAATCCAAACTCCCATATCTCGCGAGCGGATTAATGAATCCCAAAAATTCCTGTTGCGTCTGAAAGTAGAAACTCGCCCGATTACAACGGTATGTGTATTTCTCCCCTAGGCCATTGTAGTTATTGATTTCGGGTATCAGACATGCGAAAATTTTGATGGTTTCTCAACCATCCCTTAACTTCAAACTCCCGTATCTAGCGAACGGAATTGACGAATCCGTAAAATTTCTGTTGCATCTGAAAGTAGAAACTCTCCCGATTACAACGGTATGTGTGTTTTTCCCCTAGGCCATTGTGGTTATTGGTTTCGCGTGTCAGACTTGCGAAAATTTTGATGGTTACTCAACCTTTCCTTAATTTCAAACTCCCATATCTCGTGAACGGATTGACGAACTCGAGAAATTCCCGTTGCATCTGAAAGCAGAAACTCTCCCGATTACAACGGTATGTGTATTTCTCCCCTAGGCCATTGTAGTTACTGGTTTCGAGTATCAGACTTGCGAAAATTTTGATGGTTTCTCAAACATTCCTTCACTTCAAACTCCTATATCTCGCGAACGGATTTAGGAAATCGAGAAATTCCTGTTGCATCTGAGAGTAGAAACTCGCCCGATTACAACGGTATGTGTGTTTTTCCCCTAGGCCATTGTGGTTATTGGTTTCGCGTGTCAGACTTGCGAAAATATTGATGGTTACTCAACCATTCCTTAATTTCAAACTCCCATATCTCGCGAACGGATTGACGAACTCGAGAAATTCCCGTTGCATCTGAAAGCAGAAACTCCCCCGATTACAACGGTATGTGTACTTTCGCCCTAGGCCATTCTAGTTATTCGTTTCAAGCATCAGAATTGCGAAAATTTGTATGGTTCCTCAAACATTTATTAAATCCAAACTCCCATATCTCGCGAGCGGATTAATGAATCCAAAAAATTCCTGTTGCATCTGAAAGTAGAAACTAGCCCGATTACAACGGTATGTGTATTTTTCCCCTAGGCCATTGTAGTTATTGGTTTCGGGTATCAGACATGCGAAAATTTTGATGGTTTCCCAAACATTCCTTAATTTCAGACTCCCATATCTCGCGAACGGATTGACGAACTCGAGAAATTCCCGTTGCATCTGAAAGCAGAAACTCCCCCGATTACAACGGTATGTGTGCTTTCGCCCTAGGCCATTCTAGTTATTCGTTTCAAGCATCAGAATTGCGAAAATTTGTATGGTTCCTCAAACATTTATTAAATCCATACTCCCATATCTCGCGAGCGCATTAATGAATCCCAAAAATTCCTGTTGCATCTGAAAGTAGAAACTAGCCCGATTACAACGGCATGTGTATTTTTCCCCTAGGCCATTGTAGTTATTGGTTTCGGGTATCAGACATGCGAAAATTTTGATGGTTTCCCAAACATTCCTTAATTTCAGACTCCCATATCTCGCGAACGGATTGACGAACTCGAGAAATTCCCGTTGCATCTGAAAGCAGAAACTCCCCCGATTACAACGGTATGTGTGCTTTCGCCCTAGGCCATTCTAGTTATTCGTTTCAAGCATCAGAATTGCGAAAATTTGTATGGTTCCTCAAACATTTATTAAATCCAAACTCCCATATCTCGCGAGCGGATTAATGAATCCCAAAAATTCCTGTTGCATCTGAAAGTAGAAACTCGCCCGATTACAACGGTATGTGTATTTTTCCCCTAGGCCATTGTAGTTATTGATTTCGGGTATCAGACATGCGAAAATTTTGATGGTTTCTCAACCATCCCTTAACTTCAAACTCCCGTATCTAGCGAACGGAATTGACGAATCCGTAAAATTTCTGTTGCATCTGAAAGTAGAAACTCTCCCGATTACAAAGGTATGTCTGTTTTTCCCCTAGGCCATTGTGGTTATTGGTTTCGGGTGTCAGACTTGCGAAAATTTTGATGGTTACTCAACCATTCCTTAATTTCAAACTCCCATATCTCGCGAACGGATTGACGAACTCGAGAAATTCCCATTGCATCTGAAAGCAGAAACTCCCCCGATTACAACGGTATGTGTACTTTCGCCCTAGGCCAATCTAGTTATTCGTTTCAAGCATCAGAATTGCGAAAATTTGTATGGTTCCTCAAACATTTATTAAATCCAAACTCCCATATCTCGCGAGCGGATTAATGAATCCCAAAAATTCCTGTTGCATCTGAAAGTAGAAACTAGCCCGATTACAACGGTATGTGTATTTTTCCCCTAGGCCATTGTAGTTATTGGTTTCGGGTGTCAGACTTGCGAAAATTTTGATGGTTTCTCAACCATTCCTGAACTTCAAACTCCCATTTCTCGCGAACGGATTGACGAATCCGAAAAATTTCTGTTGCGTATGAAAGTAGAAACTCGCCCGATTACAACGGTATGTGTATTTCTCCCCTAGGCCATTGTAGTTACTGGTTTCGAGTATCAGACTTGCGAAAATTTTGATGATTTCTCAAACATTCCTTCACTTCAAACTCCTATATTTCGCGAACGGAGTGAGCAAATCGAGAAATTCCTGTTGCATCAGAAAGCAGAAACCCCCCGATTACAACGGAATGTGTACTTTTGCCCTAGGCCATTCTAGTTATTCGTTTCAAGCATCAGAATTGCGAAAATTTGTATGGTTAATCAAACATTTCTTAAATCCAAACTCCCATATCTCGCGAGCGGATTAATGAATCCGAAAAATTCCAGTTGCATCTGAAAGTAGAAACTCGCCCGATTACAACGGTATGTGTATTTTTCCCCTAGGCCATTGTAGTTACTGGTTTCGGGTATCAGACATGCGAAAATTTTGATGGTTTCTCAACCATCCCTTAACTTCAAACTCCCGTATCTAGCGAACGGAATTGACGAATCCGTAAAATTTCTGTTGCATCTGAAAGTAGAAGCTCTCCCGATTACAACGGTATGTGTGTTTTTCCCCTAGGCCATTGTGGTTATTGGTTTCGCGTGTCAGACTTGCGAAAATTTTGATGGTTACTCAACCATTCCTTAATTTCAAACTCCCATATCTCGCGAACGGATTGACGAACTCGAGAAATTCCCGTTGCATCTGAAAGCAGAAACTCCCCCGATTACAACGGTATGTGTATTTCTCCCCTAGGCCATTGTAGTTACTGGTTTCGAGTATCAGACTTGCGAAACTTTTGATGGTTTCTCAAACATTCCTTCACTTCAAACTCCTATATCTCGCGAACGGATTTAGGAAATCGAGAAATTCCTGTTGCATCTGAGAGTAGAAACTCGCCCGATTACAACGGTATGTGTGTTTTTCCCCTAGGCCATTGTGGTTATTGGTTCCGCGTGTCAGACTTGCGAAAATTTTGATGGTTACTCAACCATTCCTTAATTTCAAACTCCCATATCTCGCGAACGGATTGACGAACTCCAGAAATTCCCGTTGCATCTGAAAGCAGAAACTCCCCCGATTACAACGGTATGGGTACTTTCGCCCTAGGCCATTCTAGTTATTCGTTTCAAGCATCAGAATTGCGAAAATTGGTATGGTTCCTCAAACATTTATTAAATCCAAACTCCCATATCTCGCGAGCGGATTAATGAATCCCAAAAATTCCTGTTGCATCTGAAAGAAGAAACTAGCCCGATTACAACGGTATGTGTATTTTTCCCCTAGGCCATTGTAGTTATTGGTTTCGGGTATCAGACATGCGAAAATTTTGATGGTTTCCCAAACATTCCTTAACTTCAAACTACTATATCTCGCGAACGGATTGACTAACTCGAGAAATTCCTATTGCATCTGAAAGTAGAAAATCGCCCCATTACAATGGTCTGTGTACTTTTCCCCTAGGCCATTCCAGTTATTGGTTTTGAGTATCAGACTTGCGAAAATTTTGATGGTTTCTCAAACATTCCTTCACTTCAAACTGCTATATCTCGTGAACGGATTTAGGAAATCGAGAAATTCCTGTTGCATCTGAAAGTAGAAACTCGCCCGATTACAACGGTATGTGTATTTTTGCCCTAGGCCATTGTGGTTATTGATTTCGAGTGTCAGTCTTGCGAAAATTTGGATGGTTTCTCAAACATTCCTTAAGTTCAAACTCCCATATCTCGCGAACGGATTGACTAACTCGAGAAATTCGTGTTGCATCTGAAAGTAGAAACTCGCCCAATTACAATGGTTTGTGTACTTTCGCCCTAGGCCATTCTAGTTATTCGTTTCAAGCATCAAAATTGCGAAAATTTGTATGGTTCCTCAAACATTTATTAAATCCAAACTCCCATATCTCGCGAGCGGATTAATGAATCCCAAAAATTCCTGTTGCATCTGAAAGTAGAAACTCGCCCGATTACAACGGTATGTGTATTTTTCCCCTAGGCCATTGTAGTTATTGGTTTCGGGTATCAGACATGCGAAAATTTTGATGGTTTCTCAACCATCCCTTAACTTCAAACTCCCATATCTAGCGAACGGAATTGACGAATCCGTAAAATTTCTGTTGCATCTGAAAGTAGAAACTCTCCCGATTACAACGGTATGTGTGTTTTTCCCCTAGGCCATTGTGGTTATTGGTTTCGAGTGTCAGACTTGCGAAAATTTTGATGGTTACTCAACCATTCCTTAATTTCAGACTCCCATATCTCGCGAACGGATTGACGAACTCGAGAAATTCCCGTTGCATCTGAAAGCAGAAACTCCCCCGATTACAACGGTATGTGTACTTTCGCCCTAGGCCATTCTAGTTATTCGTTTCAAGCATCAGAATTGCGAAAATTTGTATGGTTCCTCAAACATTTATTAAATCCAAACTCCCATATCTCGCGAGCGGATTAATGAATCCCAAAAATTCCTGTTGCATCTGAAAGTAGAAACTCGCCCGATTACAACGGTATGTGTATTTCTCCCCTAGGCCATTGTAGTTATTGATTTCGGGTATCAGACATGCGAAAATTTTGATGGTTTCTCAACCATCCCTTAACTTCAAACTCCCGTATCTAGCGAACGGAATTGACGAATCCGTAAAATTTCTGTTGCATCTGAAAGTAGAAACTCTCCCGATTACAACGGTATGTGTGTTTTTCCCCTAGGCCATTGTGGTTATTGGTTTCGCGTGTCAGACTTGCGAAAATTTTGATGGTTACTCAACCTTTCCTTAATTTCAAACTCCCATATCTCGTGAACGGATTGACGAACTCGAGAAATTCCCGTTGCATCTGAAAGCAGAAACTCTCCCGATTACAACGGTATGTGTATTTCTCCCCTAGGCCATTGTAGTTACTGGTTTCGAGTATCAGACTTGCGAAAATTTTGATGGTTTCTCAAACATTCCTTCACTTCAAACTCCTATATCTCGCGAACGGATTTAGGAAATCGAGAAATTCCTGTTGCATCTGAGAGTAGAAACTCGCCCGATTACAACGGTATGTGTGTTTTTCCCCTAGGCCATTGTGGTTATTGGTTTCGCGTGTCAGACTTGCGAAAATATTGATGGTTACTCAACCATTCCTTAATTTCAAACTCCCATATCTCGCGAACGGATTGACGAACTCGAGAAATTCCCGTTGCATCTGAAAGCAGAAACTCCCCCGATTACAACGGTATGTGTACTTTCGCCCTAGGCCATTCTAGTTATTCTTTTCAAGCATCAGAATTGCGAAAATTTGTATGGTTCCTCAAACATTTATTAAATCCAAACTCCCATATCTCGCGAGCGGATTAATGAATCCAAAAAATTCCTGTTGCATCTGAAAGTAGAAACTAGCCCGATTACAACGGTATGTGTATTTTTCCCCTAGGCCATTGTAGTTATTGGTTTCGGGTATCAGACATGCGAAAATTTTGATGGTTTCCCAAACATTCCTTAATTTCAGACTCCCATATCTCGCGAACGGATTGACGAACTCGAGAAATTCCCGTTGCATCTGAAAGCAGAAACTCCCCCGATTACAACGGTATGTGTGCTTTCGCCCTAGGCCATTCTAGTTATTCGTTTCAAGCATCAGAATTGCGAAAATTTGTATGGTTCCTCAAACATTTATTAAATCCATACTCCCATATCTCGCGAGCGGATTAATGAATCCCAAAAATTCCTGTTGCATCTGAAAGTAGAAACTCGCCCGATTACAACGGTATGTGTATTTTTCCCCTAGGCCATTGTAGTTATTGATTTCGGGTATCAGACATGCGAAAATTTTGATGGTTTCTCAACCATCCCTTAACTTCAAACTCCCGTATCTAGCGAACGGAATTGACGAATCCGTAAAATTTCTGTTGCATCTGAAAGTAGAAACTCTCCCGATTACAACGGTATGTCTGTTTTTCCCCTAGGCCATTGTGGTTATTGGTTTCGCGTGTCAGACTTGCGAAAATTTTGATGGTTACTCAACCATTCCTTAATTTCAATCTCCCATATCTCGCGAACGGATTGACGAACTCGAGAAATTCCCGTTGCATCTGAAAGCAGAAACTCCCCCGATTACAACGGTATGTGTACTTTCGCCCTAGGCCAATCTAGTTATTCGTTTCAAGCATCAGAATTGCGAAAATTTGTATGGTTCCTCAAACATTTATTAAATCCAAACTCCCATATCTCGCGAGCGGATTAATGAATCCCAAAAATTCCTGTTGCATCTGAAAGTAGAAACTAGCCCGATTACAACGGTATGTGTATTTTTCCCCTAGGCCATTGTAGTTATTGGTTTCGGGTATCAGACATGCGAAAATTTTGATGGTTTCCCAAACATTCCTTAATTTCAGACTCCCATATCTCGCGAACGGATTGACGAACTCGAGAAATTCCCGTTGCATCTGAAAGCAGAAACTCCCCCGATTACAACGGTATGTGTGCTTTCGCCCTAGGCCATTCTAGTTATTCGTTTCAAGCATCAGAATTGCGAAAATTTGTATGGTTCCTCAAACATTTATTAAATCCAAACTCCCATATCTCGCGAGCGGATTAATGAATCCCAAAAATTCCTGTTGCATCTGAAAGTAGAAACTCGCCCGATTACAACGGTATGTGTATTTTTCCCCTAGGCCATTGTAGTTATTGATTTCGGGTATCAGACATGCGAAAATTTTGATGGTTTCTCAACCATCCCTTAACTTCAAACTCCCGTATCTAGCGAACGGAATTGACGAATCCGTAAAATTTCTGTTGCATCTGAAAGTAGAAACTCTCCCGATTACAAAGGTATGTCTGTTTTTCCCCTAGGCCATTGTGGTTATTGGTTTCGGGTGTCAGACTTGCGAAAATTTTGATGGTTACTCAACCATTCCTTAATTTCAAACTCCCATATCTCGCGAACGGATTGACGAACTCGAGAAATTCCCGTTGCATCTGAAAGCAGAAACTCCCCCGATTACAACGGTATGTGTACTTTCGCCCTAGGCCAATCTAGTTATTCGTTTCAAGCATCAGAATTGCGAAAATTTGTATGGTTCCTCAAACATTTATTAAATCCAAACTCCCATATCTCGCGAGCGGATTAATGAATCCCAAAAATTCCTGTTGCATCTGAAAGTAGAAACTAGCCCGATTACAACGGTATGTGTATTTTTCCCCTAGGCCATTGTAGTTATTGGTTTCGGGTGTCAGACTTGCGAAAATTTTGATGGTTTCTCAACCATTCCTGAACTTCAAACTCCCATTTCTCGCGAACGGATTGACGAATCCGAAAAATTTCTGTTGCGTATGAAAGTAGAAACTCGCCCGATTACAACGGTATGTGTATTTCTCCCCTAGGCCATTGTAGTTACTGGTTTCGAGTATCAGACTTGCGAAAATTTTGATGGTTTCTCAACCATTCCTTAATTTCAAACGCCCATATCTCGCGAACGGATAGACGAACTAGAGAAAATCCTTTTTCCATCTGACAGCAGAAACTCGCCCGATTACAAGGGTATGTGTATTTTTGCTCTAGGCCAGAGTAGTTATTGGTTTCGAGTATCAGTCTTGCGAATATATTGATGGATTCTCAACCATTCATTAACTTCAATCTCCCATATCTCGCGAACGGATTGACTAACTCGAGGAATTCCTATTGTATCTGAAAGTAGAGACTCGCCCGGTTACAACGGTATGTCTATTTTTGCCCTAGGCCATTGTGGTTATTGATTTCGAGTATCAGACTTGCGAAAATTTTGATGGTTTCTCAACCATTCCGTAATTTCAAACTCCCATATTTCGCGAACGGTTTGACGAACTCGAGAAATTCCAGTTGCATCTGAAAGTAGAAACTCGCCCGATTACAACGGTATGTGTATTTTTCCCCTAGGCCATAGTAGTTATTGGTTTCGGGTATCAGACTTGCGAAAATTTTGAAGGTTTCTCAATCATTCCTTAACTTCAAACTCCCCTATCTCGCGAACGGATTGACTAACTCGAGAAATTCCTGTTGCATCTGAAAGTAGAAACTCGCCCCATTACAATGTTCTGTGTACTTTTCCCCTAGGCCATTCCAGTTATTGGTTTCGAGTATCAGACTTGCGTAAATTTGGATGGTTTCTCAACCATCCCTTAACTTCAAACTCCAATATCTAGCGAACGGAATTGACGAATCCGTAAAATTTCTGTTGCATCTGAAAGTAGAAACTCTCCCGATTACAACGGTATGTGTGTTTTTACCCTAGGCCATTGTGGTTATTGGTTTCGAGTGTCAGACTTGCGAAAATTTTGATGGTTACTCAACCATTCCTTAATTTCAAACTCCCATATCTCGCGAACGGATTGACGAACTCGAGAAATTCCCGTTGCATCTGAAAGCAGAAACTCCCCCGATTACAACGGTATGTGTACTTTCGCCCTAGGCCATTCTAGTTATTCGTTTCAAGCATCAGAAATTGCGAAAATTTGTATGGTTCCTCAAACATTTATTAAATCCAAACTCTCATATCTCGCGAGCGGATTAATGAATCCCAAAAATTCCTGTTGCATCTGAAAGTAGAAACTCGCCCGATTACAAAGGTATGTGTATTTTTCCCCTAGGCCATTGTAGTTATTGGTTTCGGGTATCAGACTTGCGAAAATTTTGATGGTTTCTCAACCATTCCTGAACTTCAAACTCCCATATCTCGCGAACGGATTGACTAACTCGAGGAATTCCTGTTGTATCTGAAAGTAGAGACTCGCCCGGTTACAACGGTATGTGTATTTTTGCCCTAGGCTATTGTGGTTATTGATTTCGAGTATCAGACTTGCGAAAATTTTGATGGTTTCTCAACCATTCCTTAATTTCAAACTCCCATATTTCGCGAACGGATTGACTAACTCGAGAAATTCCTGTTGCATCTGAAAGTAGAAACTCGCCCCATTACAATGATCTGTGTACTTTTCCCCTAGGCCATTCCAGTTATTGATTTCGAGTATCAGACTTGCGAAAATTTGGTTGGTTTCTCAAACATTCCTTCACTTCAAACTCCAATATCTCGCGAACGGATTGAGAAAATCGAGAGATTCCTGTTGCATCTGAAAGTAGAAACTCGCCCGATTACAACGGTATGTGTATTTTTGCCCTAGGCCATTGTGGTTATTGATTTCGAGTGCCAGACTTGCGAAAATTTTGATGGTTTCTCAACCTTTCCTTAACTTCAAACTACCATATCTCGCGAACGGATTGACTAACTCGAGAAATTCCTATTGCATCTGAAAGTAGAAAATCGCCCCATTACAATGGTCTGTGTACTTTTCCCCTAGGCCATTCCAGTTATTGGTTTCGAGTATCAGACTTGCGAAAATTTTGATGGTTTCTCAAACATTCCTTCACTTCAAACTCCTATATCTCGCGAACGGATTTAGGAAATCGAGAAATTCCTGTTGCATCTGAAAGTAGAAACTCGCCCGATTACAGCGGTATGTGTATTTTTGCCCTAGGCCATTGTGGTTATTGATTTCGAGTGTCAGACTTGCGAAAATTTTGATGGTTTCTCAACCATTCCTTAAGTTCAAACTCCCATATCTCGCGAACGGATTGACTAACTCGAGAAATTCCTATTGCATCTGAAAGTAGAAAATCGCCCCATTACAATGGTCTGTGTACTTTTCCCCTAGGCCATTCCAGTTATTGGTTTCGAGTATCAGACTTGCGAAAATTTTGATGGTTTCTCAAACATTCCTTCACTTCAAACTCCTATATCTCGCGAACGGATTTAGGAAATCGAGAAATTCCTGTTGCATGTGAAAGTAGAAACTCGCCCGATTACAACGGTATGTGTATTTTTGCCCTAGGCCATTGTGGTTATTGATTTCGAGTGTCAGACTTGCGAAAATTTGGATGGTTTCTCAAACATTCCTTAAGTTCAAACTCCCATATCTCGCGAACGGATTGACTAACTCGAGAAATTCGTATTGCATCTGAAAGTAGAAACTCGCCCAATTACATTGGTATGTGTACTTTCGCCCTAGGCCATTCTAGTTATTCGTTTCAAGCTTCAGAATTGCGAAAATTTGTATGGTTCCTCAAACATTTATTAAATCCAAACTCCCATATCTCGCTAGCGGATTAATGAATCCCAAAAATTCCTGTTGCATCTGAAAGTAGAAACTCGCCCGATTACAACGGTATGTGTATTTTTCCCCTAGGCCATTGTAGTTATTGTTTTCGGGTATCAGACATGCGAAAATTTTGATGGTTTCTCAACCATCCCTTAACTTCAAACTCCCATATCTAGCGAACGGAATTGACGAATCCGTAAAATTTCTGTTGCATCTGAAAGTAGAAACTCTCCCGATTACAACGGTATGTGTATTTTTCCCCTAGGCCATTGTAGTTATTGGTTTCGGGTATCAGACTTGCGAAAATTTTGAAGGTTTCTCAATCATTCCTTAACTTCAAACTCCAATATCTCGCGAACGGATTGAGAAAATCGAGAGATTCCTGTTGCATCTGAAAGTAGAAACTCGCCACATTACCATGGTGTGTGTACTTTTCCCCTAGGCCATTCCAGTTATTGCTTTCGAGTATCAGACTTGCGAAAATTTTGATGGTTTCTCATCCATCCCTTAACTTCAAACTCCCATATCTAGCGAACGGAATTGACGAATCCGTAAAATTTCTGTTGCATCTGAAAGTAGAAACTCGCCCCATTACAATGGTCTGTGTACTTTTCCCCTAGGCCATTCCAGTTATTGATTTCGAGTATCAGACTTGCGAAAATTTGGATGGTTTCTCAAACATTCCTTCACTTCAAACTCCAATATCTCGCGAACGGATTGAGAAAATCGAGAGATTCCTGTTGCATCTGAAAGTAGAAACTCGCCCGATTACAACGGTGTGTGTATTTTTGCCCTAGGCCATTGTGGTTATTGATTTCGAGTGCCAGACTTGCGATAATTTTGATGGTTTCTCAACCATTCCTTAAGTTCAAACTCCCATACCTCGCGAACGGATTGACTAACTCGAGGAATTCCTATTGCACCTGAAAGTAGAAACTCGCCCGATTACAACGGTATGTGTATTTTTCCCCTAGGCCATAGTAGTTATTGGTTTCGGGAATCAGACTTGCGAAAATTTTGATGGTTTCTGAACCATTCCTTAACTTCAAACTACCATATCTCGCGAATGGATTGACTAACTCGAGAAATTCCTATTGCATCTGAAAGTAGAAACTCGCCCCATTAGAATTGTCTGTGTACTTTTCCCCTAGGCCATTCCAGTTATTGGTTTCGAGTATCAAACTTGCGAGAATTTTGATGGTTTCTCAAACATTCCTTCACTTCTAACTCCTATATCTTGCGAACGGATTGACTAACTCGAGGAATTCCTGTTGCATCTGAAAGTAGAAACTCGCCCCATTACAATGGTCTGTGTACTTTTCCCCTAGGCCATTGTAGTTATTGGTTTCGGGTATCAGACATGCGAAAATTTTGATGGTTTCTCAACCATTCCTTAACTTCAAACTACCATATCTCGCGAACGGATTGACTAACTCGAGAAATTCCTATTGCATCTGAAAGTAGAAAATCGCCCCATTACAATGGTCTGTGTACTTTTCCCCTAGGCCATTCCAGTTATTGGTTTCGAGTATCAGACATGCGAAAATGTTGATGGTTTCTCAACCATCCCTTAACTTCAAACTCCCATATCTAGCGAACGGAATTGACGAATCCGTAAAATTTCTGTTGCATCTGAAAGTAGAAACTCTCCCGATTACAACGGTATGTGTGTTTTTCCCCTAGGCCATTGTGGTTATTGGTTTCGAGTGTCAGACTTGCGAAAATTTTGATGGTTACTCAACCATTCCTTAATTTCAGACACCCATATCTCGCGAACGGATTGACGAACTCGAGAAATTCCCATTGCATCTGAAAGCAGAAACTCCCCCGATTACAACGGTATGTGTACTTTCACCCTAGGCCATTCTAGTTATTCGTTTCAAGCATCAGAATTGCGAAAATTTGTATGGTTCCTCAAACATTTATTAAATCCAAACTCCCATATCTCGCGAGCGGATTAATGAATCCCAAAAATTCCTGTTGCATCTGAAAGTAGAAACTCGCCCGATTACAACGGTATGTGTGTTTTTCCCCTAGGCCATTGTGGTTATTGGTTTCGAGTGTCAGACTTGCGAAAATTTTGATGGTTACTCAACCATTCCTTAATTTCAGACACCCATATCTCGCGAACGGATTGACTAACTCGAGGAATTCCTGTTGTATCTGAAAGTAGAGACTCGCCCGGTTACAACGGTATGTGTATTTTTGCCCTAGGCTATTGTGGTTATTGATTTCGAGTATCAGACTTGCGAAAATTTTGATGGTTTCTCAACCATTCCTTAATTTCAAACTCCCATATTTCGCGAACGGATTGACTAACTCGAGAAATTCCTGTTGCATCTGAAAGTAGAAACTCGCCCCATTACAATGGTCTGTGTACTTTTCCCCCAGGCCATTCCAGTTATTGATTTCGAGTATCAGACTTGCGAAAATTTGGATGGTTTCTCAACCAGTCCTGAACTCCAAACTCCCATATCTCGCGAACGGATTGACGAATCCGAAAAATTTCTGTTGCGTATGAAAGTAGAAACTCTCCCGATTACAACGGTATGTGTATTTCTCCCCTAGGCCATTGTAGTTACTGGTTTCGAGTATCAGACTTGCCAAAATTTTGATGGTTTCTCAACCATTCCTTAATTTCAAACGCCCATATCTCGCGAACGGATTGACAAACTAGAGAAATTCCTTTTTCCATCTGAAAGCAGAAACTCGCCCGATTACAACGGTATGTGTATTTTTCCTCTAGGCCATAGTAGTTATTGGTTTCGAGTATCAGTCTTGCGAAAATTTTGATGGTTTCTGAACCATTCCTTAACTTCAAACTCCCCTATCTCGCGAACGGATTGACTAACTCGAGAAATTCCTGTTGCATCTGAAAGTAGAAACCCGCCCGATTACAACGGTATGTGTACTTTCGCCCTAGGCCACTCTAGTTATTCGTTTCAAGCATCAGAATTGCGAAAATTTGTATGGTTCCTCAAAGATTTATTAAATCCAAACTCCCATATCTTGCGAGCGGATTAATGAATCCCAAAAATTCCTGTTGCATCTGAAAGTAGAAACTCGCCGGTTTACAACGGTATGTGTATTTTTCCCCTAGGCCATTGTGGTTATTGGTTTCGGGTATCAGACTTGCGAAAATTTTGATGGTTTCTCAACCATTCCTGAACTCCAAACTCCCATATCTCGCGAACGGATTGACGAATCCGAAAAATTTCTGTTGCGTATGAAAGTAGAAACTCTCCCGATTACAACGGTATGTGTATTTCTCCCCTAGGCCATTGTAGTTACTGGTTTCGAGTATCAGACTTGCCAAAATTTTGATGGTTTCTCAACCATTCCTTAATTTCAAACGCCCATATCTCGCGAACGGATTGACGAACTAGAGAAATTCCTTTTTCCATCTGAAAGCAGAAACTCGCCCGATTACGACAGTATGTGCATTTTTCCTCTAGGCCATAGTAGTTATTGGTTTCGAGTATCAGTCTTGCGAAAATTTTGATGGTTTCTGAACCATTCCTTAACTTCAAACTCCCCTATCTCGCGAACGGACTGACCAACTCGAGAAATTCCTGTTGCATCTGAAAGTAGAAACTCGCCCCATTACAATGGTCTGTGTACTTTTCCCCTAGGCCATTCCAGTTATTGGTTTCGAGTATCAGACTTGCGAAAATTTTGATGGTTTCAAAACATTCCTTCACTTCAAACTCCTATATCTCGCGAACGGATTGACTAACTCGAGGAATTCCTGTTGCATCTGAATGTAGAATCTCGCCCCATTACAATGGTCTGTGTACTTTTCCCATAGGCCATTCCTGTTATTGGTTTCGAGTATCAGACTTGCGAAAATATTGATGGTTTCTCAACCATCCCTTAACTTCAAACTCCCATATCTAGCGAACGAAATTGACGAATCCGTAAAATTTCTGTTGCATGTGAACGTAGAAACTCTCCCGATTACAACGGTATGTGTGTTTTTCCCCTAGGCCATTGTGGTTATTGGTTTCGAGTATCAGACTTGCGAAAATTTTGATGGTTCCTCAACCATTCCTTAACTTCAAACTCCCATATCTCGCGAACGGATTGACTAACTCGAGGAATTCCTATTGCACCTGAAAGTAGAAACTCGCCCAATTACAATGGTCTGTGTACTTTTCCCCTAGGCCATTCCAGTTATTGGTTTCGAGTATCAGACTTGCGAAAATTTTGATGGTTTCTCAAACATTCCTTCACTTCAAACTCCTATATCTCGCGAACGGAAAGACTAACTCGAGGAATTCCTGTTGCATCTGAAAGTAGAAACTCGCCCGATTACAACGGTATGTGTATTTTTGCTCTAGGCCATAGTAGTTATTGGTTTCGGGTATCAGACTTGCGAAAATTTTGATGGTTTCTCAACCATCCCTTAACTTCAAACTCCCATATCTAGCGAACGGAATTGACGAATCCGTAAAATTTCTGTTGCGTATGAAAGTAGAAACTCTCCCGATCACAACGGTATGTGTATTTCTCCCCTAGGCCATTGTAGTTACTGGTTTCGAGAATCAGACTTGCGAAAATTTTGATGGTTTCTGAACCATTCCTTAACTTCAAACTCCCCTATCTCGCGAACGGATTGACTAACTCGAGAAATTCCTGTTGCATCTGAAAGTAGAAACTCGCCTCATTACAATGGACTGTGTACTTTTCCCCTAGGCCATTCCAGTTATTGGTTTCGAGTATCAGACTTGCGAAAATTTTGATGGTTTCTCAAACATTCCTTCACTTCAAACTCCTACATCTCGCGAACGGATTGACTAACTCGAAGAATTCCTGTTGCATCTGAAAATAGAAACTCGCCCCATTACAATGGTCTGTGTACTTTTCCCCTAGGCCATTCCAGTTATTGGTTTCGAGTATCAGACTTGCGAAAATTTTGATGGTTTCTCAACCATCCCTTAACTTCAAACTCCCATATCTAGCGAACGGAATTGACGAATCCGTAAAATTTCTGTTGCATCTGAAAGTAGAAACTCTCCCGATTACAACGGTATGTGTGTTTTTCCCCTAGGCCATTGTGGTTATTGGTTTCGAGTGTCAGACTTGCGAAAATTTTGATGGTTTCTCAACCATTCCTTAACTTCAAACTACCATATCTCGCGATTGGATTGACTAACTCGAGAAATTCCTATTGCATCTGAAAGTAGAAACTCGCCCCATTATTATTGTCTGTGTACTGTTCCCCTAGGCCATTCCAGTTATTGGTTTCGAGTATCAGACTTGCGAAAATTTTGATGGTTTCTCAAACATTCCTTCACTTCAAACTCCTATATCTCGGGAACAGATTGACTAACTCGAGGAATTCCTGTTGTATCTGAAAGTAGAAACTCGCCCCATTACAATGGTCTGTGTACTTTTCCCCTAGGCCATTCCAGTTATTGGTTTCGAGTATCAGACTTGCGAAAATTTTGATGGTTTCTCAAACATTCCTTCACTTCAAACTCCTATATTTCGCGAACGGATTGTGGAAATCGACAAATTCCTGTTGCATCTGAAAGTAGAAACTCGCCCGATTACAACGGTATGTGTATTTTTGCCCTAGGCCATTGTGGTTATTGATTTCGCGTGTCAGACTTGCGAAAATTTTGATGGTTTCTCAACCATTCCTTAACTTCAAACTCCCATATGTCGCGAACGGATTGACTAACTCGAGGAATTCCTATTGCACCTGAAAGTAGAAACTCGCCCCATTACAAAGGTCTGTGTACTTTTCCCCTAGGCCATTCCAGTTATTGGTTTCGAGTATCAGACTTGCGAAAATTTTGATGGTTTCTCAACCATCCCTTAACTTCAAACTCCCATATCTCGCGAGCGGACTGACTAACTCGAGAAATTCCCGTTGCATCTGAAAGCGGAAACTCCCCCGATTACAACGGTATGTGTACTTTCGCCCTAGGCCATTCTAGTTATTCGTGTTCAAGCATCAGAATTGCGAAAATTTGTATGGTTCCTCAAACATTAATTAAATCCAAACTCCCATATCTCGCGAGCGGATTAATGAATCCCAAAAATTCCTGTTGCATCTGAAAGTAGAAACTCGCCCGATTACAACGGTATGTGTATTTTTGCCCTAGGCCATTGTGGTTATTGATTTCGCGTGTCAGACTTGCGAAAATTTTGATGGTTTCTCAACCATTCCTTAACTTCAAACTCCCATATCTCGCAAACGGATTGACGAACTAGAGAAATTCCTTCTTCCATCTGAAAGCAGAAACTCGCCCGATTACAACGGTATGTGTGTTTTTCCCCTAGGCCATTGTGGTTACTGGTTTCGAGTATCAGACTTGTGAAAATTTTGATGGTTCCTCAACCATTCCTTAACATCAAACTACCATATCTCGCGAACGGATTGACTAACTCGAGGAATTCCTATTGCACCTGAAAGTAGGAACTCGCCCCATTACAATGGTCTGTGTACTTTTCCCCTAGACCATTCCAGTTATTGGTTTCGAGTATCAGACTTGCGAAAATTTTGATGGTTTCTCAAACATTCCTTCACTTCAAACTCCTATATCTCGCGAACGGATTGAGAAAATCGAGAGACTCCTGTTGCATCTGAAAGTAGAAACTCGCCCGATTACAACGGTATGTGTATTTTGGCTCTAGGCCATAGTAGTTATTGGTTTCGGGTATCAGACTTGCGTAAATTTTGATGGTTTCTCAACCATTCCTTCACTTCAAACTCCTATATCTCGCGAACGGATTGACTAATTCGAGAAATTCGTATTGCACCTGAAAGTAGAAACTCGCGCCATTACAATGGTCTATGTACTTTTCCCCTAGGCCATACCAGTTATTGGTTTCGAGTGTCAGACTTGCGAAAATTTTGATGGTTTCTCAAACATTCCTTCACTTCAAACTCCTATATCTCGCGAACGGATTGAGAAAATCGAGAGATTCCTGTTGCATCTGAAAGTAGAAACTCGCCCGATTACAACGGTATGTGTATTTTTGCTCTAGGCAATAGTAGTTATTGGTTTCGGGTATCAGACTTGCGAAAATTTTGATGGTTTCTCAACCATTCCTTAACTTCAAACTCCCATATCTAGCGAACGGAATTGACGAATCCGTAAAATTTCTGTTGCATCTGAAAGTAGAAACTCTCCCGATTACAACGGTATGTGTTTTTTTCCCCTAGGCCATTGTGGTTACTGGTTTCGAGTATCAGACTTGCGAAAATTTTGATGGTTTCTCAACCATTCCTTAATTTCAAACGCCCATATCTCGCGAACGGATTGACTAACTCGAGAAATTCCTGTTGCATCTGAAAGCAGAAACTCCCCCGATTACAACGATATGTGTATTTATGCTCTAGGCCATAGTAGTTATTGGTTTCGAGTGTCAGACTTGCGAATATTTGGATGGATTCTCAACTATTCATTAACTTCAAACTCCCATATATCGCGAACGGATTGACTAACTCGAGAAATTCCTGTTCCACCTCAAAGTAGAAACTCGTACCATTACAACGGTATGTGTATTTCTCCCCTAGGCCATTGTAGTTATTGTTTTCGGGTATCAGACTTGAGAAAATTTTGATGGTTTCTCAAACATTCCTTCACTTCAAACTCCTATATCTCGCGAACGGATTGAGGAAATCGAGAAATTCCTGTCGCATCTGAAAGTAGAAACTCGCCCAATTACAACGGTACGTGTATTTCTCCCCTAGGCCATTGTAGTTATTGGTTTCGGTTATCAGACTTGAGAAAATTTTGATGGTTTCTCTACCATTCCTTAATTTCAAACGCCCATATCTCGCAAACGGATTGACGAACTAGAGAAATTCCTTCTTCCATCTGAAAGCAGAAACTCGCCCGATTACAACGGTATGTGTGTTTTTCCCCTAGGCCATTGTGGTTATTGGTTTCGAGTATCAGACTTGTGAAAATTTTGATGGTTCCTCAACCATTCCTTAACTTCAGACTCCCATATCTCGCGAACGGATTGACTAACTCGAGGAATTCCTGTTGCATCTGAAAGTAGAAACTCGCCCCATTACAATGGTCTGTGTACTTTTCTCCTAGGCCATTCCAGTTACTGGTTTAGAGTATCAGACTTGCGAAAATTTTGATGGTTTCTCAAACATTCCTTCACTTCAAACTCCTATATTTCGCGAACGGATTGAGGAAATCGAGAAATTCCCGTTGCATCTGAAAGCGGAAACTCCCCCGATTACAACGGTATGTGTACTTTCGCCCTAGGCCATTCTAGTTATTCGTGTTCAAGCATCAGAATTGCGAAAATTTGTATGGTTCCTCAAACATTTATTAAATCCAAACTCCCATATCTCGCGAGCGGATTAATGAATCCCAAAAATTCCTGTTGCACCTGAAAGTAGAAACTCGCCCGATTACAACGGTATGTGTATTTCTCCCCTAGGCCATTGTAGTTACTGGTTTCGTATCAGACTTGCGAAAATTTTGATGGTTTCTCTACCATTCCTTAATTTCAAACGCCCATATCTCGCAAACGGATTGACGAACTAGAGAAATTCCTTCTTCCATCTGAAAGCAGAAACTCGCCCGATTACAACGGTATGTGTGTTTTTCCCCTAGGCCATTGTGGTTATTGGTTTCGAGTATCAGACTTGCGAAAATTTTGATGGTTCCTCAACCATTCCTTAACTTCAAACTCCCATATCTCGCGAACGGATTGACTAACTCGAGGAATTCCTATTGCACCTGAAAGTAGAAACTCGCCCCATTACAATGGTCTGTGTACTTTTCCCCTAGGCCATTCCAGTTATTGGTTTCGAGTATCAGACTTGCGAAAATTTTGATGGTTTCTCAAACATTCCTTCACTTCAAACTCCTATATCTCGCGAACGGAAAGACTAACTCGAGGAATTCCTGTTGCATCTGAAAGTAGAAACTCGCCCGATTACAACGGTATGTGTATTTTTGCTCTAGGCCATAGTAGTTATTGGTTTCGGGTATCAGACTTGCGAAAATTTTGATGGTTTCTCAACCATCCCTTAACTTCAAACTCCCATATCTAGCGAACGGAATTGACGAATCCGTAAAATTTCTGTTGCGTATGAAAGTAGAAACTCTCCCGATCACAACGGTATGTGTATTTCTCCCCTAGGCCATTGTAGTTACTGGTTTCGAGAATCAGACTTGCGAAAATTTTGATGGTTTCTGAACCATTCCTTAACTTCAAACTCCCCTATCTCGCGAACGGATTGACTAACTCGAGAAATTCCTGTTGCATCTGAAAGTAGAAACTCGCCTCATTACAATGGACTGTGTACTTTTCCCCTAGGCCATTCCAGTTATTGGTTTCGAGTATCAGACTTGCGAAAATTTTGATGGTTTCTCAAACATTCCTTCACTTCAAACTCCTACATCTCGCGAACGGATTGACTAACTCGAAGAATTCCTGTTGCATCTGAAAATAGAAACTCGCCCCATTACAATGGTCTGTGTACTTTTCCCCTAGGCCATTCCAGTTATTGGTTTCGAGTATCAGACTTGCGAAAATTTTGATGGTTTCTCAACCATCCCTTAACTTCAAACTCCCATATCTCGCGAGCGGACTGACTAACTCGAGAAATTCCCGTTGCATCTGAAAGCGGAAACTCCCCCGATTACAACGGTATGTGTACTTTCGCCCTAGGCCATTCTAGTTATTCGTGTTCAAGCATCAGAATTGCGAAAATTTGTATGGTTCCTCAAACATTTATTAAATCCAAACTCCCATATCTCGCGAGCGGATTAATGAATCCCAAAAATTCCTGTTGCATCTGAAAGTAGAAACTCGCCCGATTACAACGGTATGTGCATTTTTGCCCTAGGCCATTGTGGTTATTGATTTCGCGTGTCAGACTTGCGAAAATTTTGATGGTTTCTCAACCATTCCTTAACTTCAAACTCCCATATCTCGCAAACGGATTGACGAACTAGAGAAATTCCTTCTTCCATCTGAAAGCAGAAACTCGCCCGATTACAACGGTATGTGTGTTTTTCCCCTAGGCCATTGTGGTTACTGGTTTCGAGTATCAGACTTGTGAAAATTTTGATGGTTCCTCAACCATTCCTTAACATCAAACTACCATATCTCGCGAACGGATTGACTAACTCGAGGAATTCCTATTGCACCTGAAAGTAGGAACTCGCCCCATTACAATGGTCTGTGTACTTTTCCCCTAGACCATTCCAGTTATTGGTTTCGAGTATCAGACTTGCGAAAATTTTGATGGTTTCTCAAACATTCCTTCACTTCAAACTCCTATATCTCGCGAACGGATTGAGAAAATCGAGAGACTCCTGTTGCATCTGAAAGTAGAAACTCGCCCGATTACAACGGTATGTGTATTTTGGCTCTAGGCCATAGTAGTTATTGGTTTCGGGTATCAGACTTGCGTAAATTTTGATGGTTTCTCAACCATTCCTTCACTTCAAACTCCTATATCTCGCGAACGGATTGACTAATTCGAGAAATTCGTATTGCACCTGAAAGTAGAAACTCGCGCCATTACAATGGTCTATGTACTTTTCCCCTAGGCCATACCAGTTATTGGTTTCGAGTGTCAGACTTGCGAAAATTTTGATGGTTTCTCAAACATTCCTTCACTTCAAACTCCTATATCTCGCGAACGGATTGAGAAAATCGAGAGATTCCTGTTGCATCTGAAAGTAGAAACTCGCCCGATTACAACGGTATGTGTATTTTTGCTCTAGGCAATAGTAGTTATTGGTTTCGGGTATCAGACTTGCGAAAATTTTGATGGTTTCTCAACCATTCCTTAACTTCAAACTCCCATATCTAGCGAACGGAAATGACGAATCCGTAAAATTTCTGTTGCATCTGAAAGTAGAAACTCTCCCGATTACAACGGTATGTGTTTTTTTCCCCTAGGCCATTGTGGTTACTGGTTTCGAGTATCAGACTTGCGAAAATTTTGATGGTTTCTCAACCATTCCTTAATTTCAAACGCCCATATCTCGCGAACGGATTGACTAACTCGAGAAATTCCTGTTGCATCTGAAAGCAGAAACTCCCCCGATTACAACGATATGTGTATTTATGCTCTAGGCCATAGTAGTTATTGGTTTCGAGTGTCAGACTTGCGAATATTTGGATGGATTCTCAACTATTCATTAACTTCAAACTCCCATATATCGCGAACGGATTGACTAACTCGAGAAATTCCTGTTCCACCTCAAAGTAGAAACTCGTACCATTACAACGGTATGTGTATTTCTCCCCTAGGCCATTGTAGTTATTGTTTTCGGGTATCAGACTTGAGAAAATTTTGATGGTTTCTCAAACATTCCTTCACTTCAAACTCCTATATCTCGCGAACGGATTGAGGAAATCGAGAAATTCCTGTCGCATCTGAAAGTAGAAACTCGCCCAATTACAGCGGTACGTGTATTTCTCCCCTAGGCCATTGTAGTTATTGGTTTCGGTTATCAGACTTGAGAAAATTTTGATGGTTTCTCTACCATTCCTTAATTTCAAACGCCCATATCTCGCAAACGGATTGACGAACTAGAGAAATTCCTTCTTCCATCTGAAAGCAGAAACTCGCCCGATTACAACGGTATGTGTGTTTTTCCCCTAGGCCATTGTGGTTATTGGTTTCGAGTATCAGACTTGTGAAA
This sequence comes from Ptiloglossa arizonensis, assembly GCF_051014685.1. Lineage (NCBI taxonomy): Eukaryota > Metazoa > Arthropoda > Insecta > Hymenoptera > Colletidae > Ptiloglossa > Ptiloglossa arizonensis. The sequence goes on along the minus strand of NW_027478893.1, from coordinate 85,318 downwards.
ATTTTGATGGTTCCTCAACCATTCCTTAACTTCAGACTCCCATATCTCGCGAACGGATTGACTAACTCGAGGAATTCCTGTTGCATCTGAAAGTAGAAACTCGCCCCATTACAATGGTCTGTGTACTTTTCTCCTAGGCCATTCCAGTTACTGGTTTCGAGTATCAGACTTGCGAAAATTTTGATGGTTTCTCAAACATTCCTTCACTTCAAACTCCTATATTTCGCGAACGGATTGAGGAAATCGAGAAATTCCCGTTGCATCTGAAAGCGGAAACTCCCCCGATTACAACGGTATGTGTACTTTCGCCCTAGGCCATTCTTGTTATTCGTGTTCAAGCATCAGAATTGCGAACATTTGTATGGTTCCTCAAACATTTATTAAATCCAAACTCCCATATCTCGCGAGCGGATTAATGAATCCCAAAAATTCCTGTTGCACCTGAAAGTAGAAACTCGCCCGATTACAACGGTATGTGTATTTCTCCCCTAGGCCATTGTAGTTACTGGTTTCGTATCAGACTTGCGAAAATTTTGATGGTTTCTCTACCATTCCTTAATTTCAAACGCCCATATCTCAGAAACGGATTGACGAACTAGAGAAATTCCTTCTTCCATCTGAAAGCAGAAACTCGCCCGATTACAACGGTATGTGTGTTTTTCCCCTAGGCCATTGTGGTTATTGGTTTCGAGTATCAGACTTGTGAAAATTTTGATGGTTCCTCAACCATTCCTTAACTTCAGACTCCCATATCTCGCGAACGGATTGACTAACTCGAGGAATTCCTATTGCACCTGAAAGTAGGAACTCGCCCCATTACAATGGTCTGTGTACTTTTCCCCTAGACCATTCCAGTTATTGGTTTCGAGTATCAGACTTGCGAAAATTTTGATGGTTTCTCAAACATTCCTTCACTTCAAACTCCCATATCTAGCGAACGGAATTGACGAATCCGTAAAATTTCTGTTGCATCTGAAAGTAGAAACTCTCCCGATTACAACGGTATGTGTGTTTTTCCCCTAGGCCATTGTGGTTATTGGTTTCGAGTATCAGACTTGTGAAAATTTTGATGGTTCCTCAACCATTCCTTAACTTCAAACTCCCATATCTCGCGAACGGAATAGACGAATCCGTAAAATTTCTGTTGCATCTGAAAGTAGAAACTCTCCCGATTACAACGGTATGTGTTTTTTTCCCCTAGGCCATTGTGGTTACTGGTTTCGAGTATCAGACATGCGAAAATTTTGATGGATTCTCAACCATTCCTTCACTTCAAACTCCTATATCTCGCGAACGGATTGAGGAAATCGAGAAATTCCTGTCGCATCTGAAAGTAGAAACTCGCCCAATTACAACGGTACGTGTATTTCTCCCCTAGGCCATTGTAGTTATTGTTTTCGGGTATCAGACTTGAGAAAATTTTGATGGTTTATCAAACATTCCTTCACTTCAAACTCCTATATCTCGCGAACGGATTGAGGAAATCGAGAAATTCCTGTAGCATCTGAAAGTAGAAACTCGCCCAATTACAACGGTATGTGTATTTCTCCCCTAGGCCACTGTAGTTATTGGTTTCGGGTATCAGACTTGCGTAAATTTTGATGGTTTCTCAACCATTCCTTCACTTGAAACTCCTATATCTCGCGAACGGATTGACTAATTCGAGAAATTCGTATTGCACCTGAAAGTAGAAACTCGCGCCATTACAATGGTCTGTGTACTTTTCCCCTAGGCCATTGTAGTTATTGTTTTCGAGTGTCAGACTTGCGAAAATTTTGATGGTTTCTGAAACACTCCTTCACTTCAAACTCCTATATTTCGCGAACGGAGTGAGGAAATCGAGAGATTCCTGTTGCATCTGAAAGTAGAAACTCTCCCGATTACAACGGTATGTGTGTTTTTCCCCTAGGCCATTGTGGTTATTGGTTTCGGGTATCAGACTTGCGTAAATTTTGATGGTTTCTCAACCACTCCTTCACTTCAAACTCCTATATCTCGCGAACGGATTGACTAATTCGAGAAATTCGTATTGCACCTGAAAGTAGAAACTCGCGCCATTACAATGGTCTGTGTACTTTTCCCCTAGGCCATTCCAGTTATTGGTTTCGAGTATCAGACTTGCGAAAATTTTGATGGTTTCTCAAACATTCCTTCACTTCAAGCTCCTATATCTCGCGAACGGATTGAGAAAATCGAGAGATTCCTGTTGCATCTGATAGTAGAAACTCGCCCGATTACAACGGTATGTGTATTTTTGCTCTAGGCAATAGTAGTTATTGGTTTCGGGTATCAGCCTTGCGAAAATTTTGATGGTTTCTCAACCATTCCTTAATTTCAAACTCCCATATCTAGCGATCGGAATTGACGAATCCGTAAAATTTCTGTTGCATCTGAAAGTAGAAACTCTCCCGATTACAACGGTATGTGTGTTTTTCCCCTAGGCCATTGTGGTTACTGGTTTCGAGTATCAGACTTGCGAAAATTTTGATGGTTTCTCAACCATTCCTTAATTTCAAACGCCCATATCTCGCGAACGGAATGACGAACTAGAGAAATTCCTTTTTGCATCTGAAAGCAGAAACTCGCCCGATTACAACGGTATGTGTATTTTTGCTCTAGGCCATAGTAGTTATTGGTTTCGAGTATCAGACTTGCGAATATTTGGATGGATTCTCAACCATTCATTAACTTCAAACTCCCATATATCGCGAACGGATTGACGAATCCGAAAAATTTCTGTTGCATCTGAAAGTAGAAACTCGCCCGATTACAACGGTATGTGTATTTTTCCCCTAGGCCATTGTAGTTATTGGTTTGGGGTATCAGACTTGCGAAAATTTTGATGGTTTCTCAACCATTCCTTAACTTCGAACTACCATATCTCGCGAACGGATTGACTAACTCGAGAAATTCCTGTTGCATCTGAAAGCAGAAACTCCCCCGATTACAACGGTATGTGTATTTATGCTCTAGGCCATAGTAGTTATTGGTTTCGAGTATCAGACTTGCGAATATTTGGATGGATTCTCAACCATTCATTAACTTCAAACTCCCATATATCGCGATCGGATTGACTAACTCGAGAAATTCCTGTTCCACCTCAAAGTAGAAACTCGCCCCATTACAACGGTATGTGCATTTCTCCCCTAGGCCATTGTAGTTATTGTTTTCGGGTATCAGACATGAGAAAATTTTGATGGTTTCTCAAACATTCCTTAACTTCAAACTCCCATATCTCGCGAACGGATTGACTAACACGAGGAATTCCTATTGCACCTGAAAGTAGAAACTCGCCCCATTACAATGGTCTGTGTACTTTTCCCCTAGGCCATTCCAGTTATTGGTTTCGAGTGTCAGACTTGCGAAAATTTTGATGGTTTCTGAAACACTCCTTCACTTCAAACTCCTATATTTCGCGAACGGAGTGAGGAAATCGAGAGATTCCTGTTGCATCTGAAAGTAGAAACTCTCCCGATTACAACGGTATGTGTGTTTTTCCCCTAGGCCATTGTGGTTATTGGTTTCGAGTGTCAGACTTGCGAAAATTTTGATGGTTTCTCAACCATTCCTTAATTTCAAACTCCCATATCTCGCGAACGGATTGACGAACTCGAGAAATTCCCGTTGCATCTGAAAGCAGAAAATCCCCCGATTACAACGGTATGTGTACTTTCGCCCTAGGCCATTCTAGTTATTCGTTTCAAGCATCAGAATTGCGAAAATTTGTATGGTTCCTCAAACATTTATTAAATCCAAACTCCCATATCTCGCGAGCGGATTAATGAATCCCAAAAATTCCTGTTGCATCTGAAAGTAGAAACTCGCCCGATTACAACGGTATGTGTATTTTTGCCCTAGGCCATTGTGGTTATTGATTTCGAGTATCAGACTTGCGAAAATTTTGATGGTTTCTCAACCATTCCTTAATTTCAAACTCCCATATTTCGCGAACGGTTTGACGAACTCGAGAAATTCCTGTAGCATCTGAAAGCAGAAACTCCCCCCATTAGAACGGTGTGTGTACTTTTGCCCTAGGCCATTCTAGTTATTCGTTTCAAGCATCAGAATTGCGAAAATTTGTATGGTTCCTCAAACATTTCTTAAATCCAAACTCCCATATCTCGCGAGCGGATTAATGAATCCGAATAATTCCTGTTGCATCTGATAGTTCTAATTCGTCCGATTACAACGGTATGTGTATTTCTCCCCTAGGCCATAGTAGTTATTGGTTTCGAGTATCAGTCTTGCGAATATTTTGATGGATTCTCAACCATTCATTAACTTCAATCTCCCATATCTCGCGAACGGACTGACTAACTCGAGAAATTCCTGTTGCATCTGAATGTATTATAGAGACTCGCCCCATTACAATGGTGTGTGTACTTTTACTCCAGGCCATTCCAGTTATTGGTTTCCAGTATCAGACTTGCGAAAATTTTGATGGTTTCTCAACCATTCCTCAACTTCAAACTCCCATATCTCGCGAACGGATTGACTAACTCGAGAAATTCCTGTTGCATCTGAAAGTAGAAACTCGCCCCATTACAATGGTGTGTGTACTTTTACTCCAGGCCATTCCAGTTATTGGTTTCGAGTATCAGACTTGCGAAAATTTTGATGGTTTCTCAACCATTGCTTCACTTCAAACACCTATATCTCGCGAACGGATTGAGGAAATCGAGAAATTCCTGCTGCATCTGAAAGTAGAAACACGCCCAATTACAACGGTGTGTGTATTTCTCCCCTAGGCCATTGTCGTTATTGGTTTCGAGTTTCAGACTTGCGAAAATTTTGATGGTTTCTCAACCATTCCTTAACTTCAAACTCCCATATCTCGCGAACGGATTGACTAACTTGAGAAATTCCAGTTGCATCTGAAAGTAGAAACTCGCCCCATTACAATGATCTGTGTTCTTTTCCCCTAGGCCATTCCAGTTATTGGTTTAGAGTATCACACTTACGAAAATTTTGATGGTTTCTCAAACATTCCTCCACTTCAAACTCCTATATCTCGCGAACGGATTGAGGAAATCGAGAAATTCCTGTTGCATCTGAAAGTAGAAACTCGCCCGGTTACAACGGTATGTGTATTTTTCCCCTAGGCCATTGTGGTTATTGATTTCGAGTGTCAGACTTGCGAAAATTTTGATGGTTTCTCAACCATTCCTTAACTTCAAACTCCCATACCTCGCGAACCGATTGACTAACTCGAGGAATTCCTGTTGCATCTGAAAGTAGAAACTCGCCCCATTACAATGGTCTGCGTACTTTTCCCCTAGGCCATTCCAGTTATTGGTTTCGAGTATCAGACTTGCGAAAATTTTGATGGTTTTTCTCAAACATTCCTTCACTTCAAACTCCCATATCTCGCGAACGGATTGACGAATCCGAAAAATTTCTGTTGCGTATGAAAGTAGAAACTCTCCCGATTACAATTGTATGTGTATTTCTCCCCTAGGCCATTGTAGTTACTGGTTTCGAGTATCAGATTTGCGAAAATTTCGATGGTTTCTCAAGCATTCCTTAATTTCAAACGGCCGTATCTCGCGAACGGATTGACGAAATAGAGAAATTCCTTTTTGCATCTGAAAGCAGAAACTCGCCCGATTACAACGGCATGTGTATTTTTGCTCTAGGCCATAGTAGTTATTGGTTTCGAGTATCAGAACTCCGAATATTTTGATGGATTCTCAACCATTCATTAACTTCAATCTCCCATATCTCGCGCACGGATTGACTAACTCGAGGAATTCCTGTTGCATCTGAATGTAGAGACTCGCCCCATTACAATGGTCTGTGTACTTTTCCCCTAGGCCATTCCAGTTATTGGTTTCGAGTATCAGACTTGCGAAAATTTTGATGGTTTCTCAAACATTCCTTCACTTCAAACTCCCATATCTCGCGAACGGATTGACTAACACGAGGAATTCCTATTGCACCTGAAAGTAGAAACTCGCCCCATTACAATGGTCTGTGTACTTTTCCCCTAGGCCATTCCAGTTATTGGTTTCGAGTGTCAGACTTGCGAAAATTTTGATGGTTTCTCAAACACTCCTTCACTTCAAACTCCTATATTTCGCGAACGGAGTGAGGAAATCGAGAGATTCCTGTTGCATCTGAAAGTAGAAACTCTCCCGATTACAACGGTATGTGTGTTTTTCCCCTAGGCCATTGTGGTTATTGGTTTCGAGTGTCAGACTTACGAAAATTTTGAAGGTTACTCAACCATTCCTTAATTTCAAACTCCCATATCTCGCGAACGGATTGACGAACTCGAGAAATTCCCGTTGCATCTGAAAGCAGAAAATCCCCCGATTACAACGGTATGTGTACTTTCGCCCTAGGCCATTCTAGTTATTCGTTTCAAGCATCAGAATTGCGAAAATTTGTATGGTTCCTCAAACATTTATTAAATCCAAACTCCCATATCTCGCGAGCGGATTAATGAATCCCAAAAATTCCTGTTGCATCTGAAAGTAGAAACTCGCCCGATTACAACGGTATGTGTATTTTTGCCCTAGGCCATTGTGGTTATTGATTTCGAGTATCAGAATTGCGAAAATTTTGATGGTTTCTCAACCATTCCTTAATTTCAAACTCCCATATTTCGCGAACGGTTTGACGAACTCGAGAAATTCCTGTAGCATCTGAAAGCAGAAACTCCCCCCATTAGAACGGTGTGTGTACTTTTGCCCTAGGCCATTCTAGTTATTCGTTTCAAGCATCAGAATTGCGAAAATTTGTATGGTTCCTCAAACATTTCTTAAATCCAAACTCCCATATCTCGCGAGCGGATTAATGAATCCGAAAAATTCCTGTTGCATCTGATAGTTGAAATTCGTCCGATTACAACGGTATGTGTATTTCTCCCCTAGGCCATAGTAGTTATTGGTTTCGAGTATCAGTCTTGCGAATATTTTGATGGATTCTCAACCATTCATTAACTTCAATCTCCCATATCTCGCGAACGGACTGACTAACTCGAGAAATTCCTGTTGCATCTGAATGTATTATAGAGACTCGCCCCATTACAATGGTGTGTGTACTTTTACTCCAGGCCATTCCAGTTATTGGTTTCCAGTATCAGACTTGCGAAAATTTTGATGGTTTCTCAACCATTCCTCAACTTCAAACTCCCATATCTCGCGAACGGATTGACTAACTCGAGAAATTCCTGTTGCATCTGAATGTAGAAACTCGCCCCATTACAATGGTGTGTGTACTATTACTCCAGGCCATTCCAGTTATTGGTTTCGAGTATCAGACTTGCGAAAATTTTGATGGTTTCTCAACCATTCCTTCACTTCAAACACCTATATCTCGCGAACGGATTGAGGAAATCGAGAAATTCCTGCTGCATCTGAAAGTAGAAACACGCCCAATTACAACGGTGTGTGTATTTCTCCCCTAGGCCATTGTCGTTATTGGTTTCGAGTTTCAGACTTGCGAAAATTTTGATGGTTTCTCAACCATTCCTTAACTTCAAACTCCCATATCTCGCGAACGGATTGACTAACTTGAGAAATTCCAGTTGCATCTGAAAGTAGAAACTCGCCCCATTACAATGATCTGTGTTCTTTTCCCCTAGGCCATTCCAGTTATTGGTTTAGAGTATCACACTTGCGAAAATTTTGATGGTTTCTCAAACATTCCTTCACTTCAAACTCCTATATCTCGCGAACGGATTGAGGAAATCGAGAAATTCCTGTTGCATCTGAAAGTAGAAACTCGCCCGGTTACAACGGTATGTGTATTTTTCCCCTAGGCCATTGTGGTTATTGATTTAGAGTGTCAGACTTGCGAAAATTTTGATGGTTTCTCAACCATTCCTTAACTTCAAACTCCCATACCTCGCGAACCGATTGACTAACTCGAGGAATTCCTGTTGCATCTGAAAGTAGAAACTCTCCCGATTACAATTGTATGTGTATTTCTCCCCTAGGCCATTGTAGTTACTGGTTTCGAGTATCAGATTTGCGAAAATTTCGATGGTTTCTCAAGCATTCCTTAATTTCAAACGGCCGTATCTCGCGAACGGATTGACGAACTAGAGAAATTCCTTTTTGCATCTGAAAGCAGAAACTCGCCCGATTACAACGGCATGTGTATTTTTGCTCTAGGCCATAGTAGTTATTGGTTTCGAGTATCAGACCTCCGAATATTTTGATGGATTCTCAACCATTCATTAACTTCAATCTCCCATATCTCGCGCACGGATTGACTAACTCGAGGAATTCCTGTTGCATCTGAATGTAGAGACTCGCCCCATTACAATGGTCTGTGTACTTTTCCCCTAGGCCATTCCAGTTATTGGTTTCGAGTATCAGACTTGCGAAAATTTTGATGGTTTCTCAAACATTCCTTCACTTCAAACTCCTATATCTCGCGAAAGCATTGAGGAAATCGAGACATTCCTGTTGTACCTGAAAGTAGAGACTCGCCCGGTTACAACGGTATGTGTATTTTTGCCCTAGGCCATTGTGGTTATCGATTTCGAGTATCAGACTTGCGAAAATTTTGATGGTTTCTCAACCATTCCTTAATTTCAAACTCCCATATTTCGCGAACGGTTTGACGAACTCGAGAAATTCCAGTTGCATCTGAAAGTAGAAACTCGCCCCATTACAATGGTCTGTGTACTTTTCCCCTAGGCCATTCCAGTTATTAGTTTCGAGTATCAGACTTGCGTAAATTTTGAAGGTTTCTCAACCATTCCTTATCTTCAAACTCCCCTATCTCGCGAACGGATTGACTAACTCGAGGAATTCCTGTTGCATCTGAATGTAGAGACTCGCCCCATTACAATGGTCTGTGTACTTTTCCCCTAGGCCATTCCAGTTACTGGTTTCGAGTATCAGACTTGCGAAAATTCTGATGGTTTCTCAAACATTCCTTCACTTCAAACTCCCAAATCTCGCGAACGGTTTGACTAACTCGAGAAATTCCTGTTGCATCTGAAAGCAGAAACTCCCCCGATTACAACGGTATGTGTACTTTTGCCCTAGGCCATTCTAGTTACTCGTTTCAAGCATCAGAATTGCGAAAATTTGTATGGTTCCTCAAACATTTCTTAAATCCAAACTCCCACATCTCCCGAGCGGATTAATGAATCCGAAAAATTCCTGTTGCATCTGAAAGTAGAAACTCGCCCGATCAAAACGGTATGTGTACTTTCGCCCTAGGCCATTCTAGTTATTCGTTTCAAGCATCAGAATTGCGAAAATTTGTATGGTTCCTCAAACATTTCTTAAATCCAAACTCCCATATCTCGCGAACGGATTGACGAATTCGAAAAATTTCTGTTGCATCTGAAAGTAGAAACTCTCCCGATTACAACGGTATGTGTATTTTTCCCCTAGGCCATTGTAGTTTTTGGTTTCGAGTATCAGACTTGCGAATATTTTGATGGATTCTCAACCATTCCTTAACTTCAAACTCCCAAACGTAGAAACCGAGAAACGGAGAAAGGGAGAAAGAAGCGGGAAACGAAGAAAGAAACGGAGAAACGAGGAAAGAAACGGAAAAACGAAGAAGGAAACGGAGAAACGAAGAAAGAAACAGAGAATCGGAGAAATAAATGGTGAAGCGGACAAAAAACGGTGAAACGGAGAAAGGGAAAAACGGAAAAACCGAGAAACGGAGAAACGGAGAAACCGAGAATCGGAGAAGCCGAGAGACGGAGAAACGGAGAAACCGAGAAACGGAGAAACGGAGATACGGAAAAACGGAGAAACGGAGAAACCGAGAAACGGAGAAACGTTTCTCCGGTTCTTTGTTCGTTTCTCCGTTCCTTTCTTCGTTTCTCTGTTTCATTGTTAGTTTCTACGTTTCTTTCTCCGTTTCTGGGTTTATTTCTTCGTTTCTACACTTATTTCTCCGATTCTCCGTTTCTTTCTTCGTTTCTTCGTTTCTTTCTCCGTTTCTGGGTTTATTTCTTCGTTTCTACACTTATTTCTCCGATTCTCCGTTTCTTTCTTCGTTTCTTCGTTTCTTTCTCCGTTTCTGGGTTTATTTCTTCGTTTCTACACTTATTTCTCCGATTCTCCGTTTCTTTCTTCGTTTCTTCGTTTCTTTCTTCGTTACTCCGTTTCTTTCTTCGTTTCTCCATTTATTTCTCCGTTTCTCCGTTTCTTTCATCGTTTCTCCGTTTCTTTGTTCGTTTCTCCGTTTCTTTCTTCATTTCTCCGTTTATTTCTTCGTTTCTCTGTTTCATTCTTCGTTTCTGCGTTTCTTTGTTCGATTCTCGGTTTATTTCTTCGTTTCTCCGTTTCTTTCTTCGTTTCTCCATTTATTTCTCCGTTTCTCCGTTTCTTTGTTCGTTTCTCCGTTTCTTTCTCCGTTTCTCGGTTTATTTCTTCGTTTCTCCATTTATTTCCCCGATTCTCCGTTTCTTTCTTCGTTTCTCCGTTTCTTTGTTCGTTTCTCCGTTTATTTCTTCGTTTCTCCATTTATTTCTCCGTTTCTCCGTTTCTTTCGTCGTTTCTCCTTTTCTTTGTTCGGTTCTCCGTTTATTTCTTCGTTTCTCCATTTATTTCTCCGTTTCTCCGTTTCTTTCTTCGTTTCTCCGTTTCTTTGTTCGTATCTCCGTTTCTTTCTCCGTTTCTCGGTTTATTTCTTCGTTTCTCCATTTATTTCTCCGATTTTCCGTTTCTTTCATCGTTTCTCCGTTTCTTTGTTCGTTTCTCCGTTTCTTTGTTCGTTTCTCCGTTTCTTTCTTCGTTTCTCCGTTTCTTTGTTCGTTTCTCCGTTTCTTTCTCCGTTTCTCGGTATATTTCTTCGTTTCTCCATTTATTTCTCCGATTCTCCGTTTCTTTCTTCGTATCTCCGTTTCTTTGTTCGTTTCTCCGTTTCTTTCTTCGTTTCTCCGTTTCATTCTTCGTTTCTCCGTTTCTTTCTTCGTTTCTCCGTTTCTTTCATCGTTTCTTCGCTTCTCCGTTTCTTTCTTCCTTTCTCCGTTTATATCTTCGTTTCTCCATTTATTTCTCCGTTTCTTTCTTCGTTTCTCCGTTTCATTCTTCGTTTCTCCGTTTCTTTCTTCATTTCTCCGTTTATTTCTTCGTTTCTCCGTTTCATTCTTCGTTTCTGCGTTTCATTCTTCGTTTCTCCGTGTCTTTCTTCGTTTCTCCGTTTCTTTCTTCGTTTCTCCGTTTCTTTCTTCGTTTCTCCATTTATATCTCCGTTTCTCCGTTTCTTTCTTCGTTTCTCCGTTTCTTTCTTCGTTTCTCCGTTTCTTTCTCCGTTTCTCGGTTTATATCTTCGTTTCTCCATTTATTTCTCCGATTCTCCGTTTCTTTCTTCGTTTCTTCGTTTCTTTCTTCGTTACTCCGTTCTTTCTTCGTTTCTCCGTTTCTTTCTTCGTTTCTCCGTTTCTTTCTTCGTTTCTCCGTTTCTTTCTTCGTTTCTCCGTTTCTTTCTTCGTTTCTCCCTTTATTTCTTCGTTTCTCCGTTTCATTCTTCTTTTCTGCGTTTCTTTCTTTGTTTCTCCGTTTCTTTCTTCATTTCTCCGTTTATTTCTTCGTTTCTCCGTTTCATTCTTCGTTTCTGCGTTCCTTTGTTCGATTCACGGTTTATTTCTTCGTTTCTACGTTTCTTTGTTCGTTTCTCCGTTTCTTTCTCCGTTTCTCGGTTTATATCTTCGTTTCTACATTTATTTCTCCGATTCTCCGTTTCTTTCTTCGTTTCTTCGTTTCTTTCTTCGTTACTCCGTTTCTTTCTTCGTTTCTCCGTTCCTTTCTTCGTTTCTCCGTTTCTATCTTTGTATCTCCGTTTCTTTCTTCATTTCTCCGTTTATTTCTTCGTTTCTCCGTTTCATTCTTCGTTTCTGCGTTTCTTTGTTCGATTCTCGGTTTATTTCTTCGTTTCTCCGTTTCTTTCTTCGTTTCTCCATTTATTTCCCCGTTTCTCCGTTTCTTTGTTCGTTTCTCCGTTTCTTTCTCCGTTTTTCGGTTTATTTCTTCGTTTGTCCATTTATTTCCCCGATTCTCCGTTTCTTTCTTCGTATCTCCGTTTCTTTGGTCGTTTCTCCGTTTATTTCATCGTTTCTTCGCTTCTCCGTTTCTTTCTTCATTTCTCCGTTTATTTCTTCCTTTCTCCGTTTCATTCTTCGTTTCTGCGTTTCATTCTTCGTTTCTCGGTTTATTTCTTCGTTTCTCCATTTATTTCTCCGATTTTCCGTTTCCTTCTTCGTTTCTTCGTTTCTTTCTTCGTTACTCCGTTTCTTTCTTCGTTTCTCCGTTTCTTTCTTCGTTTCTCCGTTTCTTTCTTCGTTTCTCCGTTTATTTCTTCGTTTCTCCATTTATTTCTCCGCTTCTCCGTTTCTTTGTTCGTTTCTCCGTTTCTTTCTTCGTTTCTCTGTTTCTTTGTTATTTTCTCCGCTTCTTTCTCCGTTTCTCGGTTTATTTCTTCGTTTCTCCACTTATTTCTCCGATTCTCCGTTTCTTTCTTCGTTTCTTCGTTTCTTTCTTTGTTACTCCGTTTCTTTCTTCGTTTCTCCATTTAGTTCTCCGTTTCTCCCATTCTTTCTTCGTTTCTCCGTTTCTTTGTTCATTTCTCCGTTTATTTCTTCGTTTCTCCACTTATTTCTCCGTTTCACCGTTTCTTTCTTCGTTTCTCCGTTTCTTTCTTCGTTTCTCCGATTCATTCTTCGTTGCTCCGTTTCTTTCTCCGTTTCTCCGTTTCTTTCTTCGTTTCTCCGCTTCTTTGTTCGTTTCTCCGTTTCTTTCTTCGTTTCTCCGTTTGTTTCTTCGTTTCTCCGTTTCTTTCTTCGTTTCTCCATTTATTTCTCCGTTTCTCCATTTCTTTCTTCGTTTCTCCATTTCTTTCTCCGTTTCTCGGTTTATTTCTTCGCTTCTCCATTTATTTCTTCGTTTCTCCGTTTCTTTCTTCGTTTCTCCGATTCATTCTTCGTTGCTCCGTTTCTTTCTTCGTTTCTCCGATTCTTTCTTCGTTTCTCCGTTTCTTTCTTCGTTTCTCCGTTTCTTTCTTCGTTTTTCCGTTCTTTCTTCGTTTCTCCGTATCTTTCTTCGTTTCTCCGTTTCTTTCTTCGTTTCTCCATTTATTTCTCCGTTTCTCCGTTTCTTTCTTCGTTTCTCCGTTTCTTTGTTCGTATCTCCGTTTCTTTGTTCGTTTCTCCGTTTCTTTGTTCGTTTCTCCGTTTCTTTCTTCGTTTCTCCATTTATTTCTCCGATTCTCCGTTTCTTTGTTCGTTTCTCCGGTTCTTTGTTCGTTCCTCCATCTATTTCTCCGTTTCTCCGTTTCTTTCTTCGTTACTCCGTTTCTTTCTTCGTTTCTCCGTTTCATTCTTCATTTCTCCGTTTATTTCTTCGTTTCTCCGTTTCATTCTTCATTTCTGCGTTTCTTTGTTCAATTCTCCGTTTTTTCTTCGTTTCTCCGTTTCTTTCTCCGTTTTTCGGTTTATTTCTTCGTTTCCCCATTTATTTCTCCGATTCTCCGTTTCTTTCTTCGATTCTTCGCTTCTTTCTTCGTTACTCCGTATCTTTCTTCGTTTCTCCGCTTCTTTCTTCGTTTCTCCATTTATTTCTCCGTTTCTCCGTTTCTTTCTTCGTTTCTCCGTTTCTTTGTTCGTTTCTCCGTTTCTTTGTTCGTTTCTCCGTTTCTTTCATCGTTTCTTCCCTTCTTCGTTTCTTTCTTCCTTTCTCCGTTTATATCTTCGTTTCTCCATTTATTTCTCCGTTTCTTTCTTCGTTTCTCCGTTTCATTCTTCGTTTCTCCGTTTCTTTCTTCGCTTCTCCGTTTATTTCTTCGTTTCTCCGTTTCATTCTTCGTTTCTGCGTTTCTTTGTTCGATTCTCAGTTTATTTCTTCGTTTCTCCGTTTCTTTGTTCGTTTCTCCGTTTCTTTGTTCGTTTCTCCGTTTCTTTGTTCGTTTCTCCGTTTCTTTGTTCGTTTCTCCGTTTCTTTGTTCGTTTCTCCGTTTCTTTGTTCGTTTCTCCGTTTGTTTGTTCGTTTCTCCGTTTCTTTCTTCGTTTCTCCGTTTCTTCCTTCGTTTCTCCGTTTGTTTGTTCGTTTCTCCGTTTCTTTCTTCGTTTCTCCGTTTCTTCCTTCGTTTCAACGTTTCTCCGTTTCTCCGTTTCTCCGTTTGATTAAATGATTATAATATTTATAATTTCTATTATAAATCATTTGATCTATAGTTAAATTAGACACTAATACTCTATATACATATTTAATATATTTTTTAATCTCTTTAGCCTCCAGAAGAATTTTATTTATACTATTTACTCTATATAATAATTTACACAGAATCGGAAATAAATCTAATTATTTATTTATAATAATTATTTTTTTTCGCTTATCTTAAAAATTGGTATGTACTCTTTAAATGTTCGATTCATTTCTTTAATTTGTTCATTAAATTGAATTAATCTATTCTTTATAATAACTTTAATAAATTTAATCCCTATAATTATTATAGAACTCATATTAAAACTTAATAATGAAATTTATTTTATTTGCCTTGTTAATGAAATTATTGCTCCTATCATTTGCTTAAACAAAAAAATCAGTCATAATAATTATAGGATATTCATCTGTTATACAAACATCTATTATAGTTATTTTATTAATAATTAACAAAAATACATTTTTAACATATTTCATTTTATATTCAATAATTTCTTTAATTTTAATTTTTATATTTAAAATAATAAAGATTAGCTCTTATTCCTTATTTAATATATTAACCTCTAATAAAAGAAAAATTATTTTATACTCAATAATTATTATGTACACAAATTTCCCACCTATAGCACTCTTTATACTGAAATAAATCGTCCTAGAAACATTAATAAATTCAAGAATAAAATTTACCGTGGAAGGTTTAATTTTACATTTATTCGGAAGATGAAACATACAAAAGTTTGTACAAAAGTATTTATTTATTTTATCGCACGGTAGGGAATATCATATTAGGGGGACCGGAAAGTAATGTCGTTTCCCGACATTAAATTCAAATACATAAATTTTTAACGAGTTTTTATTTTTAATCAATGATATAATCACCCTCATTATCAACAACCTTTTGCCATCTAGTGTGCAAATTTTCAATGCCGGATCGATAAAAATCAATTGGTTTTTGAGCAAAATATACAGAGATGGCATTTTGAATATCATCCAAATTTGCAAATCTTTTGCCACTTAGAAAGTGTTGAAGCGATCGGAATAAATGGAAATCCGATGGTGCAACATCGGGCGAGTATGGTGGGTGAGGCAGTACCTCCCACCCCAATTCATTAATTTTTGCCAAGGTTCGTCTTGCGCAGTGCGGTCTTGCATTATCGTCTTGCAGAATAACGCCTTTTCTGTTGACAATCGCTGGCCACTTTTCAATTAAAGATTTATTTACACGATCTAATTGTTCACAGTAAAGGTTTGCATTCACAGTCTGTCCAGGTTTCAGCACTTCAAAATGAACAACGCCGCGAATACTCCACCAAACACACAAAAGGGCCTTTTTGGGGTGTAAACCTGGCTTAGCAGTACTTTGTGGCGATTCATTTGGAGAGAGCCACTGCCTTTTGCGTTTTGGATTATCATAAAGAACCCACTTTTCATCTCCGGTGATCAAGCGATCAAAAAACGCTTCTGTATTGTGCCGTTGAAGCAATAAGTTGCATGTGGTGGATCGGTTAGCCTTGTTCTCTTCGGACAGATTATGCGGGACCCAAACACCTGCTCTGCTTACATTCCCAATCTGCTGCAAATGTTCTTGGATGGTCGACCAAGGTTGGTTAAGACTGTTTGACAATTCCTCGATTGTCTGACACGGATTTGCTTCCACTTCCGCACTTAACACGTCATTGTCTAACGTTGTTAGTCTTCCTGATCGATACGAGTCGGAAAGATCAAAATTACCGGATTTGAACTTGGAAAACCACCTTTGGCATTTACGAACGTCTAATGCATTTGGATAAACATCGCAAATGTTTTTGGTAGCAACTGTTGCGTTACTACCCTTGCGAAACTCAAAAAGCATGCAATGCCGGATATGTACCTCTTCTGGTATTTGGCTGGCCATTTCACCCAAAATTGTAAAGAAAAATTTTTAATTTAATTATTTACAACTAAACAAGTCACTATAACCTCAGAATGTCTTTGCTACGACTTTAATGTACACAATGAGCTGACAAATGACAATCAAATAGTGACATGCGCAGAAACGACATTACTTTCCGGTCCACCTAATACAAATGGAAATACTTATCCCTAGTGTCGGTAAATTATACTTATCGCGCCATCAATTTGTGGAAATTAGAACAATTCCTCGACAAACTTGAGCGTTTCTCCGCCAGGTGTTTTCACCCCTTAAGTGTAGTTTAACCCTTTCTCCAATAGACGGCAACCCATGTAATTACCACGTCACAGGGATTTGTAATTGCGGGTTCAGAATATATTTGCATACATACAAACTATAATTCCGATATGCAGAGAAATATTCGTTTATTTTATCCCACGGCTTATTCGATCTAACCGAATATTTCAAGAAATTGATGGCTTTTTATACCGAAACATTGTCAAAAATTGTTTAATCTACGGTCCAACGACGGTCGTTAATAATTATGATAAATAAATGTCAAGATATTGCGAAGTCTGCGAAAGCGAACGGTTTCAGTGAATGTTTGTTCATTTCAGCGATTGTTATTAACATTTACGCATGTTCCCTATATTGATCGAACAATGTGCATCTTATTTATGCATTTAAAATGATTGATTCGCCTCTAGCAATTGATTTTGATCGAACTTCAAAGTAAAGAGGTGTTTCTTAAAGTTTTAAAACATGGAAAGTAATAATTGTCTATGAGCTATATCAATTTAACATTTGATTAATACATGAAGAATCGAAATTTTTGGTAAAATAAGTGAATAAAAAATAATTATTATAAATAAATAATTAGATTTATTTCCGATGCTATGTAAATTATTATGTACAGTAAATAGTATGAATAAAATTCTTCTGGAGGCTAAAGAGATTAAAAAATATATGAAATATGTATTTAGAGTATTAGTGTATAATTTAACCATAGCTCAAATGATTTATAATAGAAATTATAACTATTATAATCATTTAATCGAAACGGAGAAACGGAGAAACGGAGAAACGGAGAAACGAAGAAACGGAGAAACGAAGAAAGAAACGGAGAAACGGAGAAATAAATGGAGAAACGAAGAAAGAAACAGAGTAACGAAGAAGGAAACGAAGAAACGAAGAAAGAAACGGAGAATCGGAGAAATAAGTGGAGAAACGAAGAAATAAACGGAGAAACGATGAAAGAAACGGAGAAACGAAGATAGAAACGGAGAAATAAGTGGAGAAACGAAGAAATAAACGGAGAAACGATGAAAGAAACGGAGAAACGAAGATAGAAACGGAGAAACGGAGAAACGAAGAAAGAAACGGAGTAACGAAGAAAGAAACGAAGAAACGAAGAAAGAAACGGAGAAATGAATGGAGAAACGAAGATATGAACGGAGAAAGGAAGAAAGAAACGGAGAAGCGAAGTAACCATGATAGAAACGGAGAAACGAAGAAAGAAACGGTGAAATGAAGAAAGAAACGGAGAAACGAAGAAAGAAACGGAGAAGCGAAGAAAGAAACGGAGAAACGAGGAAAGAAACGGAGAATCGGAGAAATAAATGGAGAAACGAAGAAATAAACCGAGAAACGGAGAAATAAATGGAGAAACGAAGAAATAAACGGAGAAACGATGAAAGAAACGGAGAAACGAAGATAGAAACGGAGAAACGGAGAAACGAAGAAAGAAACGGAGTAACGAAGAAAGAAACGAAGAAACGAAGAAAGAAACGGAGAAATAAATGGAGAAACGAAGAAATAAACCGAGAAACGGGGAAAGGAACGAAGAAACGAACAAAGAAACGGAGAAACGAAGAAAGAAACGGAGAAACGGAGAAATAAATGGAGAAACGAAGAAGTAAACCGAGAAACGGGGAAAGGAACGGAGAAACGAGCAAAGAAACGGAGAAACGAAGAAAGAAATGGAGAAACGAAGAAAGAAACGGAGTAACGAAGAAGGAAACGAAGAAACGAAGAAAGAAACGGAGAATCGGAGAAATAAGTGGAGAAACGAAGAAATAAACCGAGAAACGGGGAAAGAAACGGAGTAACGAACAAAGAAACGGAGAAACGAAGAAAGAAACGGAGAATCGGAGAAATAAGTGGAGAAACGAAGAAATAAACCGAGAAACGGAGAAAGAAAAGGAGAAACGATGAAACGAAGAAAGAAACACACAAACGAAGAAAGAAACGGAGAAACGAACAAAGTAACGGAGAAACGAACAATGAAACGGAGAAACGAAGAAAGAAACGAAGAAACGAAGAAAGAAACGGAGAATCGGAGAAATAAGTGGAGAAACGAAGAAATAAACCGAGAAACGGAGAAAGAAAAGGAGAAACGATGAAACGAAGAAAGAAACACAGAAACGAAGAAAGAAACGGAGAAACGAACAAAGTAACGGAGAAACGAACAATGAAACGGAGAAACGAAGAAAGAAACGGAGAAACGGAGAAATAAATGGAGAAACGAAGAAATAAACGGAGAAACGAAGAAAGAAACGGAGAAACGAAGAAAGAAACGGAGAAACGAAGAAAGAAACGGAGTAACGAAGAAAGAAACGAAGAAACGAAGAAAGAAACGGAGAGACAAAGAAAGAAACGGAGAAACGAAGAAATAAACGGAGAAACGGAGAAATAAATGGAGAAACGAAGAAAGAAACGGAGTAACGAAGAAAGAAACGAAGAAACGAAGAAAGAAACGGTGAAATGAAGAAAGAAACGGAGAAACGAAGAAAGAAACGGAGAAGCGAAGAAAGAAACGGAGAAACGAGGAAAGAAACGGAGAATCGGAGAAATAAATGGAGAAACGAAGAAATAAACCGAGAAACGGAGAAATAAATGGAGAAACGAAGAAATAAACGGAGAAACGATGAAAGAAACGGAGAAACGAAGATAGAAACGGAGAAACGGAGAAACGAAGAAAGAAACGGAGTAACGAAGAAGGAAACGAAGAAACGAAGAAAGAAACGGAGAAATAAATGGAGAAACGAAGAAATAAACCGAGAAACGGGGAAAGGAACGAAGAAACGAACAAAGAAACGGAGAAACGAAGAAAGAAACGGAGAAACGGAGAAATAAATGGAGAAACGAAGAAGTAAACCGAGAAACGGGGAAAGGAACGGAGAAACGAGCAAAGAAACGGAGAAACGAAGAAAGAAATGGAGAAACGAAGAAAGAAACCGAGTAACGAAGAAGGAAACGAAGAAACGAAGAAAGAAACGGAGAATCGGAGAAATAAGTGGAGAAACGAAGAAATAAACCGAGAAACGGAGAAAGAAAAGGAGAAACGATGAAACGAAGAAAGAAACACAGAAACGAAGAAAGAAACGGAGAAACGAACAAAGTAACGGAGAAACGAACAATGAAACGGAGAAACGAAGAAAGAAATGAAGAAACGAAGAAAGAAACGGAGAATCGGAGAAATAAGTGGAGAAACGAAGAAATAAACCGAGAAACGGAGAAAGAAAAGGAGAAACGATGAAACGAAGAAAGAAACACAGAAACGAAGAAAGAAACGGAGAAACGAACAAAGTAACGGAGAAACGAACAATGAAACGGAGAAACGAAGAAAGAAACGGAGAAACGGAGAAATAATTGGAGAAACGAAGAAATAAACGGAGAAACGAAGAAAGAAACGGAGAAACGAAGAAAGAAACGGAGAAACGAAGAAAGAAACGGAGTAACGAAGAAAGAAACGAAGAAACGAAGAAAGAAACGGAGAGACAAAGAAAGAAACGGAGAAACGAAGAAATAAACGGAGAAATGAAGAAAGAAGCGGAAAAACAAAGAAAGAAACGGAGAAACGAACAAAGAAACGGAGAAACGAAGAAATAAACCGAGAATCGAACAAAGAAACGCAGAAACGAAGAATGAAAGGGAGAACCGATGAAATAAACGGAGAAATGAAGAAAGAAGCGGAAAAACAAAGAAAGAAACGGCGAAACGAACAAAGAAACGGAGAATCGAAGATGGAACGGAGAAACGAAGAATGAAACGGAGAAACGAAGAAAGAAACGGAGAAAAAATGGAGAAACGAAGATATAAACGGAGAAATTAAGAAAGAAATTGAGAAGCGAAGAAACGATGAAAGAAACGGAGAAACGAAGAAAGAAACGGAGAAACGAAGAAAGAAACGGAGAAACGAACAAAGAAACGGAGAAACGAACAAAGAAACGGAGAAACGAAGAAATAAACCGAGAATCGAACAAAGAAACGCAGAAACGAAGAATGAAACGGAGAAACGAAGAAATAAACGGAGAAATGAAGAAAGAAGCGGAAAAACAAAGAAAGAAACGGAGAAACGAACAAAGAAACGGAGAATCGAAGATGGAACGGAGAAACGAAGAATGAAACGGAGAAACGAAGAATGAAACGGAGAAATAAATGGAGAAACGAAGATATAAACGGAGAAAGGAAGAAAGAAATTGAGAAGCGAAGAAACGATGAAAGAAACGGAGAAACGAAGAAAGAAACGGAGAAACGAAGAAAGAAACGGAGAAACGAAGAAAGAAACGGAGAAACGGAGAAAGAAACGGAGAAAGAAACGGAGAAAGAAACGGAGAAACGAAGAAAGAAACGGAGAAACGAAGAAAGAAACGGAGAAACGAAGAAAGAAACGGAGTAACGAAGAAAGAAACGAAGAAACGAAGAAAGAAACGGAGAATCGGAGAAATAAATGGAGAAAGGAAGAAATAAACCGAGAAACGGAGAAAGAAACGGAGGAACGACGAAAGAAACGGAGAATCGGAAAAATAAATGGAGAAACGAAGAAAGAAGCGGAGAAACGAAGAAAGAAACGGAGAAACGAAGAAAGAAACGGAGAAACGAAGAAAGAAACGGAGAAACGAAGAAAGAAACGGAGAAACGAAGAAAGAAACGGAGAAACGAAGAAAGAAACGAAGAAACGAAGAAAGAAACGGAGCATCGGAGAAATAAATGGAGAAAGGAAGAAATAAACCGAGAAACGGAGAAAGACACGGAGTAACGAAGAAGGAAACGAAGAACGAAGAAAGAAACGGAGAATCGGAGAAATAGATGGAGAAACGAAGAAATAAACCGAGAAACGGAGAAAGAATCGGAGAAACGAACAAAGAAACGGAGAAACGAAGAAAGAAACGGAGAAACGGAGAAATAAATGGAGAAACGAAGAAAGAAACGGAGAAACGAACAAAGAAACGGAGAAACGAAGAAAGAAACGGAGATACGAAGAAAGAAACGGAGAATCCAACAAAGAAACGGAGAAACGAAGAAGGAAACGGAGAAACGAAGAAAGAAACGGAGAAACGAAGAAAGAAACGGAGAAACGAAGAAAGAAACGGAGAAACGAAGAAAGAAACGGAGAAACGAAGAAAGAAACGGAGAAACGAAGAAAGAAACGGAGAAACGAAGAAAGAAACGGAGAATCGGAGAAATAAATGGAGAAACGAAGAAATAAACCGAGAAACGGGGAAAGAAACGGAGAAACGAACAAAGAAACGGAGAAACGAACAAAGAAACAGAGAAATGAACAAAGAAACGGAGAAATGAACAAAGAAACGGAGAAACGAACAAAGAAACGGAGAAACGAAGAAATAAACTGAGAATCGAACAAAGAAACGCAGCAACGAAGAATGAAACGGAGAAACGGAGAAATAAATGGAGAAACGAAGAAAGAAACGGCGAAACGAAGAATGAAACGGAGAAACGAAGAAAGAAACGGAGAAACGAAGAATGAAACGGAGAAACGAAGAAAGAAACGGAGAAACTGAGAAATAAATGGAGAAACGAAGAAATAAACGGAGAAACGAACAAAGAAACGGAGAAACGAACAAAGAAGCGGAGAAATAAATGGAGAAACGAAGATATAAACGGAGAAAGGAAGATAGAAACGGAGAAGCGAAGAAACGATGAATGAAACGGAGAAACGAAGAAAGAAACGGAGAAACGAAGAAAGAAACGGAGAATCGGAGAAATAAATGGAGAAACGAAGAAATAAACCGACAATCGGAGAAAGAAACGGAGAAACGAACAAATAAACGGAGAAACGAAGAAAGAAACGGAGAAACGGAGAAATAAATGAAGTTACGAAGAAATAAACGGAGAAACGATGGAAGAAACGAAGAAACGAAGAAATAATCGGAGAATCGGAGGAATAAGTGAAGAAGCGAAGAAATAAACCGAGAAACGGAGAAAGAAACGGAGAAACGAACAAAGATACAAAGAAACGAAGAAAGAAACGGAGAAACGAACAAAGAAACGAAGAAACGAACAAAGAAACGGAGAAACGAAGAAGGAAACGGAGAAACGGAGATATAATTGGAGAAACGAAGAAAGAAACGGAGAATCGGCGAAATAAATGGAGAAAGGAAGAAATAAACCGAGAAACGGAGAAAGAAATGGAGAAACGAAGAAAGAAACGGAGAATCGGAAAAATAAATGGAGAAACGGAGAAAGAAGCGGAGAAACGAAGAAAGAAACGGAGAAACGAAGAAAGAAACGGAGAAACGAAGAAAGAAACGGAGAAACGAAGAAAGAAACGGAGAAACAAAGAAAGAAACGGAGAAACGGAGAAAGACACGGAGTAACGAAGAATGAAACGCAGAATCGAAGAAATAAACGGAGAAACGAACAAAGAAACGGAGAAACGAAGAAAGAAACGGAGAAACGGAGAAATAAACGGAGAAACGAAGAAAGAAACGGAGAAACGAAGAAAGAAACGGAGAAACTACGAAAGAATCGGAGAAACGGAGAAATAAATGGAGAAACGAAGAAATAAACGCAGAAACGAACAAAGAAACGGAGAAACGAAGAAAGAAACGGAGATACGATGAAAGAAACGGAGAATCCAACAAAGAAACGGAGAAACGAAGAAGGAAACGGAGAAATAAATGGAGAAACGAACATATAATCAGAGAAAGGAAGAAAGAAACGGAGAAGCGAAGAAAGAAATGGAGAAACGGAGAAATAAATGGAGAAACGAAGATATAAACGGAGCAACGAAGAAAGAAACGGAGAAACGAACAAAGAAACGGAGAAACGAAGAAAGAAACGGAGAAACGAAGAAAGAAACGAAGAAAGAAACGGAGAAACGAAGAAAGAAACGAAGATATAAACGGAGAAAGGAAGAAAGAAACGGAGAAACGAAGAAACGATGAAAGAAACGGAGAAACGAATAAAGAAACGGAGAATCGGGGAAATAAACGGAGAAACGAAGAAATAAACCAAGAAACGGAGAAAGAAACGGAGAAACGAACAAAGAAACGGAGAAACGGAGAAACGGAGAAACGGAGAAACGAAGAAAGAAACGGAGAAACGAAGAAATAAATGGAGAAACGAAGAAAGAAAAGGAGAAACGAAGAAAGAAACGGAGAATCGTAGAAATAAATGGAGAAACGAAGAAATAAATCGAGAAACGGAGAAAGAAACGGAGAAACGAGCAAAGAAACGGAGAAACGAAGAAAGAAACGGAGAAACGAAGAAAGAAACGGAGAAACGAAGAAGGAAACGGAGAAACGGAGAAATAAGTGGAGAAACGAAGAAAGAAACGGAGTAACGAAGAAAGAAACGAAGAAACGAAGAAAGAAACGGAGAATCGGAGAAATAAGTGGAGAAACGAAGAAATAAACCGAGAAACGGAGAAAGAAACGGAGAAACGAACAAAGAAACAGAGAAACGGAGAAATAAATGGAGAAACGAAGAAATAAACGGAGAAACGAACAAAGACAGGGAGAAACGAAGAAAGAAACGGAGAAATAAATGGAGAAACGAAGATATAAACGGAGAAAGGAAGAAAGAAACAGAGAAGCGAAGAAACGATGAAAGAAACGAAGAAACGAAGAAAGAAACGGAGAAACGAAGAAAGAAACGGAGAAACGAAGAAAGAAACGGAGAAACGAAGAAAGAAACGGAGTAACGAAGAAAGAAACGGAGAAATGAAGAAAGAAATGGAGAAACGAAGAAAGAAACGGAGAAACGATGAAAGAAACGGAGAAACGGAGAAAGATGCGGAGAAATAAATGGAGAAACGAAGATATAATCTGAGAAAGGAAGAAAGAAACGGAGAAGCGAAGAAAGAAACGGAGAAACGAAGAAAGAAACGGAGAAACAAGGAAAGAACCGGAGAAACGAACAAAGAAACGGAGAAACGAAGATAGAAACGGAGAAACGAAGAAAGAAACGGAGAATCGGAGAAATAAATGGAGAACCGAAGAAATAAACCGAGAGACCGAGAAAGAAACGGAGAAACGAACAAAGAAACGGAGAAACGCAGAAATAAATGGAGAAACGAAGAAATAAACCGAGAAACGGGGAAAGAAACGAAGAATAGAAGAAAGAAACGGAGAAATAAATGGAGAAACGAAGATATAATCGGAGAAAGGAAGAAAGAAACGGAGAAGCGATGATATAAACGGAGAAAGGAAGAAAGAAACGGAGAAGCGATGATATAATCGGAGAAAGGAAGAAAGAAAAGGAGAAACGAAGAAAGAAACGGAGAAACGAAGAAAGAAACGGAGAATCGTAGAAATAAATGGAGAAACGAAGAAATAAATCGAAAAACGGAGAAAGAAACGGAGAAACGAGCAAAGAAACGGAGAAACGAAGAAAGAAACGGAGAAATAAATGGAGAAACGAGGATAGAAACGGAGAAAGGAAGAAAGAAACAGAGAAGCGAAGAAACGATGAAAGAAACGGAGAAACGAAGAAGGAAACGGAGAAACGGAGAAATAAGTGGAGAAACGAAGAAAGAAACGGAGTAACGAAGAAAGAAACGAAGAAACGAAGAAAGAAACGGAGAATCGGAGAAATAAGTGGAGAAACGAAGAAATAAACCGAGAAACGGAGAAAGAAACGGAGAAACGAACAAAGAAACAGAGAAACGGAGACAGAAACGGAGAAACGAACAAAGAAACGGAGAAACGAAGAAAGAAACGGAGAAACGGAGAAATAAATGGAGAAACGAAGGAAGAAACGCAGAAACGAAGAAAGAAACGAAGAAACGAAGAAAGAAACGGAGAATCGGAGAAATAAGTGGAGAAACGAAGAAATAAACCGAGAAACGGAGAAAGAAACGGAGAAACGAACAAAGAAACAGAGAAACGAAGAAAGAAACGGAGAAACGGAGAAATAAATGGAGAAACGAAGAAATAAACGGAGAAACGAACAAAGACAGGGAGAAACGAAGAAAGAAACGGAGAAATAAATGGAGAAACGAAGAAAGAAACGGAGTAACGAAGAAAGAAACGGAGAAATGAAGAAAGAAACGGAGAAACGAAGAAAGAAACGGAGAAACGATGAAAGAAACGGAGAAACGGAGAAAGATGCGGAGAAATAAATGGAGAAACGAAGATATAATCTGAGAAAGGAAGAAAGAAACGGAGAAGCGAAGAAAGAAACGGAGAAACGGAGAAATAAATGGGGAAACGAAGAAATAAACGGAGAAACGAAGAAAGAAACGGAGAAACGTACAAAGAAACGGAGAAACGGAGAAATAAATGGAGAAACGAAGAAATAAACGGAGAAACGAAGAAAGAAACGGAGAAACGAAGAAAGAAACGGAGAAACAAGGAAAGAAACGGAGAAACGAACAAAGAAACGGAGAAACGAAGATAGAAACGGAGAAACGAAGAAAGAAACGGAGAATCGGAGAAATAAATGGAGAACCGAAGAAATAAACCGAGAGACCGAGAAAGAAACGGAGAAACGAACAAAGAAACGGAGAAACGCAGAAATAAATGGAGAAACGAAGAAATAAACCGAGAAACGGGGAAAGAAACGAAGAATAGAAGAAAGAAACGGAGAAATAAATGGAGAAACGAAGATATAATCGGAGAAAGGAAGAAAGAAACGGAGATGCGATGATATAAACGGAGAAAGGAAGAAAGAAACGGAGAAGCGATGATATAATCGGAGAAAGGAAGAAAGAAACGGAGAAACGAAGAAAGAAACGGAGAAACGAAGAAAGAAACGTAGAATCGTAGAAATAAATTGAGAAACGAAGAAATAAATCGAGAAACAGAGAAAGAAACGGAGAAACGAGCAAAGAAACGGAGAAACGAAGAAAGAAACGGAGAAACGAACAAAGAAACGGAGAAACGAAGAAGGAAACGGAGAAACGGAGAAATAAGTGGAGAAACGAAGAAAGAAACGGAGTAACGAAGAAAGAAACGAAGAAACGAAGAAAGAAACGGAGAATCGGAGAAATAAGTGGAGAAACGAAGAAATAAACCGAGAAACGGAGAAAGAAACGGAGAAACGAACAAAGAAACAGAGAAACGGAGACAGAAACGGAGAAACGAACAAAGAAACGGAGAAACGAAGAAAGAAACGGAGAAACGGAGAGATAAATGGAGAAACGAAGGAAGAAACGCAGAAACGAAGGAAGAAACGGAGAAACGAAGAAAGAAACGGAGAAACGAACAAAGGAACGCAGAAACGAAGAATGGAACGGAGAAACGGAGAAAGAAATGGAGAAACGAAGAAAGAAACGGAGAAACGAAGAAAGAAACGGAGAAACGGAGAAATAAATGGAGAAACGAAGAAATAAACGGAGAAACGAACAAAGACAGGGAGAAACGAAGAAAGAAACGGAGAAATAAATGGAGAAACGAAGATATAAACGGAGAAAGGAAGAAAGAAACAGAGAAGCGAAGAAACGATGAAAGAAACGAAGAAACGAAGAAAGAAACGGAGAAACGGAGAAAGAAACGGAGAAACGAAGAAAGAAACGGAGAAAGGAAGAAAGAAACGGAGTAACGAAGAAAGAAACGGAGAAATGAAGAAAGAAACGGAGAAACGAAGAAAGAAACGGAGAAACGATGAAAGAAACGGAGAAACGGAGAAAGATGCGGAGAAATAAATGGAGAAACGAAGAAATAAACCGAGAAACGAAGAAAGAAACGGAGAAACGAAGAAAGAAACGGAGAAGCGGAGAAATAAATGGAGAAACGAAGAAATAAACGGAGAAACGAAGGAAGAAACGGAGAAACGAAGAAAGAAACGGAGAAACGAAGAAAGAAACGGAGAAACGAAGAAAGAAACGGAGAAACGAAGAAAGAAACGGAGTACGAAGAAAGAAACGGAGAATCGGAGAAATAAATGGAGAAACGAAGAAATAAATCGAGAAACGGGGAAAGAAACGGAGAAACGAACAAAGAAACGGAGAAACGAAGAAAGAAACGGAGAAACGAAGAACGAAACGGAGAAACGAAGAAAGAAACGGAGAATCGGAGAAATAAGTGGAGAAACGAAGAAATAAACCGAGAAACGGGGAAAGAAACGGAGAAATGAACAAAGAAACAGAGAAACGAAGAAAGAAACGGAGAAACGAACAGAGAAACGGAGAATCGAAGATAGAAACGGAGAAACGAAGAAAGAAACGGAGAATCGGAGAAATAAATGGAGAAACGAAGAAATAAACCGAGAAACGAAGAAAGAAACGGAGAAACGAAGAAAGAAACGGAGAAACGGAGAAATAAATGGAGAAACGAAGAAATAAATCGAGAAACGGGGAAAGAAACGGAGAAACGAACAAAGAAACGGAGAAACGAAGAAAGAAACGGAGAAACGAAGAACGAAACGGAGAAACGAAGAAAGAAACGGAGAAACGAAGGAAGAAACGGAGAAACGAAGAAAGAAACGGAGAAACGAAGAAAGAAAAGGAGAAACGAAGAAAGAAACGGAGAAACGAACAAAGAAACGCAGATACGAAGAAAGAAACGGAGAAACGAAGCAAGAAACGGAGAAACGGATAAATAAATGGAGAAACGAAGAAAGAAACGGAGTAACGAAGAAAGAAACGAAGAAACGAACAAAGAAACGGAGAATCGGAGAAATAAGTGGAGAAACGAAGAAACAAACCGAGAAACGGGGAAAGAAACGGAGAAACAAACAAAGAAACAGAGAAACGAAGAAAGAAACGGAGAAACGAACAGAGAAACGGAGAATCGAAGATAGAAACGGAGAAACGAAGAAAGAAACGGAGAATCGGAGAAATAAATGGAGAAACGAAGAAATAAGCCGAGAAACGAAGATAGAAACGGAGAAACGAAGAAAGAAACGGAGAAACGGAGAAATAAATGGAGAAACGAAGAAATAAACGGAGAAACGAAGAATGAAACGTAGAAACGAAGAAAGAAACGGAGAAACGAAGAAAGAAACGGAGAAACGAAGAAAGAAACGGAGAATCGTAGAAATAAATGGAGAACCGAAGAAATAAACCGAGAGACGGAGAAAGAAACGGAGAAACGAACAAAGAAACGGAGAAACGAAGAAAGAAACGGAGGAACGGAGAAATAAATGGAGAAACGAAGAAAGAAACGGAGAAACGAAGAAAGAAACGGAGAAACGAAGAAAGAAACGGAGAAACGAAAAAAAGAAACGGAGAAACGAACAAAGAAACGGAGAAACGGAGAAACGAAGAAAGAAACGGAGAAACGAAGAAAGAAACGGAGAAACGGAGGAATAAATGGGGAAACGAAGAAAGAAACAGAGAAACGAAGAAAGAAACGAAGAAACGAAGAAAGAAACGTAGAAACGAACAATGGAACGGAGAAACGAAGAAAGAAACGGAGAAATGGAGAAATAAATGGAGCAACGAAGAAAGAAACGGAGTAACGAAGAATGAAACGCAGAATCGAAGAAATAAACGGAGAAACGAACAAAGAAACGGAGAAACGAAGAAAGAAACGGAGAAACGGAGAAACGGAGAAATAAATGGAGAAACGAGGAAAGAAACAGAGAAACGAAGAAAGAAACGGGGAAACGAAGAAAGAAACCGAGAAACGAACAAAGGAACGGAGAAACGCAGAAAGAAACGGAGAAACGGAGAAAAAAACGGATAAACGAACAAAGAAACGGAGAAACGAAGAAAGAAACGGAGAAACGGAGAAATAAATGGAGAAACGAAGAAAGAAACGGAGTAACGAACAAAGAATCGGAGAAACGAAGAAACAAACGGAGAAACGAACAAAGAAACGGAGAAACGAAGAAAGAAACGGAGAAACGGAGAAATAAATGGAGAAACGAGGAAAGAAACAGAGAAACGAAGAAAGAAACGGAGATACGAAGAAAGAAACGGAGAAACGAACAAAGAAACGGAGAAACGAAGAAAGAAACGGAGAAACGGAGAAATAAATGGAGAAACGAAGAAATAAACGGAGAAACGAACAAAGAAAGGGTGAAACGGAGAAATAAATGGAGAAACGAACAAAGAAACGGAGAAACGAAGAAAGAAACGGAGAAACGAACAAAGGAACGGAGAAACGAAGAAAGAAACGGAGAAACAGAGAAAGAAACGGATAAACGAACAAAGAAACGGAGAAACGAAGAATGAAACGGAGAAACGGAGAAATAAATGGAGAAACGAAGAAAGAAACGGAGTAACGAAGAATGAAACGCAGAATCGAAGAAATAAACGGAGAAACGAACAAAGAAACGGAGAAACGAAGAAAGAAACCGAGAAACGGAGAAATAAATGGAGAAACGAGGAAAGAAACAGAGAAACGAAGAAAGAAACGGAGAAACGAAGAAAGGAACCGAGAAACGAACAAAGGAACGGAGAAACGAAGAAAGAAACGGAGAAACGGAGAAAAAAACGGATAAACGAACAAAGAAACGGAGAAACGAAGAAAGAAACGGAGAAACGGAGAAATAAATGGAGAAACGAAGAAAGAAACGGAGTAAAAAACAAAGAATCGGAGAAACGAAGAAATAAACGGATAAACGAACAAAGAAACGGAGAAACGAAGAATGAAACGGAGAAACGGAGAAATAAATGGAGAAACGAAGAAAGAAACGTAGTAACGAAGAATGAAACGCAGAATCGAAGAAATAAACGGAGAAGTGAAGAATGAAACGGAGAAACAAAGAAAGAAACGGAGGAACGAACAAAGGAATGGAGAAACGATGAAAGAAACGGAGAAACGGAGAAATGAAGAAAGAAACGGAGAAACGAAGAAAGAAACGGAGAAACGAAGAAAGAAACGGAGAAACGGAGAAATAAATGGAGAAACGAAGAAAGAAACAGAGAAACGAAGAATGAAACGGAGAAACGAAGAAAGAAACGGAGTACGAAGAAAGAAACGGAGAATCGGAGAAATAAATGGAGAAACGAAGAAATAAATCGAGAAACGGGGAAAGAAACGGAGAATCGAACAAAGAAACGGAGAAACGAAGAAAGAAACGGAGAAACGAAGAACGAAACGGAGAAACGAAGAAAGAAACGGAGAATCGGAGAAATAAGTGGAGAAACGAAGAAATGAACCGAGAAACGGGGAAAGAAACGGAGAAACGAAGAAAGAAACGGAGAAACGGAGAAATAAATGGAGAAACGAAGAAATAAATCGAGAAACGGGGAAAGAAACGGAGAAACGAACAAAGAAACGGAGAAACGAAGAAAGAAACGGAGAAACGAAGAACGAAACGGAGAAACGAAGAAAGAAACGGAGAAACGAAGGAAGAAACGGAGAAACGAAGAAAGAAACGGAGAAACGAAGGAAGAAAAGGAGAAACGAAGAAAGAAACGGAGAAACGAACAAAGAAACGCAGATACGAAGAAAGAAACGGAGAAACGAAGCAAGAAACGGAGAAACGGAGAAATAAATGGAGAAACGAAGAAAGAAACGGAGTAACGAAGAAAGAAACGAAGAAACGAACAAAGAAACGGAGAATCGGAGAAATAAGTGGATAAACGAAGAAATAAACCGAGAAACGGGGAAAGAAACGGAGAAACGAACAAAGAAACAGAGAAACGAAGAAAGAAACGGAGAAACGAACAGAGAAACGGAGAATCGAAGATAGAAACGGAGAAACGAAGAAAGAAACGGAGAATCGGAGAAATAAATGGAGAAACGAAGAAATAAACCGAGAAACGAAGAAAGAAACGGAGAAACGAAGAAAGAAACGGAGAAACGGAGAAATAAATGGAGAAACGAAGAAATAAACGGAGAAACGAAGAATGAAACGTAGAAACGAAGAAAGAAACGGAGAAACGAAGAAAGAAACGGAGAAACGAAGAAAGAAACGGAGAATCGGAGAAATAAATGGAGAACCGAAGAAATAAACCGAGAGACGGAGAAAGAAACGGAGAAACGAACAAAGAAACGGAGAAACGAAGAAAGAAACGGAGGAACGGAGAAATAAATGGAGAAACGAAGAAAGAAACGGAGAAACGAAGAAAGAAACGGAGAAACGAAGAAAGAAACGGAGAAACGAAAAAAAGAAACGGAGAAACGAACAAAGAAACGGAGAAACGGAGAAACGAAGAAAGAAACGGAGATACGAAGAAAGAAACGGAGAAACGAACAAAGGAACGGAGAAACGAAGAAAGAAACGGTGAATCGGAGAAAAAAACGGATAAACGAAGAAAGAAACGGAGAAACGAAGAAAGAAAAGGAGAAACGGAGAAATAAATGGAGAAACGAAGAAAGAAACGGAGTAACGAACAAAGAATCGGAGAAACGAAGATAGAAACGGAGAAACGGAGAAATAAATGGAGAAACGAAGAAATAAACGGAGAAACGAACAAAGAAAGGGAGAAACGAAGAAAGAAACGGAGAAATAAATGGACAAACGAAGAAATAAGCGGAGGAACGCACAAAGAAACGGAGAAACGAAGAAAGAAAGGAGAAACGAAGAAATAAACCGAGAATCGAACAAAGAAACGCAGAAACGAAGAATGAAACGCAGCGTAGAAGAAATAAACGGAGAAATGAAGAAAGAAACGGAGAAACAAAGAAAGAAACGGAGAAACGAACAAAGAAACGGAGAAACGAACAAAGAGACGGAGAAACGAATAATGAAACGGAGAAAAGATGAAAGAAACGGAGAAACGAACAAAGAAACGGAGAAACGAAGAAAGAAACGGAGAAACGAAAAAAGAAACGGAGAATCGAAGATAGAAACGGAGAAACGAAGAAAGAAACGGAGAATCGGAGAAATAAATGGAGAAACGAAGAAATAAACCGAGAAACGAAGAAAGAAACGGAGAAACGGAGAAGCGGAGAAATAAATGGAGAAACGAAGAAATAAACGGAGAAACGAAGAAAGAAACGGAGAAACGAAGAAAGAAACGGAGAAACGAAGAAAGAAACGGAGAAACGAACAAAGGAACGGAGAAACGAAGAAAGAAACGGAGAAACGGAGAAATAAATGGAGAAACGAAGAAATAAACGGAGAAACGAACAAAGAAACGGAGAAACGGAGAAATAAATGGAGAAACGAAGAAAGAAACGGAGTAACGAAGAATGAAACGCAGAATCGAAGAAATAAACGGAGAAACGAACAAAGAAACGGAGAAACGAAGAAAGAAACCGAGAAACGGAGAAGTAAATGGAGAAACGAGGAAAGAAACAGAGAAACGAAGAAAGAAACGGAGAAACGAAGAAAGAAACCGAGAAACGAACAAAGGAACGGAGAAACGAAGAAAGAAACGGAGAAACGGAGAAAAAAACGGATAAACGAACAAAGAAACGGAGAAACGAAGAAAGAAACGGAGAAACGGAGAAATAAATGGAGAAACGAAGAAAGAAACGGAGTAACAAACAAAGAATCGGAGAAACGAAGAAATAAACGGATAAACGAACAAAGAAACGGAGAAACGAAGAATGAAACGGAGAAACGGAGAAATAAATGGAGAAACGAAGAAAGAAACGTAGTAACGAAGAATGAAACGCAGAATCGAAGAAATAAACGGAGAAGTGAAGAAAGAAACGGAGAAACAAAGAAAGAAACGGAGAAACGAACAAAGAAACGGAGAAACGAACAAAGACACGTAGAAACGAACAATGGAACGGAGAAACGAAGAAAGAAACGGAGACACGGAGAAAGAAACGGATAAATGAACAAAGAAACGGAGAAACGAAGAAAGAAACGGAGAAATAAATGGAGAAACGAAGAAAGAAACGGAGTAACGAAGAAAGAGACGAAGAAACGAATAAAGAAACGGAGAATCGAAGAAATAAGTGGAGAAACGAAGAAATAAACCGAGGAACTGAGAAAGAAACGGAGAAGCGAACAAAGAATCAGAGAAACGAAGAAAGAAACGGAGAAACGGAGAAATAAATGGAGAAACGAAGAAAGAAACAGAGAAACGAAGAAAGAAACGGAGAAACGAATAATGAAACGGAGAAACGAAGAAAGAAACGGAGAAACGAACAAAGAAACGGAGAAACGAAGAAAGAAACGTAGAAACGAAGAAAGAAACGGAGAAGCGGTGAAATAAATGGAGAAACGAAGAAATAAACGGAGAAACGGAGGAAGAAACGGAGAAACGAAGAAAGAAACGGAGAAACGAAGAAAGAAACGGAGAAACGGAGTAATAAATGGAGAAACGAAGAAAGAAACAGAGAAACGAAGAAAGAAACGGAGAAACGAAGAAAGAAACGGAGAAACGAACAAAGGAACGGAGAAACGAAGAAAGAAACGGAGAAACAGAGAAAGAAACGGATAAACGAACAAAGAAACGGAGAAACGAAGAATGAAACGGAGAAACGGAGAAATAAATGGAGAAACGAAGAAAGAAACAGAGAAACGAAGAAAGAAACGGAGAAACGAAGAAAGAAACGGAGAAACGAACAAAGGAACGGAGAAACGAAGAAAGAAACGGAGAAACAGAGAAAGAAACGGATAAACGAACAAAGAAACGGAGAAACGGAGAATGAAACGGAGAAACGGAGAAATAAATGGAGAAACGAAGAAAGAAACGGAGTAACGAAGAATGAAACGCAGAATAGAAGAAATAAACGGAGAAACGGAGAAACGGAGAAATAAATGGAGAAACGAGGAAAGAAACAGAGAAACGAAGAAAGAAACGGGGAAACGAAGAAAGAAACCGAGAAACGAACAAAGGAACGGAGAAACGAAGAAAGAAACGGAGAAACGAAGAAAGAAACGGAGAAACGAACAAAGAAACGGAGAAACGAAGAAAGAAACGGAGAAACGGAGAAAGAAACGGAGAAACGAAGAAAGAAACGGAGAATCGAAGATAGAAACGGAGAAACGAAGAAAGAAACGGAGAATCGGAGAAATAAATGGAGGAACGAAGAAATAAACCGAGAAACGAAGAAAGAACCGGAGAAACGAAGAAAGAAACGGAGAAGCGGAGAAATAAATGGAGAAACGAAGAAATAAACGGAAAAACGAAGGAAGAAACGGAGAAACGAAGAAAGAAACGGAGAAACGAAGAAAGAAACGTAGAAACGAAGAAAGAAACGGAGAAACGAAGAAAGAAACGGAGAAACGGAGAAATAAATGGAGAAACGAAGAAAGAAACAGAGAAACGAAGAAAGAAACGGAGAAACGAAGAAAGAAACGGAGAAACGAACAAAGGAACGGAGAAACGAAGAAAGAAACGGAGAAACAGAGAAAGAAACGGATAAACGAACAAAGAAACGGAGAAACGAAGAATGAAACGGAGAAACGGAGAAATAAATGGAGAAACGAAGAAAGAAACGGAGTAACGAAGAATGAAACGCAGAATCGAAGAAATAAACGGAGAAACGGAGAAATAAATGGAGAAACGAAGAAATAAACGGAGAAACGAACAAAGAAAGGGAGAAACGAAGAAAGAAACGGAGAAACGAAGAAAGAAACGGAGAAACGAAGAAAGAAACGGAGAAACAGAGAAAGAAACGGATAAACGAACAAAGAAACGGAGAAACGAAGAATGAAACGGAGAAACGGAGAAATAAATGGAGAAACGAAGAAAGAAACGGAGAAACGAAGAAAGAAACGGAGAAACGAAGAATGAAACGGAGAAACGGAGAAATAAATGGAGAAACGAAGAAAGAAACGGAGTAACGAAGAATGAAACGCAGAATCGAAGAAATAAACGGAGAAGTGAAGAAAGAATCGGAGAAACAAAGAAAGAAACGGAGAAACGAACAAAGAAACGGAGAAACGAACAAAGACACGTAGAAACGAACAATGGAACGGAGAAACGAAGAAAGAAACGGAGAAACGGAGAAAGAAACGGATAAATGAACAAAGAAACGGAGAAACGAAGAAAGAAACGGAGAAATAAATGGAGAAACGAAGAAAGAAACGGAGAAACGAAGAAAGAAACAGAGAAACGAAGAAAGAAACGGAGAAACGAATAATGAAACGGAGAAACGAAGAAAGAAACGGAGAAACGAACAAAGAAACGGAGAAACGAAGAAAGAAACGGAGAAACGAAGAAAGAAACGGAGAAGCGGTGAAATAAATGGAGAAACGAAGAAATAAACGGAGAAACGGAGGAAGAAACGGAGAAACGAAGAAAGAAACGGAGAAACGAAGAAAGAAACGGAGAAACGGAGAAATAATTGGAGAAACGAAGAAAGAAACAGAGAAACGAAGAAAGAAACGGAGAAACGAAGAAAGAAACGGAGAAACGAACAAAGGAACGGAGAAACGAAGAAAGAAACGGAGAAACAGAGAAAGAAACGGATAAACGAACAAAGAAACGGAGAAACGAAGAATGAAACGGAGAAACGGAGAAATAAATGGAGAAACGAAGAAAGAAACGGAGGAACGGAGAAATAAATGGAGAAACGAAGAAAGAAACGGAGAAACGAAGAAAGAAACGGAGAAACGAAGAAAGAAACGGAGAAACGAAAAAAAGAAACGGAGAAACGAACAAAGAAACGGAGAAACGGAGAAACGAAGAAAGAAACGGAGATACGAAGAAAGAAACGGAGAAACGAACAAAGGAACGGAGAAACGAAGAAAGAAACGGTGAATCGGAGAAAAAAACGGATAAACGAAGAAAGAAACGGAGAAACGAAGAAAGAAAAGGAGAAACGGAGAAATAAATGGAGAAACGAAGAAAGAAACGGAGTAACGAACAAAGAATCGGAGAAACGAAGATAGAAACGGAGAAACGGAGAAATAAATGGAGAAACGAAGAAATAAACGGAGAAACGAACAAAGAAAGGGAGAAACGAAGAAAGAAACGGAGAAATAAATGGACAAACGAAGAAATAAGCGGAGGAACGCACAAAGAAACGGAGAAACGAAGAAAGAAAGGAGAAACGAAGAAATAAACCGAGAATCGAACAAAGAAACGCAGAAACGAAGAATGAAACGCAGCATAGAAGAAATAAACGGAGAAATGAAGAAAGAAACGGAGAAACAAAGAAAGAAACGGAGAAACGAACAAAGAAACGGAGAAACGAACAAAGAGACGGAGAAACGAATAATGAAACGGAGAAAAGATGAAAGAAACGGAGAAACGAACAAAGAAACGGAGAAACGAAGAAAGAAACGGAGAAACGAAAAAAGAAACGGAGAATCGAAGATAGAAACGGAGAAACGAAGAAAGAAACGGAGAATCGGAGAAATAAATGGAGAAACGAAGAAATAAACCGAGAAACGAAGAAAGAAACGGAGAAACGGAGAAGCGGAGAAATAAATGGAGAAACGAAGAAATAAACGGAGAAACGAAGAAAGAAACGGAGAAACGAAGAAAGAAACGGAGAAACGAAGAAAGAAACGGAGAAACGAACAAAGGAACGGAGAAACGAAGAAAGAAACGGAGAAACGGAGAAATAAATGGAGAAACGAAGAAATAAACGGAGAAACGAACAAAGAAACGGAGAAACGGAGAAATAAATGGAGAAACGAAGAAAGAAACGGAGTAACGAAGAATGAAACGCAGAATCGAAGAAATAAACGGAGAAACGAACAAAGAAACGGAGAAACGAAGAAAGAAACCGAGAAACGGAGAAGTAAATGGAGAAACGAGGAAAGAAACAGAGAAACGAAGAAAGAAACGGAGAAACGAAGAAAGAAACCGAGAAACGAACAAAGGAACGGAGAAACGAAGAAAGAAACGGAGAAACGGAGAAAAAAACGGATAAACGAACAAAGAAACGGAGAAACGAAGAAAGAAACGGAGAAACGGAGAAATAAATGGAGAAACGAAGAAAGAAACGGAGTAACAAACAAAGAATCGGAGAAACGAAGAAATAAACGGATAAACGAACAAAGAAACGGAGAAACGAAGAATGAAACGGAGAAACGGAGAAATAAATGGAGAAACGAAGAAAGAAACGTAGTAACGAAGAATGAAACGCAGAATCGAAGAAATAAACGGAGAAGTGAAGAAAGAAACGGAGAAACAAAGAAAGAAACGGAGAAACGAACAAAGAAACGGAGAAACGAACAAAGACACGTAGAAACGAACAATGGAACGGAGAAACGAAGAAAGAAACGGAGACACGGAGAAAGAAACGGATAAATGAACAAAGAAACGGAGAAACGAAGAAAGAAACGGAGAAATAAATGGAGAAACGAAGAAAGAAACGGAGTAACGAAGAAAGAGACGAAGAAACGAATAAAGAAACGGAGAATCGAAGAAATAAGTGGAGAAACGAAGAAATAAACCGAGGAACTGAGAAAGAAACGGAGAAGCGAACAAAGAATCAGAGAAACGAAGAAAGAAACGGAGAAACGGAGAAATAAATGGAGAAACGAAGAAAGAAACAGAGAAACGAAGAAAGAAACGGAGAAACGAATAATGAAACGGAGAAACGAAGAAAGAAACGGAGAAACGAACAAAGAAACGGAGAAACGAAGAAAGAAACGTAGAAACGAAGAAAGAAACGGAGAAGCGGTGAAATAAATGGAGAAACGAAGAAATAAACGGAGAAACGGAGGAAGAAACGGAGAAACGAAGAAAGAAACGGAGAAACGAAGAAAGAAACGGAGAAACGGAGTAATAAATGGAGAAACGAAGAAAGAAACAGAGAAACGAAGAAAGAAACGGAGAAACGAAGAAAGAAACGGAGAAACGAACAAAGGAACGGAGAAACGAAGAAAGAAACGGAGAAACAGAGAAAGAAACGGATAAACGAACAAAGAAACGGAGAAACGAAGAATGAAACGGAGAAACGGAGAAATAAATGGAGAAACGAAGAAAGAAACAGAGAAACGAAGAAAGAAACGGAGAAACGAAGAAAGAAACGGAGAAACGAACAAAGGAACGGAGAAACGAAGAAAGAAACGGAGAAACAGAGAAAGAAACGGATAAACGAACAAAGAAACGGAGAAACGGAGAATGAAACGGAGAAACGGAGAAATAAATGGAGAAACGAAGAAAGAAACGGAGTAACGAAGAATGAAACGCAGAATAGAAGAAATAAACGGAGAAACGGAGAAACGGAGAAATAAAT
The DNA here is from genome assembly GCF_051014685.1 of Ptiloglossa arizonensis. Lineage (NCBI taxonomy): Eukaryota > Metazoa > Arthropoda > Insecta > Hymenoptera > Colletidae > Ptiloglossa > Ptiloglossa arizonensis. The sequence goes on along the minus strand of NW_027478893.1, from coordinate 47,102 downwards.
GGAGAAACGAGGAAAGAAACAGAGAAACGAAGAAAGAAACGGGGAAACGAAGAAAGAAACCGAGAAACGAACAAAGGAACGGAGAAACGAAGAAAGAAACGGAGAAACGAAGAAAGAAACGGAGAAACGAACAAAGAAACGGAGAAACGAAGAAAGAAACGGAGAAACGGAGAAAGAAACGGAGAAACGAAGAAAGAAACGGAGAATCGAAGATAGAAACGGAGAAACGAAGAAAGAAACGGAGAATCGGAGAAATAAATGGAGGAACGAAGAAATAAACCGAGAAACGAAGAAAGAACCGGAGAAACGAAGAAAGAAACGGAGAAGCGGAGAAATAAATGGAGAAACGAAGAAATAAACGGAAAAACGAAGGAAGAAACGGAGAAACGAAGAAAGAAACGGAGAAACGAAGAAAGAAACGTAGAAACGAAGAAAGAAACGGAGAAACGAAGAAAGAAACGGAGAAACGGAGAAATAAATGGAGAAACGAAGAAAGAAACAGAGAAACGAAGAAAGAAACGGAGAAACGAAGAAAGAAACGGAGAAACGAACAAAGGAACGGAGAAACGAAGAAAGAAACGGAGAAACAGAGAAAGAAACGGATAAACGAACAAAGAAACGGAGAAACGAAGAATGAAACGGAGAAACGGAGAAATAAATGGAGAAACGAAGAAAGAAACGGAGTAACGAAGAATGAAACGCAGAATCGAAGAAATAAACGGAGAAACGGAGAAATAAATGGAGAAACGAAGAAATAAACGGAGAAACGAACAAAGAAAGGGAGAAACGAAGAAAGAAACGGAGAAACGAAGAAAGAAACGGAGAAACGAAGAAAGAAACGGAGAAACAGAGAAAGAAACGGATAAACGAACAAAGAAACGGAGAAACGAAGAATGAAACGGAGAAACGGAGAAATAAATGGAGAAACGAAGAAAGAAACGGAGAAACGAAGAAAGAAACGGAGAAACGAAGAATGAAACGGAGAAACGGAGAAATAAATGGAGAAACGAAGAAAGAAACGGAGTAACGAAGAATGAAACGCAGAATCGAAGAAATAAACGGAGAAGTGAAGAAAGAATCGGAGAAACAAAGAAAGAAACGGAGAAACGAACAAAGAAACGGAGAAACGAACAAAGACACGTAGAAACGAACAATGGAACGGAGAAACGAAGAAAGAAACGGAGAAACGGAGAAAGAAACGGATAAATGAACAAAGAAACGGAGAAACGAAGAAAGAAACGGAGAAATAAATGGAGAAACGAAGAAAGAAACGGAGAAACGAAGAAAGAAACAGAGAAACGAAGAAAGAAACGGAGAAACGAATAATGAAACGGAGAAACGAAGAAAGAAACGGAGAAACGAACAAAGAAACGGAGAAGCGAACAAAGAATCAGAGAAACGAAGAAAGAAACGGAGAAACGGAGAAATACATGGAGAAACGAAGAAAGAAACAGAGAAACGAAGAAAGAAACGGAGAAACGAATAATGAAACGGAGAAACGAAGAAAGAAACGGAGAAACGAACAAAGAAACGGAGAAACGATGAAAGAAACGGAGAAACGAAGAAAGAAACGGAGAAGCGGTGAAATAAATGGAGAAACGAAGAAATAAACGGAGAAACGGAGGAAGAAACGGAGAAACGAAGAAAGAAACGGAGAAACGAAGAATGAAACGGAGAAACGGAGAAATAATTGGAGAAACGAAGAAAGAAACGGAGTAACGAAGAATGAAACGCAGAATAGAAGAAATAAACGGAGAAACGGAGAAACGGAGAAATAAATGGAGAAACGAGGAAAGAAACAGAGAAACGAAGAAAGAAACGGGGAAACGAAGAAAGAAACCGAGAAACGAACAAAGGAACGGAGAAACGAAGAATGAAACGGAGAAACGGAGAAAAAAACGGATAAACGAACAAAGAAATGGAGAAACGAAGAAAGAAACGGAGAAACGGAGAAATAAATGGAGAAACGAAGAAAGAAACGGAGTAACGAACAAAGAATCGGAGAAACGAATAAACAAACGGAGAAACGAAGAAAGAAACGGAGAAACGAATAAAGAAACGGAGAAACGGAGAAATAAATGGAGAAACGAGGAAAGAAACAGAGAAACGAAGAAAGAAACGGAGATACGAAGAAAGAAACGGAGAAACGAACAAAGGAACGGAGAAACGAAGAAAGAAACGGAGAAACGGAGAAAAAAACGGATAAACGAAGAAAGAAACGGAGAAACGAAGAAAGAAACGGAGAAACGGAGAAATAAATGGAGAAACGAAGAAAGAAACGGAGTAACGAACAAAGAATCGGAGAAACGAAGATAGAAACGGAGAAACGGAGAAATAAATGGAGAAACGAAGAAATAAACGGAGAAACGAACAAAGAAAGGGAGAAACGAAGAAAGAAACGAGAAACGGAAACGGAGAAATAAATGGAGAAACGAAGAAAGAAACGGAGTAACGAACAAAGAATCGGAGAAACGAATAAACAAACGGGGAAACGAAGAAAGAAACGGAGAAACGAATAAAGAAACGGAGAAACGGAGAAATAAATGGAGAAACGAGGAAAGAAACAGAGAAACGAAGAAAGAAACGGAGATACGAAGAAAGAAACGGAGAAACGAACAAAGGAACGGAGAAACGAAGAAAGAAACGGAGAAACGGAGAAAAAAACGGATAAACGAACAAAGAAACGGAGAAACGAAGAAAGAAACGGAGAAACGGAGAAATAAATGGAGAAACGAAGAAAGAAACGGAGTAACGAACAAAGAATCGGAGAAACGAAGATAGAAACGGAGAAACGGAGAAATAAATGGAGAAACGAAGAAATAAACGGAGAAACGAACAAAGAAAGGGAGAAACGAAGAAAGAAACGGAGAAACAAATGGACAAACGTAGAAATAAGCGGAGAAACGAACAAAGAAACGGAGAAACGAAGAAAGAAACGGAGAAACGAAGAAATAAACCGAGAATCGAACAAAGAAACGCAGAAACGAAGAATGAAACGCAGAATCGAAGAAATAAACGGAGAAATGAAGAAAGAAACGGAGAAACAAAGAAAGAAACGGAGAAAGGAACAAAGAAACGGAGAAACGAATAATGAAACGGAGAAACGAAGAAAGAAACGGAGAAACGAACAAAGAAACGGAGAAACGAAGAAAGAAACGGAGAAACGAAGAAAGAAACGGAGAAACGAAGAAAGATACGGAGAATCGAAGATAGAAACGGAGAAACGAAGAAAGAAACGGAGAATCGGAGAAATAAATGGAGGAACGAAGAAATAAACCGAGAAACGAAGAAAGAAACGGAGAAACGAAGAAAGAAACGGAGAAGCGGAGAAATAAATGGAGAAACGAAGAAATAAACGGAAAAATGAAGGAAGAAACGGAGAAACGAAGAAAGAAACGGAGAAACGAAGAAAGAAACGTAGAAACGAAGAAAGAAACGGAGAAACGAAGAAAGAAACGGAGAAACGGAGAAATAAATGGAGAAACGAAGAAAGAAACAGAGAAACGAAGAAAGAAACGGAGAAACGAAGAAAGAAACGGAGAAACGAACAAAGGAACGGAGAAACGAAGAAAGGAACGGAGAAACAGAGAAAGAAACGGATAAACGAACAAAGAAACGGAGAAACGAAGAATGAAACGGAGAAACGGAAAAATAAATGGAGAAACGAAGAAAGAAACGGAGTAACGAAGAATGAAACGCAGAATCGAAGAAATAAACGGAGAAGTGAAGAAAGAAACGTAGAAACGAAGAAAGAAACGGAGAAACGAAGAAAGAAACGGAGAAACGGAGAAATAAATGGAGAAACGAAGAAAGAAACAGAGAAACGAAGAAAGAAACGGAGAAACAAAGAAAGAAACGGAGAAACGAACAAAGAAACGGAGAAACGAACAAAGAGACGGAGAAACGAATAATGAAACGGAGAAACGAAGAAAGAAACGGAGAAACGAACAAAGAAACGGAGAAACGAAGAAAGAAACGGAGAAACGAAGAAAGAAACGGAGAAGCGGAGAAATAAATGGAGAAACGAAGAAATAAACGGAGAAACGAAGGAAGAAACGGAGAAACGAAGAAAGAAACGGAGAAACGAAGAAAGAAACGGAGAAACGAAGAAAGAAACGGAGAAACGAAGAAAGAAACGGAGAAACGGAGAAATAAATGGAGAAACGAAGAAAGAAACAGAGAAACGAAGAAAGAAACGGAGAAACGGAGAAATAAATTGAGAAACGAAGAAAGAAACGAAGAAACGAAGAAAGAAACGGAGAAACGAACAAAGAAACGGAGAAACGAAGGAAGAAACCGAGAAACGAAGAAAGAAACGGAGAAACGAAGAAAGAAACGGAGAAACGAAGAAAGAACCGGAGTAACGAAGAAAGAAACGGAGAAACGGAGAAATAAGTGGAGAAACGAAGATAGAAACGGAGTAACGAACAAAGAATCGGAGAAACGAAGAAACAAACGGAGAAGCGAACAAAGAAACGGAGAAACGAACAAAGAAACGGAGAAACGGAGAAATAAATGGAGAAACGAGGAAAGAAACAGAGAAGCGAAGAAAGAAACGGAGATACGAAGAAAGAAACGGAGAAACGTACAAGGGAACGGAGAAGCGAAGAAAAAAACGGATAAACGAACAAAGAAACGGAGGAACGAAGAAAGAAACGGAGATACGAAGAAAGAAACGGAGAAACGAACAAAGGAACGGAGAAACGAAGAAAGAAACGGAGAAACGGAGAAAAAAACGGATAAACGAACAAAGAAACGGAGAAACGAACAAAGAAACGGGGAAACGGAGAAATAAATGGAGAAACGAAGAAAGAAACGGAGTAACGAACAAAGAATCGGAGAAACGAAGATAGAAACGGAGAAACGGAGAAATAAATGGAGAAACGAAGAAATAAACGGAGAAACGAACAAAGAAAGGGAGAAACGAAGAAAGAAACGGAGAAATAAATGGACAAACGAAGAAATAAGCGGAGAAACGGAGAAACGAAGAAAGAAACGGAGAAAAAAACGGATAAACGAACAAAGAAACGGAGAAACGAAGATAGAAACGGAGAAACGGAGAAATAAATGGAGAAACGAAGATAGAAACGGAGTAACGAACAAAGAATCGGAGAAACGAAGAAACAAACGGAGAAGCGAACAAAGAAACGGAGAAACGAACAAAGAAACGGAGAAACGGAGAAATAAATGGAGAAACGAGGAAAGAAACAGAGAAGCGAAGAAAGAAACGGAGATACGAAGAAAGAAACGGAGAAACGTACAAGGGAACGGAGAAGCGAAGAAAAAAACGGATAAACGAACAAAGAAACGGAGGAACGAAGAAAGAAACGGAGATACGAAGAAAGAAACGGAGAAACGAACAAAGGAACGGAGAAACGAAGAAAGAAACGGAGAAACGGAGAAAAAAACGGATAAACGAACAAAGAAACGGAGAAACGAACAAAGAAACGGGGAAACGGAGAAATAAATGGAGAAACGAAGAAAGAAACGGAGTAACGAACAAAGAATCGGAGAAACGAAGATAGAAACGGAGAAACGGAGAAATAAATGGAGAAACGAAGAAATAAACGGAGAAACGAACAAAGAAAGGGAGAAACGAAGAAAGAAACGGAGAAATAAATGGACAAACGAAGAAATAAGCGGAGAAACGGAGAAACGAAGAAAGAAACGGAGAAACGAAGGAATAAACCGAGAATCGAACAAAGAAACGCAGAAACGAAGAATGAAACGCAGAATCGAAGAAATAAACGGAGAAATGATGAAAGAAACGGAGAAACAAAGAAAGAAACGTAGAAACGAACAAAGAAACGGAGAAACGAACAAAGAGACGGAGAAACGAATAATGAAACGGAGAAACGAAGAAAGAAACGGAGAAACGAACAAAGAAACGGAGAAACGAAGAAAGAAACGGAGAAACGAAGAAAGAAACGGAGAAACGAAGATAGAAACGGAGAAAAGAAGAAAGAAACGGAGAATCGGAGAAATAAATGGAGAAACGAAGAAATAAACCGAGAAACGAAGAAAGAAATTGAGAAACGAAGAAAGAAACGGAGATGCGGAGAAATAAATGGAGAAACGAAGAAATAAACGGAAAAACGAAGGAAGAAACGGAGAAACGAAGAAAGAAACGGAGAAACGAAGAAAGAAACGTAGAAACGACGAAAGAAACGGAGAAACGAAGAAAGAAACGGAGAAAAGGAGAAATAAATGGAGAAACGAAGAAAGAAACAGAGAAACGAAGAAAGAAACGGAGAAACGAAGAAAGAAACGGAGAAACGAACAAAGGAACGGAGAAACGAAGAAAGAAACGGAGAAACAGAGAAAGAAACGGATGAACGAACAAAGAAACGGAGAAACGAAGAATGAAACGGAGAAACGGAGAAATAAATGGAGAAACGAAGAAAGAAACGGAGTAACGAAGAATGAAACGCAGAATCGAAGAAATAAACGGAGAAACGAACAAAGAAACGGAAAAACGAAGAAAGAAACGGAGAAACGGAGAAATAAATGGAGAAACGAGGAAAGAAACAGAGAAACGAAGAAAGAAACGCAGAAACGAAGAAAGAAACCGAGAAACGAACAAAGGAACGGAGAAACGAAGAAAGAAACGGAGAAACGGAGAAAAAGACGGATAAACGAACAAAGAAACGGAGAAACGAAGACAGAAACGGAGAAACGGAGAAATAAATGAAGAAACGAAGAAAGAAACGTAGAAACGAAGAAAGAAACGGAGAAACGAAGAAAGAAACGGAGAAACGAAGAAAGAAACGGAGAAACGAAGATAGAAACGGAGAAACGAAGAAAGAAACGGAGAATCGGAGAAATAAATGGAGAAACGAAGAAATAAACCGAGAAACGAAGAAAGAAACTGAGAAACGAAGAAAGAAACGGAGATGCGGAGAAATAAATGGAGAAACGAAGAAATAAACGGAAAAACGAAGGAAGAAACGGAGAAACGAAGAAAGAAACGGAGAAACGAAGAAAGAAACGTAGAAACGACGAAAGAAACGGAGAAACGAAGAAAGAAACGGAGAAAAGGAGAAATAAATGGAGAAACGAAGAAAGAAACAGAGAAACGAAGAAAGAAACGGAGAAACGAAGAAAGAAACGGAGAAACGAACAAAGGAACGGAGAAACGAAGAAAGAAACGGAGAAACAGAGAAAGAAACGGATGAACGAACAAAGAAACGGAGAAACGAAGAATGAAACGGAGAAACGGAGAAATAAATGGAGAAACGAAGAAAGAAACGGAGTAACGAAGAATGAAACGCAGAATCGAAGAAATAAACGGAGAAGAACGAACAAAGAAACGGAAAAACGAAGAAAGAAACGGAGAAACGGAGAAATAAATGGAGAAACGAGGAAAGAAACAGAGAAACGAAGAAAGAAACGCAGAAACGAAGAAAGAGAAACGAGAAACGAACAAAGGAACGGAGAAACGAAGAAAGAAACGGAGAAACGGAGAAAAAAACGGATAAACGAACAAAGAAACGGAGAAACGAGATAGAAACGGAGAAACGGAGAAATAAATGGAGAAACGAAGAAGAAACGTAGAAACGAAGAAAGAAACGGAGAAACGAGAAAGAACGGAGGAAAAGGAGAAATAAAGGGAGAAACGAGGAAAGAAACAGAGAAACGAAGAAAGAAACGGAGATACGAAGATAGAAACGGGAGAAACGAACAAAGGAACGAAGAAACGAAGAAAGAAACGGAGAAAAAAACGGATAAACGAACAAAGAAACGGAGAAACGAAGATAGAAACGGAGAAACGGAGAATAAATGGAGAAACGAAGATAGAAACGGAGTAACGAACAAAGAATCGGAGAAGAACGAAGAAACAAACGGAGAAGCGAACAAAGAAACGGAGAAACGAACAAAGAAAGGGAGAAACGGAGAAATAAATGGAGAAACGAGGAAAGAAACAGAGAAGCGAAGAAAGAAACGGAGATACGAAGAAAGAAACGGAGAAACGTACAAGGGAACGGAGAAACGAAGAAAAAAACGGATAAACGAACAAAAAAACGGAGAAACGAAGAGAAGAAACGTAGAAACGACGAAAGAAACGGAGAACGAAGAAAGAAACGGAGAAAAGGAGAAATAAATGGAGAAACGAAGAAGGAAACAGAGAGAACGAAGAAAGAAACGGAGAGAACGAAGAAAGAAACGGAGAAACGAACAAAGGAACCGGAGAAACGAAGAAAGAAACGGAGAAACAGAGAAAGAAACGGATGAACGAACAAAGAAACGGAGAACGAAGAATGAAACGGAGAACGGAGAAATAAATGGAGAAACGAAGAAAGAAACGGAGTAACGAAAGAATGAAACGCAGAATCGAAGAAATAAACGGAGAAACGAACAAAGAAACGGAAAAACGAAGAAAGAAACGGAGAAACGGAGAAATAAATGGAGAAACGAGGAAAGAAACAGAGAAACGAAGAAAGAAACGCAGAAACGAAGAAAGAAACCGAGAAACGAACAAAGAACGGAGAAACGAAGAAAGAAACGGAGAAACGGAGAAAAAAACGGATAAAGGAACAAAGAAACGGAGAAACGAAGATAGAAACGGAGAAACGGAGAAATAAATGGAGAAACGAGAAAGAAACGTAGAGAAACGAAGAAAGAAACGGAGAACGAAGAAAGAAACGGAGAAAAGGAGAAATAAAGGGAGAAACGAGGAAAGAAACAGAGAAACGAAGAAAGAAACGGAGATACGAAGATAGAAACGAGAAACGAACAAAGGAACGAAGAAACGAAGAAAGAAACGGAGAAAAAAACGGATAAACGAACAAAGAAACGGAGAAACGAAGATAGAAACGGAGAGAACGGAGAAATAAATGAGAGAAAACGAAGATAGAAACGGAGGTAACGAACAAAGATCGGAGAAACGAAGAAACAAACGGAGAAAGCGAACAAAGAAACGGAGAAACGGACAAAGAAACGGAGAGAACGGAGAAATAAATGGAGAAACGAGGAAAGAAACAGAGAAGCGAAGAAAGAAACGGAGATACGAAGAAAGAAACGGAGAAACGTACAAGGGACGGAGAAACGAAGAACAAAACGGATTAAACGAACAAGAAACGGAGAAACGAAGAAAGAAACGGAGATACGAAGAAAGAAACGGAGAAACGAACAAAGGAACGGAGAGAACGAAGAAAGAAACGGAGAAACGGAGAAAAAAAACGGATATAACGAACAAAGAAACGGAGAAACGAACAAAGAAACGGGGAAACGGAGAAATAAATGGAGAAACGAAGAAAGAAACGGAAGTAACGAACAAAGAATCGGAGGAAACGAAGATAGAAACGGAGAAAACGGAGAAATAAATGGAGAAACGAAGAAATAAACGGAGAAACGAACAAAGAAAGGGAGAAACGAAGAAAGAAACGGAGAAATAAATGGACAAACGAAGAAATAAGCGGAGAAACGAACAAAGAAACGGAGAAACGAAGAACGAAAGCGGAGAAACGAAGAAATAAACCGAGAATCGAACAAAGAAACGCAGAAACGAAGAATGAAACGCAGAATAGAAGAAATAAACGGAGAAATGAAGAAAGAAACGAGAACAAAGAAAGAAACGTAGAAACGAACAAAGAAACGAAGTAACGAACAAAGAAACGAATAATGAAACGGAGAAACGAAGAAAGAAACGGAGAGAACGAACAAAGAAACGGAGAAACGAAGAAAGAAACGGAGAAACGAAGAAAGAAACGGAGAAACGAAGATAGAAACGGAGAAACGAAGAAAGAAACGGAGAATCGGAGAAATAAATGGAGAAACGAAGAAATAAACCGAGAAACGAAGAAAGAAACTGAGAAACGAAGAAAGAAACGGAGATGCGGAGAAATACATGGAGAAACGAAGAAATAAACGGAAAAACGAAGGAAGAAACGGAGAAACGAAGAAAGAAACGGAGAAACGAAGAAAGAAACGTAGAAACGACGAAAGAAACGGAGAAACGAAGAAAGAAACGGAGAAAAGGAGAAATAAATGGAGAAACGAAGAAAGAAACAGAGAAACGAAGAAAGAAACGGAGAAACGAAGAAAGAAACGGAGAAACGAACAAAGGAACGGAGAAACGAAGAAAGAAACGGAGAAACAGAGAAAGAAACGGATGAACGAACAAAGAAACGGAGAAACGAAGAATGAAACGGAGAAACGGAGAAATAAATGGAGAAACGAAGAAAGAAACGGAGTAACGAAGAATGAAACGCAGAATCGAAGAAATAAACGGAGAAACGAAGAAAGAAACGGAAAAACGAAGAAAGAAACGGAGAAACGGAGAAATAAATGGAGAAACGAGGAAAGAAACAGAGAAACGAAGAAAGAAACGCAGAAACGAAGAAAGAAACCGAGAAACGAACAAAGGAACGGAGAAACGAAGAAAGAAACGGAGAAACGGAGAAAAAAACGGATAAACGAACAAAGAAACGGAGAAACGAAGACAGAAACGGAGAAACGGAGAAATAAATGGAGAAACGAAGAAAGAAACGTAGAAACGAAGAAAGAAACGGAGAAACGAAGAAAGAAACGGAGAAACGAAGAAAGAAACGGAGAAACGAAGATAGAAACGGAGAAACGAAGAAAGAAACGGAGAATCGGAGAAATAAATGGAGAAACGAAGAAAGAAACAGAGAAACGAAGAAAGAAACGGAGAAACGAAGAAAGAAACGGAGAAACGAACAAAGGAACGGAGAAACGAAGAAAGAAACGGAGAAACAGAGAAAGAAACGGATGAACGAACAAAGAAACGGAGAAACGAAGAATGAAACGGAGAAACGGAGAAATAAATGGAGAAACGAAGAAAGAAACGGAGTAACGAAGAATGAAACGCAGAATCGAAGAAATAAACGGAGAGACGAACAAAGAAACGGAAAAACGAAGAAAGAAACGGAGAAACGGAGAAATAAATGGAGAAACGAGGAAAGAAACAGAGAAACGAAGAAAGAAACGCAGAAACGAAGAAAGAAACCGAGAAACGAACAAAGGAACGGAGAAACGAAGAAAGAAACGGAGAAACGGAGAAACGAAGAAAGAAACGGAGATACGAAGAAAGAAACGGAGAAACGAAGAAAGAAACGGAGAAACAGAGAAAGAAACGGATGAACGAACAAAGAAACGGAGAAACGAAGAATGAAACGGAGAAACGGAGAAATAAATGGAGAAACGAAGAAAGAAACGGAGTAACGAAGAATGAAACGCAGAATCGAAGAAATAAACGGAGAAACGAACAAAGAAACGGAGAAACGAAGATAGAAACGGAGAAACGGAGAAATAAATGGAGAAACGAAGAAAGAAACGTAGAAACGAAGAAAGAAACGGAGAAACGAAGAAAGAAACGGAGAAAAGGAGAAATAAAGGGAGAAACGAGGAAAGAAACAGAGAAACGAAGAAAGAAACGGAGATACGAAGATACAAACGGAGAAACGAACAAAGGAACGAAGAAACGAAGAAAGAAACGGAGAAAAAAACGGATAAACGAACAAAGAAACGGAGAAACGAAGATAGAAACGGAGAAACGGAGAAATAAATGGAGTAACGAAGATAGAAACGGAGTAACGAACAAAGAATCGGAGAAACGAAGAAACAAACGGAGAAGCGAACAAAGAAACGGAAAAACGAACAAAGAAAGGGAGAAACGGAGAAATAAATGGAGAAACGAGGAAAGAAACAGAGAAGCGAAGAAAGAAACGGAGATACGAAGAAAGAAACGGAGAAACGTACAAGGGAACGGAGATACGAAGAAAAAAACGGATAAACGAACAAAGAAACGGAGAAACGAAGAAAGAAACGTAGAAACGACGAAAGAAACGGAGAAACGAAGAAAGAAACGGAGAAAAGGAGAAATAAATGGAGAAACGAAGAAGGAAACAGAGAAACGAAGAAAGAAACGGAGAAACGAAGAAAGAAACGGAGAAACGAACAAAGGAACGGAGAAACGAAGAAAGAAACGGAGAAACTGAGAAAGAAACGGATGAACGAACAAAGAAACGGAGAAACGAAGAATGAAACGGAGAAACGGAGAAATAAATGGAGAAACGAAGAAAGAAACGGAGTAACGAAGAATGAAACGCAGAATCGAAGAAATAAACGGAGAAACGAACAAAGAAACGGAAAAACGAAGAAAGAAACGGAGAAACGGAGAAATAAATGGAGAAACGAGGAAAGAAGCAGAGAAACGAAGAAAGAAACGCAGAAACGAAGAAAGAAACCGAGAAACGAACAAAGGAACGGAGAAACGAAGAAAGAAACGGAGAAACGGAGAAAAAAACGGATAAGGGAACAAAGAAACGGAGAAACGAAGATAGAAACGGAGAAACGGAGAAATAAATGGAGAAACGAAGAAAGAAACGTAGAAACGAAGAAAGAAACGGAGAAACGAAGAAAGAAACGGAGAAAAGGAGAAATAAAGGGAGAAACGAGGAAAGAAACAGAGAAACGAAGAAAGAAACGGAGATACGAAGATAGAAACGGAGAAACGAACAAAGGAACGAAGAAACGAAGAAAGAAACGGAGAAAAAAACGGATAAACGAACAAAGAAACGGAGAAACGAAGATAGAAACGGAGAAACGGAGAAATAAATGGAGAAACGAAGATAGAAACGGAGTAACGAACAAAGAATCGGAGAAACGAAGAAACAAACGGAGAAGCGAACAAAGAAACGGAGAAACGAACAAAGAAACGGAGAAACGGAGAAATAAATGGAGAAACGAGGAAAGAAACAGAGAAGCGAAGAAAGAAACGGAGATACGAAGAAAGAAACGGAGAAACGTACAAGGGAACGGAGAAACGAAGAAAAAAACGGATAAACGAACAAAGAAACGGAGAAACGAAGAAAGAAACGGAGATACGAAGAAAGAAACGGAGAAACGAACAAAGGAACGGAGAAACGAAGAAAGAAACGGAGAAACGGAGAAAAAAACGGATAAACGAACAAAGAAACGGAGAAACGAACAAAGAAACGGGGAAACGGAGAAATAAATGGAGAAACGAAGAAAGAAACGGAGTAACGAACAAAGAATCGGAGAAACGAAGATAGAAACGGAGAAACGGAGAAATAAATGGAGAAACGAAGAAAGAAACGGAGAAACGAAGAAAGAAACGGAGAAACGAAGAAAGAAACGGAGAAACGAAGATAGAAACGGAGAAACGAAGAAAGAAACGGAGAAAAGGAGAAATAAATGGAGAAACGAAGAAAGAAACAGAGAAACGAAGAAAGAAACGGAGAAACGAAGAAAGAAACGGAGAAACGAACAAAGGAACGGAGAAACGAAGAAAGAAACGGAGAAACAGAGAAAGAAACGCATGAACGAACAAAGAAACGGAGAAACGAAGAATGAAACGGAGAAACGGAGAAATAAATGGAGAAACGAAGAAAGAAACGGAGTAACGAAGAATGAAACGCAGAATCGAAGAAATAAACGGAGAAACGAAGAAAGAAACGGAAAAACGAAGAAAGAAACGGAGAAACGGAGAAATAAATGGAGAAACGAGGAAAGAAACAGAGAAACGAAGAAAGAAACGCAGAAACGAAGAAAGAAACCGGAAACGAACAAAGGAACGGAGAAACGAAGAAAGAAACGGAGAAACGGAGAAAAAAACGGATAAACGAACAAAGAAACGGAGAAACGAAGATAGAAACGGAGAAACGGAGAAATAAATGGAGAAACGAAGAAAGAAACGTAGAAACGAAGAAAGAAACGGAGAAACGAAGAAAGAAACGGAGAAAAGGAGAAATAAAGGGAGAAACGAAGAAAGAAACAGAGAAACGAACAAAGAATCGGAGAAACGAAGAAACAAACGGAGAAGCGAACAAAGAAACGGAGAAACGATCAAAGAAACGGAGAAACGGAGAAATAAATCGAGAAACGAAGAAAGAAACGGAGAAACGAAGAAAGAAACGGAGAATCGGAGAAATAAATGGAGAAACGAAGAAATAAATCGAGAAACGGGGAAAGAAACGGAAAAACGAACAAAGAAACGGAGAAACGAAGAAAGAAACGGAGAAACGAGGAACGAAACGGAGAAACGAAGAAAGAAACGGAGAAACGAAGGAAGAAACGGAGAAACCAAGAAAGAAACGGAGAAACGAAGAAAGAAAAGGAGAAACGAAGAAAGAAACGGAGAAACGAGCAAAGAAACGCAGATACGAAGAAAGCAACGGAGAAACGAAGAAAGAAACGGAGAAATAAATGGAGAAACGAAGAAAGAAACGGAGTAACGAAGAAAGAGACGAAGAAACGAAGAAAGAAACGGAGAATCGGAGAAATAAGTGGAGAAACGAAGAAATAAACCGAGAGACGGGGAAAGAAACGGAGAAACGAACAAAGAAACAGAGAAACGAAGAAAGAAACGGAGAAACGAACATAGAAACGGAGAAACGAACAAAGAAACGGAGAAACGAAGAAAGAAACGGAGAAACGGAGAAATGAATGGAGAAACGAAGAAATAAACGGAGAAACGAAGAAAGAAACGGAGAAACGAAGAAAGAAACGGAGAAACGAAGATAGAAACGGAGAAACGAAGAAAGAAACGGAGAATCGGAGAAATAAATGGAGAAACGAAGAAATAAACCGAGAAACGAAGAAAGAAACTGAGAAACGAAGAAAGAAACGGAGATGCGGAGAAATAAATGGAGAAACGAAGAAACAAACGGAAAAACGAAGGAAGAAACGGAGAAACGAAGAAAGAAACGGAGAAACGAAGAAAGAAACGTAGAAACGACGAAAGAAACGGAGAAACGAAGAAAGAAACGGAGAAAAGGAGAAATAAATGGAGAAACGAAGAAAGAAACAGAGAAACGAAGAAAGAAACGGAGAAACGAAGAAAGAAACGGAGAAACGAACAAAGGAACGGAGAAACGAAGAAAGAAACGGAGAAACAGAGAAAGAAACGGTTGAACGAACAAAGAAACGGAGAAACGAAGAATGAAACGGAGAAACGGAGAAATAAATGGAGAAACGAAGAAAGAAACGGAGTAACGAAGAATGAAACGCAGAATCGAAGAAATAAACGGAGAAACGAACAAAGAAACGGAAAAACGAAGAAAGAAACGGAGAAACGGAGAAATAAATGGAGAAACGAGGAAAGAAACAGAGAAACGAAGAAAGAAACGCAGAAACGAAGAAAGAAACCGAGAAACGAACAAAGGAACGGAGAAACGAAGAAAGAAACGGAGAAACGGAGAAAAAAACGGATAAACGAACAAAGAAACGGAGAAACGAAGATAGAAACGGAGAAACGGAGAAATAAATGGAGAAACGAAGAAACAAACGTAGAAACGAAGAAAGAAACGGAGAAACGAAGAAAGAAACGGAGAAAAGGAGAAATAAAGGGAGAAACGAAGAAAGAAACAGAGAAACGAACAAAGAATCGGAGAAACGAAGAAACAAACGGAGAAGCGAACAAAGAAACGGAGAAACGATCAAAGAAACGGAGAAACGGAGAAATAAATGGAGAAACGAAGAAAGAAACGGAGAAACGAAGAAAGAAACGGAGAATCGGAGAAATAAATGGAGAAACGAAGAAATAAACCGAGTAACGAAGAAAGAAACGGAGAAGCGAACAAAGAATCAGAGAAACGAAGAAAGAAACGGAGAAACGAACAAAGAAACGGAGAGGCGAACAAAGAAACGGAGAAACGAAGAAAGAAACGGAGAAGCGGAGAAATAAATGGAAAAACGAAGAAATAAACGGAGAAACGAAGGAAGAAACGGAGAAACGTAGAAAGAAACGGAGAAACGAAGAAATAAACCGAGAATCGAACAAAGAAACGCAGAAACGAAGAATGAAACGCAGAATCGAAGAGATAAACGGAGAAATGGAGAAAGAAACGGAGAAACAAAGAAAGAAACGGAGAAACGAACAAAGAAACGGAGAAACGAACAATGAGACGGAGAAACGAATAATGAAACGGAGAAACGAAGAAAGAAACGGAGAAACGAACAAAGAAACGGCGAAACGAAGAAAGAAACGGAGAAACGAAGAAAGAAACGGAGTAACGAAGAAAGAAACGAAGAAACGAAGAAAGAAACGTAGAAACGAACAATGGAAGGGAGAAACGAAGAAAGAAACGGAGAAACGGAGAAAGAAACGGATAAATGAACAAAGAAACGGAGAAACGAAGAAAGAAACGGAGAAATAAATGGAGAAACGAAGAAAGAAACGGAGTAACGAAGAAAGAGACGAAGAAACGAAGAAAGAAACGGAGAATCGGAGAAATAAGTGGAGAAACGAAGAAATAAACCGAGGAACGGAGAAAGAAACGGAGAAGCGAACAAAGAATCAGAGAAACGAAGAAAGAAACGGAGAAACGAACAAAGAAACGGAGAAGCGAACAAAGAAACGGACAAACGAAGAAAGAAACGGAGAAGCGGAGAAATAAATGGAAAAACGAAAAAATAAACAGAGAAACGAAGGAAGAAACGGAGAAACGAAGAATGAAACGGAGAAACGAAGAAATAAACCGAGAATCGAACAAAGAAACGCAGAAACGAAGAATCAAACGGAGAATCGGAGAAATAAATGGAGAAACGAAGAAAGAAACGGAGAAACGAAGAAAGAAACGGAGAATCGGAGGAATAAATGGAGAAACGAAGAAATAAATCGAGAAACGGGGAAAGAAACGGAGAAACAAACAAAGAAACGGAGAAACGAACAAGGAAACGGAGAAGCGAACAAAGAAACGGGGAAACGAACAAAGAAACGGAGAAACGAAGAAATATACCGAGAATCGAACAAAGAAACGCAGAAACGAAGAATGAAACGGAGAAACGAAGAAAGAAACGGAGAAACGGAGAAGTAAATGGAGAAACGAAGAAAGAAACGGAGAAACGGAGAAATAAATTGAGAAACGAAGAAAGAAACGGAGAAACGAAGAAAGAAACGGAGAAATAAATGGAGATACGAAGAAAGAAACGGAGTAACGAAGAAAGAGACGAAGAAACGAAGAAAGAAACGGAGAAATAAATGGAGAAACGAAGAAAGAAACGGAGTAACGAAGAAAGAGACGAAGAAACGAAGAAAGAAACGGAGAATCGGAGAAATAAGTGGAGAAACGAAGAAATAAACCGAGGAACGGAGAAAGAAACGGAGAAGCGAACAAAGAATCAGAGAAACGAAGAAAGAAACGGAGAAACGAACAAAGAAACGGAGAAGCGAACAAAGAAACGGAGATACGAAGAAAGAAACGGAGAAACGGAGAAATAAATGGAGAAACGAAGAAATAAACGGAGAAATGAAGAAAGAAACGTAGAAACGAAGAAAGAAACGGAGAAACGAAGAAATAAACCGAGAATCGAACAAAGAAACGCAGAAACGAAGAATGAAACGCAGAATCGAAGAGATAAACGGAGAAATGAAGAAAGAAACGGAGAAACAAAGAAAGAAACGGAGAAACGAACAAAGAAACGGAGAAACGAACAAAGAGACGGAGAAACGAATAATGAAACGGAGAAACGATGAAAGAAACGGAGGAACGAACAAAGAAAAGGAGAATCGGAGAAATAAATGGAGAAACGAAGAAAGAAACGGAGAATCGGAGGAATAAATGGAGAAACGAAGAAATAAATCGAGAAACGGGGAAAGAAACGGAGAAACAAACAAAGAAACGGAGAAACTAACAAAGAAACGGAGAAACGAACAAAGAAACGGGGAAACGAACAAAGAAACGGAGAAACGAAGAAATAAACCGAGAATCGAACAAAGAAACCCAGAAACGAAGAATGAAACGGAGAAAGGAAGAAAGAAACGGAGAAACGGAGAAATAAATGGAGAAACGAAGAAAGAAAGGGAGAAACGGAGAAATAAATGGAGAAACGAAGAAAGAAACAGAGAAACGAAGAAAGGAACGGAGAAACGGTGAAATAAATGGAGAAACGAGGAAATAGACGGAGAAACGAACAAAGAAACGGAGAAGCGAAGAAAGAAACGGAGAAACGGAGAAATAAATGGAGAAACGAAGACAGAAACAGAGAAACGAAGAAAGAAACGGAGAAACGAAGAAAGAAACGGTGAAACGAACAAAGGAACGGAGAAACGAAGAAAGAAACGGAGAAACGAAGGAATAAACCGAGAATCGAAAAAAGAAACGCAGAAACGAAGAAAGAAACGGAGTGACGAAGAAAGAAACGATGAAACGAAGAAAGAAACGGAGAATCGGAGAATTAAATGGAGAAACGAAGAAATAAGCCGAGAAACGGAAAAAGAAACGGAGAAACGAACAATGAAACGGAGAAACGAAGAAAGAAACGGAGAAACGGAGAATTAAATGGAGAAACGAAGAAAGAAACGGAGAAACGGAGAAAGAAACGGAGGAACGAAGAAAGAAACGGAGAAACGAACAAAGAATCGGAGAAACGAAGAAAGAAACGGAGAAACGGAGAAATAAATGGAGATACGAAGAAATAAACGGAGGAACGAACAGTGGAAAGGAGAAACGAAGAAAGAAACGGAGAAACGGAGAAATAAATGGAGAAACGAAGAAATAGACGGAGAAACGAACAAAGAAACGGAGAAACGAAGAAAGAAACGGAGAAACGAAGAAATAAACTGAGAATCGAACAAAGAAACGCAGAAACGAAGAATGAAACGGAGAATCGAAGAAATAAACGGAGAAATGAAGAAAGAAACGGAGAAACAAAAAAAGAAACGGAGAAACGAACAAAGAAACGGAGAAACGAAGAAAGAAACGGAGAAACGGAGAAATAAATGGAGAAACGAAGAAAGAAACGGAGTAACGAAGAAAGAAACGATGAAACGGAGAAAGAAACGGAGAATCGGAGAAATAAGCGGAGAAACGAAGAAAGAAACGGAGTAACGAAGAAAGAAACGAAGAAACGGAGAAAGAAACGGAGAATCGGCGAAATAAGTGGAGAAACGAAGAAATAAACCGAGAAACGGAGAAAGAAACGGAGAAACGAACAAAGAAACAGAGAAACGGAGACAGAAACGGAGAAACGAAGAAAGAAACGGAGAAACGGAGAAATAAATGGAGGAACGAAGAAAGAAACGGAGAAACGAACAAAGCAACGGAGAAGCGAACAAAGAAACGGAGAAACGAAGAAAGAAACGGAGAAACGAACAAAGAAACGGAGAAACGAACAAAGAAACGGAGAAACGTTTCTTCGTTTCTCGGTTTCTCCGTTTCTCCGTTTTTCCGTTTTTCCGTATCTCCGTTTCTCCGTTTCTCGGTTTCTCCGTTTCTGCGTCTCTCGGATTCTCCGATTCTCGGTTTCTCCGTTTCACCGTTTCTCGGTTTTTCCGTTTCTCCGTTTCACCGTTTTTTGTTCGCTTCTCCATTTATTTTTTCGATTCTCTGTTTCTTTCTTCGTTTCTTCGTTTCTTTCTTTGTTTCTCCGTGTCTTTCATCGTTTGTCCGTTTCTTTCTTCGTTTCTCCGTTTCTTTCTTCGTTCCTCCGTTTCTTTCTTCGTTTCTCCGTTTCTTTCTTCGTTTCAAGTTTCTTTCTTCGTTTCTCCGTTTCTCGGTTTCTCCGTTTCTTGGTTTCTCCGTTTGGGAGTTTGAAGTTAAGGAATGGTTGAGGAACCATCAAAATTTTCGCAAGTCTGATACTCGAAACCAATAAGTACAATGGCCTAGGGGAAAAATACACACACCGTTGTAATCGGGCGAGTTTCTGCTTTCAGATGCAAAAGGAATTTCTCGAGATCGTCAGTCCGTTCGCGAGATATGGGTGTTTGAAATCAAGGATTGGTTGAGAAATCAACAAAATATTCGCAAGTCTGATACTCGAAACCAATAACTACAATGGCCTAGGGGAAAAATACACATACCGTTGTGATCGGACGAGTTTCTACTTTCAGATGCCACAGGAATTTCTCGATTTCCTCAATCCGTTCGGGAGATATGGGAGTTTGAAGTTAAGGAATGGTTGAGAAACCAATAAAATTTTCGCAAGTCTGATACTCGAAACCAATAACTACTATGGCCTAGGGCAAAAATACACATACCGTTGTAATCGGGCGAGTTTCTACTTTCAGAGGCAACAGGAATTTTTCGGATTCATTAATCCGCTCGCGAGATATGGGAGTTTGGATTTAAGATATATTTGAGGAACCACACAAATTTTCGTAATTCTGATGCTTGAAACGAATAACTAGAATGGCCTAGGGCAAAAGTACACATACCGATGTAATCGGGGGAGTTTCTGCTTTCAGATGCAACAGGTATTTCTCGAGTTAGTGAATCCGTTCGCGAGATATGGTAGTTTGAAGTTAAGGAATGGTTGAGAAACCATCAATATTTTCGCAAGTCTGATACTCGAAACCAATAACTACAATGGCCTAGGGAAGAAATACACATACCGTTGTAATGGGGCGAGTTTCTACTTTCAGACGCAACAGGAATTTCTCGATTTCCTTTATCCGTTCGCGAGATATAGGAGTTTGAAGTGAAGGAATGGTTGAGAAACCATCAAAATTTTCGCAAGTCTGATAGTCGAAACCAATAACTACAATGGCCTAGGGGAAAAATACACATACCGTTGTAATCGGGCGAGTTTCTACTTTCAGATGCAACAGAAATTTTTCGGATTCATTAGTCCGCTCGCGAGATATGGGAGTTTGGATTTAAGAAATGTTTGAGGAACCATACAAATTTTCGCAATTCTGATGCTTGAAACGAGTAACTACAATGGCCTAGGGGAAAGATACACATACCGTTGTAATCGGGCGAGTTTCTACTTTCAGATGCAACACGAATTTTTCGGATTCATTAATCCGCTCGCGAGATATGGGAGTTTGGATTTAAGAAATGTTTGAGGAACCATACAAATTTTCGCAATTCTGATACTTGAAACCAATAACTACAATGGCCTAGGGCAAAAATACACATACCGTTGTAATCGGGCGAGTTTCTACTTTCAGATGCAATAGGAATTTTAGGGTTTAGTCAGTCCGTTCGCGAGATATGGGAGTTTGAAGCTAAGAAATGGTTGAGAAGACAACAAATTTTTCGCACTTCTGCTGCTCGAAACGCATAACCAGAATGGCCTAGGGAAAAAATACTCATACCGTTGTAATCGGGCGAGTTTCTACTTTCAGACGCAGAAGGAATTATTGGGTTTGGTCAATCCGTTCGCGAGATATGGGAGTTTGAAGCCAAGAAATGGTTGAGTAGGCAACAAATTTTGCGCAATTCTGCTGCTCCAAACGTTTAACAAGAATGGCCTAGGGAATTAATAAACATACCGTTGCATTCGGGAGAGCTTCTACTTTCAGAAGCAATAGGAATTTTTGGGTTTGTTCAATCCGTTCGCGAGATATGGGAGTTTGAAGCTAAGAAATGGTTCAGAAGGCAACAAATTTTGCGCACTTTTGCTGCTCCAAACGCTTAACCAGAATGGCCTAGGGAAAAAATACACATACCGTTGTAATCGGGCGAGTTTCTACTTTCAGATGCAATCGGAATTTTAGGGTTTAGTCAATCCGTTCGCGAGATATGGGAGTTTGAAGCTAAGAAATGGTTGAAAAGGCAACAATTTTTTCGCACTTCTGCTGCTCCAAACGCATAACCAGAATGGCCTAGGGAGAAAGTACACATACCGTTGTAATCGGGCGAGTGTCTACTTTCAGACGCAGCAGGAATTTTTGGGTTTGGTCAAACCTTTCGCGAGGTATGGGAGTTAGAAGCTAAGAAATGGTTGAGTAGGCAACAAATTTTTCGCACTTCTACTGCTCCAAACGCTTAACCAGAATGGCCTAGGGAAAAAATAGACATACCGTTGTAATCTGGCGAGTTTCTACTTTCAGACGCAATAGGAATTTTTGGGTTTGGTCATTCCATTCGCGAGATATGGGAGTTTGCAGCTAAGAAATGGTTCAGGAGACAACAAATTTTTCGTACTTCTGCTGCTCCAAACGCTTAACCAGAATGGCCGTTTCACCGTTTCTCGGTTTCTCCATTTCTCCGTCTCTCCGTTTCTCCGGTTCTCCGTTTCTCCGTTTCACCGTTTTTTGTTCGTTTCTCCGTTTATTTCTTCATTTCTCCATTTATTTCTCCGATTCCCCGTTTCTTTCTTCGTTTCTCCGTTTATTTGTTCGTTTTTCCATTTATTTCTCCGTTTCTCCGTTTCTTTGTCCGTTTCTCCGTTTCTCCGTTTCTTTCTTCGTTTCTCCGTTTCTTTGTTCGTTTCTCCGCTCCTTTCTTCGTTTCTCCTTTTTTTCTTCGTTTTTCCATTTATTTCTCCGTTTCTCCGCTCCTTCCTTAGTTTCTCCGTTTATTTCTTCGTTTTTCCATTTATTTCTCCGTTTCTCGGTTTCTTCCCTCGTTTCTCCGTTTCTTTGTTCCTTTCTCCATTTCTTTGTTCGTTTCCCCATTTATTTCTCCGTTTCGCCGTTTCTTTCTACGTTTCTCCGTTTCTTTGTTCGTTTCTCCGTTTCTTTGTTCGTTTCTTCGTTTCTTTGTTCGTTTCCCCGCTCCTTTCTTCGTTTCTCCGTTTATTTCTTCGTTTTTCCTTTCATTTCTCCGTTTCTCCTCTCCATCCCTCGTTTCTCCGTTTATTTCTCCGTTTCTTTCTTTGTTTCTCCGTTTCTTTCTTCGTTTCTTCGTTTCTTTCTTTGTTTCTCCGTTTCTTTCATCGTTTCTCCGTTTCTTTCTTCGTTCCTCCGTTTCTTTCTTCGATTCTCCGTTTATTTCTTCGTTTCTCCATTTATTTCTCCATTTCTCCGTTTCTTTGCTCGTTTCTCCATTTCTTTGTCCGTTTCCCCATTTATTTCTCCGTTTCGCCGTTTCTTTCTTCGTTTCTCCGTTTCTTCGTTCGTTTCTCCGTTTCTTTGTTCGTTTCTCCGTTTCTTTGTTCGTTTCTCCGCTCCTTTCTTCGTTTCTCCGTTTACTTCTTCGTTTTTCCTTTTATTTCTCCGTTTCTCCTATCCTTCCCTCGTTTATCCGTTTATTTCTTCGTTTTTCCATTTATTTCTCGGTTTCTCCGTTTCTTTCTTCGTTTCTCCGTTTCTTTGTTCACTTCTCCATTTCTTTGTTCTTTTCCCCATTTATTTCTCCGCTTCGCCGTTTCTTTCTTCGTTTCTCCGTTTCTTTCTTCGTTTCTCCGTTTCTTTGTTCGTTTCTCCGTTTCTTTCTTCGTTTCCCCGTTTCTTTCTACGTTTCTCCGTTTCTTTCTTCGTTTCTTCGTTTCTTTCTTCGTTTCTCCGTTTATTTCTTCGTTTCTCCGTTTATTTCTTCGTTTCTCCATTTATTTCTCCGTTTCTCCGTTTCTTTCTTCGTTTCTCCGTTTCTTTCTTCGTTTCTCCGTTTATTTCTTTGTTTCTCCATTTATTTCTTCGTTGCATGTTTCTTTCTTCGTTTCTTCGTTTCTTTCTTTGTTTCTCCGTTTCTTTCATCGTTTCTCCGTTTCTTTCTTCGTTCCTCCGTTTCTTTCTTCGATTCTCCGCTTATTTCTTCGTTTCTCCATTTATTTCTCCATTTCTCCGTTTATTTGCTCGTTTCTCCGTTTCTTTGTTCGTTTCTCCGCTCCTTTCTTCGTTTCTCCTTTTTTTCTTCGTTTTTCCATTTATTTCTCCGTTTCTCCGCTCCTTCCTTAGTTTCTCCGTTTATTTCTTCGCTTTTCCATTTATTTCTCTGTTTCTCCATTTCTTTCCTCGTTTCTCCGTTTCTTTGTTCGTTTCTCCATTTCTTTGTTCGTTTCCCCATTTATTTCTCCGTTTCGCCGTTTCTTTCTTCGTTTCTCCGTTTCTTTCTTCGTTTCCCCGTTTCTTTGTTCGTTTCTCCGCTCCTTTCTTCGTTTCTCCGTTTACTTCTTCGTTTTTCCTTTTATTTCTCCGTTTCTCCTCTCCTTCTCTCGTTTCTCCGTTTATTTCTTCGTTTTTCCATTTATTTCTCGGTTTCTCCGTTTCTTTCTTCGTTTCTCCGTTTCTTTATTCACTTCTCCATTTCTTTGTTCTTTTCCCCATTTATTTCTCCGCTTCGCCGTTTCTTTCTTCGTTTCTCCGTTTCTTTCTTCGTTTCTCCGTTTCTTTGTTCGTTTCTCCGTTTCTTCTTTTGTTTGTTCGATTCTCCGTTTCATTCATCGTTTCTCCGTTTCTTTGTTCGTTTCTCCGTTTCTTTCTTCGTTTCCCCGTTTCTTTCTACGTTTCTCCGTTTCTTTCTTCGTTTCTTCGTTTCTTTCTTTGTTTCTCCGTTTCTTTCTTCGTTTCTCCGTTTATTTCTTCGTTTCTCCATTTATTTCTCCGTTTCTCCGTTTCTTTCTTCGTTTCTCCGTTTCTTTCTTTGTTTCTCCGTTTCTTTCATCGTTTCTCCGTTTCTTTCTTCGTTCCTCCGTTTCTTTCTTCGATTCTCCGTTTATTTCTTCGTTTCTCCATTTATTTCTCCATTTCTCCGTTTCTTTGCTCGTTTCTCCATTTCTTTGTCCGTTTCCCCATTTATTTCTCCGTTTGGCCGTTTATTTCTTCGTTTCTCCGTTTCTTCGTTCGTTTCTCCGTTTCTTTGTTCGTTTCTCCGTTTCTTTGTTCGTTTCTCCGCTCCTTTCTTCGTTTCTCCGTTTACTTCTTCGTTTTTCCTTTTATTTCTCCGTTTCTCCTCTCCTTCCCTCGTTTCTCCGTTTATTTCTTCGTTTTTCCATTTATTTCTCGGTTTCTCCGTTTCTTTCTTCGTTTCTCCGTTTCTTTGTTGACTTCTCCATTTCTTTGTTCTTTTCCCCATTTATTTCTCCGCTTCGCCGTTTCTTTCTTCGTTTCTTCGTTTCTTTCTTCGTTTCTCCGTTTCTTTGTTCGTTTCTCCGTTTCTTCTTTTCTTTGTTCGATTCTCCGTTTCATTCATCGTTTCTCCGTTTCTTTGTTCGTTTCTCCGTTTCTTTCTTCGTTTCCCCGTTTCTTTCTACGTTTCTCCGTTTCTTTCTTCGTTTCTTCGTTTCTTTCTTCGTTTCTCCGTTTATTTCTTCGTTTCTCCGTTTATTTCTTCGTTTCTCCATTTATTTCTCCGTTTCTCCGTTTCTTTCTTCGTTTCTCCGTTTCTTTCTTCGTTTCTCCGTTTCTTTCTTCGTTTCTCCATTTATTTCTTCGTTGCTCCGTTTCTTTCTTCGTTTCTCCGTTTCTTTCTTCGTTTCTCCGTTTCTTTCTTCGTTTCTCCGTTCCTTCCTTTGTTTCATCGTTTCTCCGTTTCTCCGTTTCTCCGTTTCGATTAAATGATTATAATATTTATAATTTCTATTATAAACATTCGATCTATAGTTAAATTAGACACTAATTCTCTAAATACATATTTAATATATTTTTTAATCTCTTTAGCCTCCGGAAGAATTTTATTTATACTATTTACTGTATATAATAATTTACACAGAATCGGAAATAAATCTAAATATTTATTTATAATAATTATTTTTTATTCACTTATTTTAAAAATTGGGATGTAGTCTTTAAGTGTTCGATTCATTTCTTTAATTTATTCATTAAATTGAATTAATCTATTCTTTATAATAACTTTAATAAAATTAATCCCTATAATTATTATAGAACTCATATTAAATTTAATAATGAAATTTATATTATTTGCCTAATTAATGTAATTGTTGCCCCTATCATTTGCTTAAACAAAAAAATCAATCATAATAATTATAGGATATTCATCTGTTATACAAACATCTATTATAGTTATTTTATTAATAATTAACAAAAATACATTTTTAACATATTTCAATTTGTATTAAATAATTTCTTTATTTTTAATTTTTATATTTAAAATAATAAAGGTTATCTCTTCTTCCTTATTTAATATATTAACCTCTAATAAAAGAAAAATTATTTTATACTCAATAATTATTATGTACACAAATTTCCCACCTATAGCACTCTTCATACTGAAATAAATCGTCCTAGAAACATTAATAAATTCAAGAATAAGATTTACCGTGGAAGGTTTAATTTTACATTTATTCGAAAGATGAAACATACAAAAGTTTGTACAAAAGTATTTATTTATTTTATCGCACGGTAGGGAATATCATACAAATGGAAATACTTATCTCTAATGTCGGTAAATTGTACTTGTCGCGCCATCTATTTGTGGAAATTAGAACAATTCCTCGACAAACTTGAGCGTTTCTCCGCCAGGTGTTTTCATCCCTTAAGTGTAGCTTAACCCTTTCTCCACTAGATGGCAACCCATGTATTACCACGTTACAGGGATTTGTAATTGCGGGTTCAGAATATATTTGCATACATACAAACTATAATTCCGATATGTAGAGAAATATTCTTTTATTTTATCGCACGGTTTCTTCGATTGTATTTGTTCGATCTAACCAAATACTTCAAGAAATTGATGGCTTTATAGCCATTATTTATACCGGAACATTGTGAAAAATTGTTTAATCTACGGTCGAACGACGGTTGTTAATAATTATGATAAATAAACGTCAAGATATTGCGAAATCTGCGAAGGCTAACGGTTTCGGTGAATGTTTGTTCATTTCCGCCATTGTTACTAACATTTATGTATGTTCCCAATATTAATCGAACAATGTGCATCCTATTTATGCATTGAAAATGATTAAGTACCTCGTAGAAATTAATTTGAATCGAGATTCAAAATAAAACGTGTTTCGTAAAGTTTTATAGCAGGGAAAGTAACAATTGTTTATTAAATACACTAATTTAACATTTGCTTAATTCTTATAATTTACACAATACGCGTAGTAGTTGCATTTTTTATTTAAAAGCGCTGAAATTCAATTAATCGCTTTTCTAGATACAACAATCATAGCGATGAACGCTTGTGAATCGATCATCGATACGTGTAGCCTTGAGAATGTCAGTTTGATCTCAACGAAAAATTCCATCGCGAGTAATGAATATTTCGATGAAATGATATTTTAAGCCTTTATTTATACTAGGGCATTGTTAATAATTATTTAAACTATGGTACTACGACAATTGTTAATAATTATGATAAATAAACGTCAAGATATTGCAAAATCTGCGAAGGCGAATAGTTTCGGTGAATGTTTATTCATTTCCGCGAGTTTTACTAACATTCATGCATGTTCCCAATATTAATCGAACAATGTTCATCTTATTGATGCATTACAAATGATTAAGAACTTATAGAAATTAATTTTGATCAAGCTTCGAAGTAAAGAGATGATTCTTAAAGTTTTAAAATAAAAAGTGAAGTAATTTATTACTATAATTTGATTTAAAAAATCAATTCTTTTGTCAGACATCTAATGATTTGATTTAATTAAATATTATATGAGTAGGTTAAAATTTAATTTTGGTTGTTAATTCAATTAATAAAGTTTAAATAATTAGTTCTTTCCACAACAATTGGCATAAATCTGTGATTGGCTCCGCACATTTCAGAACATTGTCCGAAAAATACTCCAGGTCGATTAGTAATTAAATTTATTTGGTTAATTCGCCCTGGTACTGAGTCTATTTTTAAGCCTAAAGACGGAACAGTTCAAGAGTGAATTACGTCGTTTGATATTGTTAATATTCGAATTAGTGTATTAGATGGAATAATTATTCGATTATCTACGTCTAGGAGACGAAAAATGTAAATATTATTTAAATCTTTATCTATGTAGGAGTTAAAATTTAAATTATTAAATTCTGGGTATTCATAGGATCAATATCATTGGTGCCCAATTGATTTGATTGTTAAGTATACGGGTATTCATAGTTCATCAATAAAATATAGGGTTTTTAAAGAAGGAAGTGCAATTACTCCTAAAATTATTATTGGGAGTAAAGTTCATACAATTTCAATATGATGATTTTTAAGTAAAAATCGATTGATAAATTTATTAGTAAAAATATCTAATATAATTATTAGAGTTAATGAAGAGATTATAATTATTATAATTATTGTGAAGTTGTGAAAAAGATTTAAATTATCGGCATATGGCGAATTGGGGTCTTGGAAATTAATTATTTTTCAATGGGACATTTTTAATAAAAATATTAAATTTTATAAATGAATCTTAAATTCATGCACTAATCTGCCATATTAAGATTTGTTTTTAATAATTAGAGGAATAGAGAGGAATGAGTGATCTTTTGGGGAAAAGTTTTGGGGTCATTCTAGTGATGATTGATTAAATTTAAATATAGCTAGACGTTTAGTTATAAATCTCTCCAATATAATAAACAAGAGTAAAATTATTCTTTTGAATGAAATTATTGAGCCAATAGATGATAATAAATTTTCACAGTAGTAGGAATCCGGGTAATCTGAATAACGTCGAGGTATTCCTATCATTCCTAAAAAATGCTGAAGGAAAAAAGTTATATTTACCCCAATAAATATTATATAAAATTGAGTTTTAAGATAAAATTGATTTAGGGTAAATCCTGTGAATAAAGGGAATCAATGAATTAATGAAGCAATAATAGAAAATACTGCTCCTATTGACAGTACATAGTGGAAATGAGAGACAACATAGTATGTATCATGTAGTATAATATCAATAGATGAGTTTGATAATATAATTCCTGTTAATCCTCCTATTGTAAATAAAAAAATAAAGCCAAATTATCAAATAATAGAAGGATTAATAATAAGTTTTGACCCGTAGTACGTAGCTAGTCATCTAAATACTTTGATTCCTGTGGGAATTGCAATGATTATAGTTGCCGAAGTGAAATAAGCTCGTGTGTCTACATCTAAGCCTACTGTGAATATGTGATGTGCTCACACAATAAATCCTAGAAATCCAATTCCGAATATTGCATAAACTATCCCTAGGTTCCCAAAAGTTTCCTTTTTCCCTCTTTCATTGAAAATGATATGGGAGATTAATCCAAACCCGGGTAAAATTAAAATATAGACTTCAGGATGCTCAAAAAATCAAAATAAATGTTGAAATAAAATTGGGTCCCCTCCCCCAGTAGGATCAAAGAAGGAAGTATTTAAATTTCGGTCTGTTAATAACATAGTAATAGCTCCGGCTAATACAGGTAGTGAGAGAAGAAGCAAAATTGTAGTAATTAATACGGACCAAGCAAATAAGGATATGTGATCGAATTTTAAAGCATTATTTTTTATTTTAAGAATTGTAACAATAAAATTAATTGATCCTATAATTGAAGAGATACCTGCAATATGCAAAGAAGTATTGTTAAGTCTATAGATGAAGATGGGTGATAAAGATTTGATGACAAAGGAGGGTGGATTGTTCATCCAGTTCCCGAGCCTGGGAATAATAGTGTTGTAAGAATTAAAAGTAATAATGAAGGGGGGATTAGTCACAATCTTATATTATTTATTCGGGGAAATGCTGTATCAGGGGATCCAATTATTAAGGGAATTATTCAGTTTCCGAATCCTCCGATTATAAATGGTAAAACTATAAAAAAAATTATTACAGAAGCAAGTGATGTTACAATTGAGTTATAAATTTGGTCGTTATTAATTCAAGTTCCTGGCCTATTTAATTCTATTCGAATTAGTATCCTTAAAGAAGAACCAATTATACCAGATCATATAGCTGATATGAAATATAATATCCCAATATTTTTGTGATTTGTTGAATACATATATTAATTATGTTAAAAATTAATATAACCAGTGTATCATAAATATAAATATAAATATTAAAAAAGTTATAAATAGATAATAGTTTAGAAAATTAAGGTTAATTTTGTTATACATTTTTTATTTAATTGAAGGGAAAAAATATAAGAAGGATATATTTAAATAATTTCATGATGTAATTAATCTTATAAAAAGATATACAATTATTAAAAGTATAAATTTTATTCTAGAATTTATTAATGTTTCTAGGACGATTCATTTCAGTATAAAGAGTGCTATAGGTGGGAAATTTGTGTACATAATAATTATTGAGTATAAAATAATTTTTCTTTTATTAGAGGTTAATATATTAGATAAGGAAGAAGAATTAATCTTTATTATTTTAAATATAAAAATTAAAATTCAAGAAATTATTGAATATAAAATGAACTATGTTAAAAATGAATTTTTGTTAATTATTAATAAAATAACTATAATAGATGTTTGTATAACAGATGAATATCCTATAATTATTTTGATTGATTTTTTATTTAAGCAAACGATAGGGGCAATAATTACATTATTTAGGCAAATAAAATAAATTTCATTATTAAATTTTAATATGAGTTCTATAATAATTATAGGGATTAATTTTATTAAAGTTATTATAAAGAATAGATTAATTCAATTTAATGAATAAATTAAAGAAATGAATCGAACATTTAAAGAGTACATCCCAATTTTTAAGATAAGTGAAGAAAAAATAATTATTATAAATAAATAACTAGATTTATTTCCGATTCTGTGTAAATTATTATATATAGTAAATAGTATAAATAAAATTCTTCTGGAGGCTAAAGAGATTAAAAAATATATTAAATATGTATTTAGAGTATTAGTGTCTAATTTAACTATAGATCAAATGATTTATAATAGAAATTATAAATATTATAATCATTTAATCGAAACGGAGAAACGATGAAACGAAGGAAGAAACGGAGAAACGAAGAAAGAAACGGAGAAATGAAGAAAGAAACGAAGAAACGAACAAAGAAACGGAGAAACGAAGAAAGAAACGGAGAAACGAAGAATGAAACGGAGAAACGAAGAAAGAAACGGAGAAATAAATGGAGAAACGGAGAAATAAA
This sequence comes from Ptiloglossa arizonensis, assembly GCF_051014685.1. NCBI lineage: Eukaryota > Metazoa > Arthropoda > Insecta > Hymenoptera > Colletidae > Ptiloglossa > Ptiloglossa arizonensis. The sequence continues at coordinate 16,471 of NW_027478893.1, read as the reverse complement.
TGGAGAAACAAAGAAATAAACGGAGAAACGAAGAAAGAAACGGAGAAACGATGAAAGAAACGGAGAAACGAAGAAAGAAAAATAAAAACGATGAAAGAAACGGAGAAACGAAGAAAGAAAAATAGAAACGATGAAAGAAACGGAGAAACGAAGAAAGAAACGGAGTAACGAAGAAAGAAACGAAGAAACGAACAAAGAAACGGAGAAACGAGCAAAGAAACGGAGAAACGGAGAAATAAATGGGGAAACGAAGAAAGAAATAGAGAGACGAACAAAGAAACGGAGAAACGAACAAAGAAACATTTCTCCGTTTCTCGGTTTCTCCGTTTCTCCGATTCTCGGTTTCTCGGTTTCTCCGTTTCTCCGTTTCTCGGTTTGTCCGTTTCTCCGTTTCTCCGTTTCTCGGTTTCTCCGTTTCTCCGTTTCTCCGTTTCTCCGTTTCTCCGTTTCTCCGTTTCTCCGTTTCTCCGTTTCTCCGTTTCTGCGTTTCTCGGTTTCTCCGTTTCTCCGTTTCTCGGTTTCTCCGTTTCTTCGTTTCTCCGTTTCGCCGTATCTCCATTTCTCCGTTTCTCGGTTTCTACGTTTCTCCATCTCTCGGTTTCTCCGTTTCTCGGTTTCTCCGTTTCTCTGTTTCTCGGTTTTTCCGTTTCTCCGTTTCTCCGTTTCACCGTTTTTTGTTCGTTTCTCCATTTATTTCTCCGTGTCTTCGTTTCTTTCTTGGTTTCTCCGTTTCATTGTTCGTTTCTCCGTTTATTTGTTCGTTTCTCCATTTATTTCTCCGTTTCTCCGTTTCTTTGTCCATTTCTCCGTCTCTTTGTTCGTTTCTCCGTTCCTTTCTTCGTTTCTCCGTTTATTTCTTCGTTTCTCCATTTACTTCTCCGTTTCTCCGTTTCTTTCTTCGTTTCTCTGTTTCTTTGTTCGTTTCTCCGTTTTTTGGTCGTTTCTCCGTTTCTTTGTCCGTTTCTCCGTTTCTTTGTTCGATTCTCCGTTTCTTTCTTCGTTTCTCCGTTTATTTCTTCGTTTTTCCATTTGTTTCTCCGTTTCTCCGTTTCTTTCTTCGTATCTCCGTTTCTTTGTTCGTATCGCCATTTCTTTGTTCGTTTCCCCACTTATTTCTCCGATTCGCCGTTTCTTTCTACGTTTCTCCGTTTCTTTGTTTGTTTCCCAATTTATTTCTCCGTTTCTCCGTTTCTTTCTTCGTTTCTCAGTTTCTTTGTTCGTTTATCCGTTTCTTTGTTCGTTTCTCCGTTTCTTTCTCCGTTTCTCCGTTTCTTTCTTCGTTTCTCCGTTTATTTCTTCGTTTCTCCATTTATTTCTTCGTTTCTCCGTTTCGTTCTTCGATTCTCCGTTTCTTTCTTCGTTTCTCCGTTTCTTTCTTCGTTTCTCCGTTTCTTCCTTCGTTTCTTCGTTTCTCCGTTTCTCCGTTTCTCCGTTTCGATTAAATGATTATAATAGTTATAATTTCTATTATAAATCATTTGAGCTATAGTTAAATTATACACTAATACTCTAAATACATATTTAATATATTTTTTAATCTCTTTAGCCTCCAGAAGAATTTTATTCATAGTATTTACTGTATATAATAATTTACACAGCATCGGAAATAAATCTAATTATTTATTTATAATAATTATTTTTTATTCAATTATTTTACCAAAAATTTCGATTCTTCATGTATTAATCAAATGTTAAATTGATATAGCTCATAGACAAATATTACTTTCCATGTTTTAAAACTTTAAGAAACATCTCTTTACTTTGAAGTTCGATCAAAATCAATTGCTAGAGGCGAATCAATCATTTTTAATGCATAAATAAGATGCACATTGTTCGATCAATATAGGGAACGTGCGTAAATGTTAATAACAATCCCTGAAATGAACAAACATTCACCGAAACCATTCGCCCTCGAAGATTTCGAATTATCTTGATGTTTGTTTATCATAATTATTAACAACCGTCGTAGGATCATACATTAGACAATTATGAACAATGTCCTAGTATAACTAATGGTTTAAAATATCATTTCGTTGAAATATTCCTTGTTCGCGAAGGAATTTTTCCTTGAGATCCGAGTGAAATTCTCAAAGCTACACGTATCGATAATCGATTCACAAGTATTTATCGCGGTGATTTTTCTATCTAAAAAAGCGATCGCCTGGCGGAGAAACGCTCAAGTTGGTCGAGGAATTGTTCTAATTTCCACAAATAGATGGCGCGACAAGTACAATTTACCGACATTAGAGATAAGTATTTCCATTTGTATGATATTCCCTACCGTGCGATAAAATAAATAAATACTTTTGTACAAACTTTTGTATGTTTCATCTTTCGAATAAATGTAAAATTAAACCTTCCACTGTAAATTTTATTCTTGAACTTATTAATGTTTCTAGGACGATTTATTTCAGTATGAAGAGTTCTATAGGTGGGAAATTTGTGTACATAATAATTATTGAGTATGAAACAATTTTTCATTATTAGAGGTTAATATATTAAATAAGGAGGAAGAGTTAATCTTTATTATTTTAAATATAAAAATTAAAATTAAAGAAATTATTTAATACAAAATGAAATATGTTAAAAATGTATTTTTGTTAATTATTAATAAAATAACTATGATAGATGTTTGTATCACAGATGAATATCCTATAACTATTATGATTGATTTTATTGTTTAAGCAAATGATAGGGGCAATAATTACATTAATTAGGCAAATAATATAAATTTCATTATTAAATTTAATATGAGTTCCATAATAATTATAGGGATTAATTTTATTAAAGTTATTATAAAGAATAGACTAATTCAATTTAATGAATAGATTAAAGAAATGAATCGAACATTTAAAGATTACATCCCAATTTTTAAGATAAGTGAAGAAAAACTATTATTATAAATAAATAACTAGATTTATTTCCGATTCTGTGTAAATTATTATATATAGTAAATAGTATAAATAAAATTCTTCTGGAGGCTAAAGAGATTAAAAAATATATTAAATATGTATTTAGAGTATTAGTGTCTAATTTAACTATAGATCAAATGATTTATAATAGAAATTATAAATATTATAATCATTTAATCGAAACGGAGAAACGATGAAACGAAGGAAGAAACGGAGAAACGAAGAAATAAATGGAAAAACGAAGAAATAAACGGAGAAACGAAGAAAGGAGCGGAGAAACGAAGAAACAAACGGAGAAACGAAGAAAGAAACGGAGAAACGAAGAAAGAAACGAAGAAACGAAGAAAGAAACGGGGAAACGAGGAAAGAATCGGAGAAACGGGGAAACGAACAAAGAAACGGAGAAACAAACAAAGAAACGGAGAAACGAGCAAAGAAATGGAGAAACGAAGAAACAAACAGAGAAACTAACAATGAAACGGACAAACGAAGAAAGAATCGGAGAAACGGAGAAAGAAAAGGAGAAGCGAACAAAGAAACGGAGAAACGATCAAAGAAACGGAGAAACGAAGAAATGAGTGCGGAAACGAACAAAGAAACGGCGAAACGAACAAAGAAACGGAGAAACGAAGAAAGAAACGAAGAAACGAAGAAAGAAACGGGGAAACGAAGAAAGAAACGGAGAAACCGAGAAACGAACAAAGAAACGGAGAAACAAACAAAGAAACGGAGAAACGAACAAAGAAACGGAGAAACGAAGAAAGAAACGGCGAAACGGAGAGATAAGTGGGGAAACGAACAAAGAAGTGGAGAAACGAAGAAAGAAACGGAGATACGAAGAAAGAAACGGAGAAACAAATGGAAAAACGAACAAAGAAACGGTGAAACGAAGAAAGAAACGGAGAAACGGAGAAATAAATGGAAAAACGAAGAAATAAACGGAGAAACGAAGAAAGGAGCGGAGAAACGGAGAAATAAATGGAGAAACGGACAAAGAAACGGAGATACGGAGAAATAAATGGAGAAACGAAGAAAGAAACGGAGAAACGAAGAAAGAAACGGAATAACGAAGAAAGAAGCGAAGAAACGAAGAAAGAAACGGAGAATCGGGGAACTAAATGGAGAAACGAAGAAAGAAACGGAGAAACGAACAAAGAAACGGAGAAACGAAGAAAGAAACGGAAAAACGAAGAAAGAAACGGAGAAACGAACAAAGAAACGGAGAAACGAAGAAAGAAACGGAAAAACGAACAAAGAAACGGAGAAACGAACAAAGAAACGGAGAAACGTTTCTCCGTTTCTCGGTTTCTACGTTTCTCCGTCTCTCGGCCTCTCCGATTCTCGGTTTCTCCGTTTCTCGGTTTTTCCGTTTCTCCGTTTCTCCGTTTCTCCGTTTCACCGTTTTTTGTTCGCTTCTCCATATATTTCTCCGATTCTCTATTTCTTTCTTCGTTTCTCCGTTTCTTTTTTCGTTTCTTTTATTTGTTTCTCCGTTTCTTTCATCGTTTCTCCGTTTCTTTCTTCGTTTCTCCGTTTCTTTCTTCGTTTCTCCGTTTCTTTCTTCGTTTCTCCGTTTCTTTCTTCGTTTCCCGTTTCTTTCTCCGTTTCTCCGTTTCTCCGTTTCTCGGTTTCTCCGTTTGGGAGTTTGAAGTTAAGGAATGGTTGAGAAACCATCAAAATTTTCGCAAGTCTGATACTCGAAACCAATAACTACAATGGCCTAGGGGAGAAATACACATACCGCTGCAATCGGGCGAGTTTCTACTTTCAGATGCAACAGGAATTTTTCGGATTCATTAATCCGCTCGCGAGAAATGGGAGTTTGGATTTAAGAAATGTTTGAGGAACCATACAAATTGTCGCAATTCTGATGCTTGAAACGAATAACTAGAATGGCCTAGGGCAAAAGTACACATACCGTTGTAATCGGCGGTGTTTCTGCTTTCAGATGCAACAGGAATTTCTCGAGTTCCTCAATCCGTTTGCGAGATATGGGAGTTAAAAGTTAAGGAATGGTTGAGAAACCATCAAAATATACGCAAGTCTGCTACGCGAAACCAATAACTACAATGGCCTAGGGGAAAAATTCAGATACCGTTGTAATCGGGAGAGTTTCTACTCTCAGATGCAACAGAAATTTTACGGATTCGTCAATTCCGTTCGCGAGATATGGGAGTTTGAATTTAAGGAATGGTTGATAAACCATCAAAATCTTCGCAAGCCTGTTACTCGAAGCCAGTAACTGGAATGGCCTAGGGGAAAAGTACACACACCATTGCAATGGGGCGAGTTTCTACTTTCAGATGCAACAGGAAATTCTCGAGTTAGTGAATCCGTTCGCGAGATATGGGAGTTTGGATTTAAGAAATGTTTGAGGAAGCATACAAATTTTCGCAATTCTGATGCTTGAAACGAATAACTAGAATGGCCTAGGGCAAAAGTACACACCGTTGTAATCGGGCGAGTTTCTACTTTCAGATGCAACAGGAATTTCTCGTGTTAGTCAATCCGTTCGCGAGATATAGGAGATTGAAGTGAAGGAATGCTTGAGAAACCATCACAATTGTCGCAAGTCTGATACGCGAAACCAATAACAACAATGGCCTAGGGGAGAAATACACATACCGTTGTAATCGGGCGAGTTTCTACTTACAGATGCAACAGGAAATTCTCGAGTTAGTGAATCCGTTCGCGAGATATGGGAGCTTGAAGTTAAGGAATGGTTGAGAAACCATCACAATTGTCGCAAGTCTGATACTCGAAATCAATAACCACAATGGCCTAGGGCAAAAATACACATACCGTTGTAATCGGGCGAGTTTCTACTTTCAGATGCAACAGCAATTTCTCGATCTCCTCAATCCGTTCGCGAGATATAGGAGTTTGAAGTGAAGGAATGTTTGAGAAACCATCAAAATTTTCGCAAGTCTGATACTCGAAACCAATAACTGGAATGGCCTAGGGGAAAAGTACACAGACCAATGTAATGGGGCGAGTTTCTACTTTCATGTGCAACAGGAATTTCTCGAGTTAGTCGATCCGTTCGCGAGATATGTTAGTTTGAAGTTAAGGAATGGTTGAGAAACCATAAAAATTTTCGCAAGACTGATAGTCGAAACCAATAACTACAATGGCCTAGGGGCAAAAGTACACATACCGTTGTAATCGGGGGAATTTCTGCTTTCATATGCAACAGGAATTTCTCGAGTTCGTCAATCCGTTCGCTAGATATGGGAGTTTGAAATTAAGGAATGGTTGAGAAACCATGAAAATTTTCGCAAGTCTGATACTCGAAAACGATAACTACAATGGCCTAGAGGAAAAATACACATACCGTTGTAATCGGGAGAGTTTCTACTTTCCGATGCAACAGGAAATTTACGGATTCGTCAATTCCGTTCGCGAGATATGGGAGTTTGAAGTTAAGGGATGGTTGAGAAACCATCAAAATTTTCGCAAGTCTGATACTCGAAACCAATAACTAGAATGGCCTAGGGGAAAAGTACACACACCATTGTAATGGGGCGACTTTCTACCATGAGATGCAACAGGAATTTCTCGAGTTAGTCAATCCGTTCGCGAGATATGGGAGTTTGAAGTTAAGGAATGGTTGAGAAACCATCAAAATATTCGCAAGTCTGATACTCGAAACCGATAACTACAATGGCCTAGGGGAAAAATACACATACCGTTGTAATTGGGCGAGTTTCTGCTTACAGATGCAACAGGAATTTCTCGAGTTAGTCAATCCGTTCGCGAGATATGGGAGTTTGAAGTCAAGGAATGGTTGAGAAACCATCAAAATTATCGCAAGTCTGATACTCGAAACCAATAACTACAATGGCCTAGAGGATAAATACACATACCGTTGTAATCGGGAGAGTTTCTACTTTCCGATGCAACAGGAATTTTACGGATTCGTCAATTCCGTTCGCGAGATATGGGAGTTTGAAGTTAAGGGATGGTTGAGAAACCATCAAAATTTTCGCAAGTCTGATACTCGAAACCAATAACTAGAATGGCCTAGGGGAAAAGTACACACACCATTGTAATGGGGCGACTTTCTACCATGAGATGCAACAGGAATTTCTCGAGTTAGTCAATCCGTTCGCGAGATATGGGAGTTTGAAGTTAAGGAATGGTTGAGAAACCATCAAAATATTCGCAAGTCTGATACTCGAAACCGATAACTACAATGGCCTAGGGGAAAAATACACATACCGTTTTAATGGGGCGAGTTTCTAGTCTCAGATGCAACAGGAATTTCTCGAGTTCGTCAATCCGTTCGCGAGATGTGGGAGTTTGATGTTAAGGAATGGTTGAGAAACCATCAAAATATTCGCAAGTCTGATACTCGAAACCAATAACTACAACGGCCTAGGGGAAATATACACATACCGTTGTAATCGGGAGAGTCTCTGCTTTCAGATGCAATAGGAATTTCTTGAGTTCGTCAATCCGTTCGCGAGATATGGGAGTTTGAAGTGAAAGAATGGTTGAGAAACCATCAAAATTTTCGCAAGTCTGATAGTCGAAACCAATAACTACAATGGCCTACGGGAGGAATACACATACCGTTGTAATGGGGCGAGTTTCTAGTCTCAGATGCAACAGGAATTTCTCGAGTTCGTCAATCCGTTCGCGGGATATGGGAGTTTGAAGTTAAGGAATGGTTGAGAAACCATCAAAATTTTCGCAAGTCTGATACTCGAAACTAGTCACTACAATGGTCTAGGGGAGAAATACAAATACCGTTGTAATCGGGCGAGCTTCTACTTTCCAATGCAACAGGAATTTCTCGATTTCCTCAATCCGTTCGCGAGATATAGGAGTTTGAAGTGAAGGAATGGTTGAGAAACCATCAAAATTTTCGTAAGTCTGATACTCGAAACCAATAACTACAATAGCCTAGGGGAAAAATACACATACCATTGTAATGGGGCGAGTTTCTACTTTCAGATGCAACAGGAATTTCTCGAGTTAGTCAGTCCGTTCGCGAGATTCGGGAGTTTGAAGTTAAGGAATGGTTGAGAAACCATCAAAGTTTTCGCAAGTCTGATAGTCGAAACCAATAACTACAATGGCCTACGGGAGGAATACACATACCGTTGTAATGGGGCGAGTTTCTACTTTCAGATGCAACAGAAATTTTACAGATTCGTCAATTCCGTTCGCGAGATATGCGAGTTTGAAGTTAAGGAATGGTTGAGAAACCATCAAAATCTTCGCAAGTCTGATACTCGAAACCAATAACTGGAATCGGCTAGGGGAAAAGTACAAACACCATTGTAATGGGGCGAGTTTCTACTTTCAGATGCAACAGGAATTTCTCGAGTTACTCAATCCGTTCGCGAGATATGGGAGTTTGAAGTTAAGGAATGGTTGAGAAACCATCAAAATTTTCGCAATTCTGATGCTAGAAACGAATAACTGGAATGGCCTAGGGGAAAAATACACATACCGTTGTAATCGGGCGAGTTTCTGCTTTCAGATGAAACAGGAATTTCTCGAGTTCGTCAATCCGTTCGCGAGATATGGGAGTTTGAAGTTACAGAATGGTTGAGAAACCATCAAAATATTCGCAAGTCTGATACTCGAAACCAATAACTACAATGGCCTAGGGGAAAAATACACATACCGTTGTAATGGGGCGTGTTTCTACTTTCAGTTGCAACAGGTATTTTTACGATTCATCAATCCCCTCGCGAGATATGGGAGTTTGGATTTAAGAAATGTTTGAGGAACCATAAAAATTTACGCAATTCTGATGCTTGAAGCGAATAACTAGAATGGCCTAGGGCAAAAATACACATACCGTTGTAAACGGGCGAGTTTCGGCTTTCAGATACAACAGGAATTTCTCGAGTTCGTTTATCCGTTCGCAAGATATGGGAGTTCGAAATTAAGGAATGGTTGAGAAACCATCAAAATTTTCGCAAATCTGATACTCGAAACCAATAACTCGAATGGCCCAGGGGAAAAGTTCACACACCATTGCAATCGGGCGAGTTTCTACTTTCAGATGCAACAGGAATTTCTCGAGTTCATCAATCCGTTCGCGAGATATGGGAGTTTGAAATTAAGGAATGGTTGAGAAACAATCAAAATTTTCGCAAGTCTGATACTTGAAACCAATAACTACAATGGCCTAGGGCAAAAATACACATACCGTTTTAATCGGGCGAGTTTCTGCTTTCAGATGCAACAGCAATTTCTCTATTTCGACAATCCGCTTGCGAGATATGGGAGTTCGAAAGTTAGGAATGGTTGAGAAACCATCGAAATTTTCGCAACTCTGATACTCCAAACCAATAACTACAATGGCCCAGGACAAAAATACACATACCGTTGTAATCGGACGATTTTCTGCTTTCAGATGCAACAGGAATTTCTCGAGTTCGTCTATCCGTTCGTGAGATATGGGTGTTCGAAGTTAAGGAATGGTTGAGAAACCATCAAAATTTTCGCAATTCTGATGCTAGAAACGAATAACTGGAATGGCCTAGGGGAAAAATACACATACCATTGTAATTGGGCGAGTTTCTACTTTCAGATGCAACAGAAATTTCTCGATTTCCTCAATCCGTTCGCGAGATATAGGAGTTTGAAGTGAAGGAATGGTTGAGTAACCACCAAAATTTTAACAAGTCTGATTCTCGAAACCAATAACTACAATGGCCTAGGGGAAAAATACACATACCGTTGTAATCGGGCGAGCTTCTACTTTCAGATGCAACAGGCATATTTCGGATTCATTAATCCGCTCGCGAGATATGGGAGTTTGGATTTAAGAAATGTTTGAGGAACCATACAAATTTTCGCAATTCTGATGCTTGAAACGAATAACTAGGATGGCCTAGGGCAAAAGAACACATACCGTTGTAATCGGGCGAGTTTCTACTTTCTAATGCAACATGTACTTTTCGGATTCATCAATCCGCTCGCGAGATATGGGAGTTTGAAGTTAAGGAATGGTTGAGAAACCATCAAAATTTTCGCAAGTCTGATACTCGAAACCAATAACTACAATGGCCTAGGGGTAAAGTACGCACACCATTGTAATCGGGCGAGTTTCTACTTTCAGATGCAACAGAAATTCTTCGGATTAGTCAATCCGTTCGTGAAATATCGGAGTTTGGAGTTAAGAGATGGTTGAGAAGCCATCAAAATTTTCACAAGCCTGATACTCGAAACCAATAACTGGAATGGCCTAGGGGAAAAGTACACACACCATTGTAATCGGGCGAGTTTCTGATTTCAGATGCAACAGGAATTTCTCGAGTTCGTCTATCGGTTCGCGAGATATGGGGGTTTGAAGTTAAGAAATTGTTGAGAAACCACCAAAATTTTCGCAAGTCTGATACTCGAAACCAATGACTGGACTGGTCTAGGGGAAAAGTACACACACCATTGTAATCGGGCGAGCTTCTGCTTTCAGATGCAACACGAATGTCTCGAGTCCGTCAATCTGTTCGCGAGATGTGGGAGTTTGAAGTTAAGGAATGGTTGAGAAACCATCAAAATTTTCGCAATTATGATGCTTGAAACGAATAACTAGAATGGCCTAGGGCAAAAATACACATACCGTTTTAATCGGGCGAGTTTCTGCTTTCAGATGCAACAGGTCCTTCTCGATTTCGTCAATCCGCTTGCGAGATATGGGAGTTTGAAGTTTAGGAATGGTTGAGGAACCATCAAAATTTTCGCAACTCTGATACTAGAAACCAATAACTACAATGGCCTAGAGCAAAAACACACATACCGTCGTAATGGGGCGAGTTTCTGCTTTCAGACGCAACAGGAAGTTCTCGAGTTCGTGAATCCGTTCGCGAGATGTGGGAGTTTGAATTTAAGGAATGGTTGAGAAACCATCAAAATTTTCGCTATTCTGATACTCGAAACCAATAACTACAGTGGCCTAGGGAAAAAATACACACACCGTTGTAATCGGGCGAGTTTCTGCTTTCAGATGCAACAGGAATTTCTCGAGTTCGTCAACCCGTTCACGAGACATGGGAGTTTGATCTTAAGGAATGGTTGAGAAACCATCAAAATTTTCGCAAATCTGATACTCGAAACAAATAACTCGAATGGCCTTGGGGAAAAGTTCACACACCATTGCAATCGGGCGAGTTTCTACTTTCAGATGCAACAGGAATTTCTCGAGTTCGTCAATCCGTTTGCCAGATATGGGAGTTTGAAGTTAAGGAATGGTTGCGAAACCACAAAAATTTTCAAAAGTCTGATACTCGAAACCAATAACTACCATGGCCTAAGGAAAAATACACATACCGTTGTAATCGGGCGAGTTTCTGCTTTCAGATGCAATAGGAATTTCTCGAGTTCTTCAATCCGTTCGCGATATATGGGAGTTAGAAGTTAAGGAATGGTTGAGAAACCATCAAAATTTTCGCTATTCTGATACTCGAAACCAATAACTACAGTGGCCTAGGGAAAAAATACACACACCGTTGTAATCGGGCGAGTTTCTGCTTTCAGATGCAACAGGAATTTCTCGAGTTCGTCAACCCGTTCACGAGACATGGGAGTTTGATCTTAAGGAATGGTTGAGAAACCACCAAAATTTTCACAAGTCTGATACTCGAAACCAATAACTACCATGGCCTAGGGAAAAATACACATACCGTTGTAATCGGGCGAGTTTCTACTTTCAGATGCAACAGGAATTTCTCGAGTTCGTCAATCCGTTTGCCAGATATGGGAGTTTGAAGTTAAGGAATGGTTGCGAAACCACAAAAATTTTCAAAAGTCTGATACTCGAAACCAATAACTACCATGGCCTAAGGAAAAATACACATACCGTTGTAATCGGGCGAGTTTCTACTTTCAGATGCAATAGGAATTTCTCGAGTTCTTCAATCCGTTCGCGATATATGGGAGTTTGAAGTTAAGGAATGGTTGAGAAACCATCAAAATTTTCGCAAGTCTGATACTTGAAGCCAATAACTGGAATGGCCTAGGGGAAAAGTACACACACCATTGTAATCGGGCAAGTTTCTGATTTCAGATGCAACAGGAATTTCTCGAGTTCTTCAACCCGTTCACGAGATATGGGAGTTTGATATTAAGGAATGGTTGAGAAACCATCAAAATTTTCGCAAATCTGAAACTCGAAACCAATAACTCGAATGGCCTAGGGGAAAAGTTCACACACCATTGCAATCGGGCGAGTTTCTACTTTCAGATGCAACAGGAATTTCTCGAGTTCGTCAATCCGTTTGCCAGATATGGGAGTTTGAAGTTAAGGAATGGTTGAGAAACCACCAAAATTTTCACAAGTCTGATACTCGAAACCAATAACTACCATGGCCTAGGGAAAAATACACATACCGTTGTAATCGGGCGAGTTTCTACTTTCAGATGCAACAGGAATTTCTCGAGTTCGTCAATCCGTTTGCCAGATATGGGAGTTTGAAGTTAAGGAATGGTTGCGAAACCACAAAAATTTTCAAAAGTCTGATACTCGAAACCAATAACTACCATGGCCTAAGGAAAAATACACATACCGTTGTAATCGGGCGAGTTTCTACTTTCAGATGCAATAGGAATTTCTCGAGTTCTTCAATCCGTTCGCGATATATGGGAGTTTGAAGTTAAGGAATGGTTGAGAAACCATCAAAATTTTCGCAAGTCTGATACTTGAAGCCAATAACTGGAATGGCCTAGGGGAAAAGTACACACACCATTGTAATCGGGCAAGTTTCTGATTTCAGATGCAACAGGAATTTCTCGAGTTCTTCAACCCGTTCACGAGATATGGGAGTTTGATATTAAGGAATGGTTGAGAAACCATCAAAATTTTCGCAAATCTGAAACTCGAAACCAATAACTCGAATGGCCTAGGGGAAAAGTTCACACACCATTGCAATCGGGCGAGTTTCTACTTTCAGATGCAACAGGAATTTCTCGAGTTCGTCAATCCGTTTGCCAGATATGGGAGTTTGAAGTTAAGGAATGGTTGAGAAACCACCAAAATTTTCACAAGTCTGATACTCGAAACCAATAACTACCATGGCCTAGGGAAAAATACACATACCGTTGTAATCGGGCGAGTTTCTTCTTTCAGATGCAACAGGTATTTCTCGAGTTCGTCAATCCGTTCGCGAGATATGGGAGTTTGAAGTTAAGGAATGGTTGAGAAACCATCAAAGTTTTCACAAGTCTGATACACGAAACCATTAACTGGAATGGCCTAGGGGAAAAGTACACACACCATTGTAATCGGGCAAGTTTCTGATTTCAGATGCAACAGGAATTTCTCGAGTTCGTCAACCCGTTCACGAGATATGGGAGTTTGATATTAAGGAATGGTTGAGAAACCATCAAAATTTTCGCAAATCTGAAACTCGAAACCAATAACTCGAATGGCCAAGGGGAAAAGTTCACACACCATTGCAATCGGGCGAGTTTCTACTTTCAGATGCAACAGGAATTTCTCGAGTTCGTCAATCCGTTTGCCAGATATGGGAGTTTGAAGTTAAGGAATGGTTGCGGAACCACCAAAATTTTCAAAAGTCTGATACTCGAACCCAATAACTACCATGGCCTAGGGAAAAATACACATACCGTTGTAATCGGGCGAGTTTCTACTTTCAGATGCAATAGGAATTTCTCGAGTTCTTCAATCCGTTCGCGATATATGGGAGTTTGAAGTTAAGGAATGGTTGAGAAACCATCAAAATTTTCGCAAGTCTGATACTTGAAGCCAATAACTACAATATCCTAGGGCAAAAATACACTTACCGTTGTAATCGGGCGAGCTTCTTCTTTCAGATGCAACAGGTATTTCTCGAGTTCGTCATTCCGTTCGCGAGATATGGGAGTTTGAAGTTAAGGAATGGTTGAGAAACCATCAAAGCTTTCACAAGTCTGATACACGAATCCATTAACTGGAATGGCCTAGGGGAAATCTACACACACCATTGTAATCGGGCAAGTTTCTGATTTCAGATGCAACAGGAATTTCTCGAGTTCGTCAACCCGTTCACGAGATATGGGAGTTTGAAGTGAAGGAGTGGTTGAGAAACCATCAAAATTTTCGCAAGTCTGATACTTGAAACCAATAACTACAATGCCCTAGGGCAAAAATACGCATACCGTTTTAATCGGGCGAGTTTCTGCTTTCAGATGCAACAGGAATTTCTCGACTTCGCCAATCCGCTTGCGAAATATGGGATTTTGAAGTTTAGGAATGGTTGAGAAACCATCAAAATTTTCGCAACTCTGATACTCGAAACCAATAACTACAATGGCCTAGGGCAAAAATACACATACCGTTTTAATCAGGCGAGTTTCTGCTTTCAGATGCAACAGGAATGTCTCGAGTCCGTCAATCTGTTCGCGAGATGTGGGAGTTTGAAGTTAAGGAATGGTTGAGAAACCATCAAAATTTTCGCAATTCTGATGCTTGAAACCAATAACTACCATGGCCTAGGGAAAAATACACATACCGTTTTAATCGCGCGAGTTTCTGCTTTCAGATGCAACAGGAATTTCTCGAGTTCGTCAACCCGTTCACGAGACATTGGAGTTTGATCTTAAGGAATGGTTGAGAAACCATCAAAATTTTCGCAAATCTGATACTCGAAACAAATAACTCGAATGGCCTAGGGGAAAAGTTCACACACCATTGCAATCGGGCGAGTTTCTACTTTCAAATGCAACACGAATTTCTCGATTTCCTCAATCCGTTCGCGAGATATAGGAGTTTGAAGTGAAGTAATGGTTGAGCAACCATCAAAACTTTCGCAAGTCAGATAACCGAAACCAATAACTGGAATGGCCTATGGGTAAAGTACGCACACCATTGTAATCGGGCGAGTTTCTACTTTCAGATGCAACAGAAATTCTTCGGATTCGTCAATCCGTTCGTGAAATATCGGAGTTTGGAGTTAAGAGATGGTTGAGAAGCCATCAAAATTTTCACAAGCCTGATACTCGAAACCAATAACTGGAATGGCCTAGGGGAAAAGTACACACACCATTGTAATCGGGCGAGTTTCTGATTTCAGATGCAACAGGAATTTCTCGAGTTCGTCTATCGGTTCGCGAGATATGGGGGTTTGAAGTTAAGAAATTGTTGAGAAACCACCAAAATTTTCGCAAGTCTGATACTCGAAACCAATGACTGGACTGGTCTAGGGGAAAAGTACACACACCATTGTAATCGGGCGAGCTTCTGCTTTCAGATGCAACAGGAATGTCTCGAGTCCGTCAATCTGTTCGCGAGATGTGGGAGTTTGAAGTTAAGGAATGGTTGAGAAACCATCAAAATTTTCGCAATTCTGATGCTTGAAACGAATAACTAGAATGGCCTAGGGCAAAAAATACACATACCGTATTTTAATCGGGCGAGTTTCTGCTTTCAGATGCAACAGATCCTTCTCCGATTTCGTCAATCCGCTTGCGAGATATGGGAGTTTGAAGTTTAGGAATGGTTGAGAAACCATCAAAATTTCGCAACTCTGATACTCGAAACCAATAACTACAATGGCTAGAGCAAAAACACACATACCGTCGTAATGGGGCGAGTTTCTGCTTTCAGATGCAACAGGAAGTTCTCGCGTTCGTGAATCCGTTCGCGAGATGTGGGAGTTTGATATTAAGGAATGGTTGAGAAACCATCAAAATTTTCGCAAATCTGAAACTCGAAACCAATAACTACAGTGGCCTAGGGCAAAAATACACACAACCGTTGTAATCGGGCGAGTTTCTGCTTTCAGATGCAACAGGAATTTCTCGAGTTCGTCAACCCGTTCACGAGATATGGGAGTTTGAAGTGAAGGAGTGGTTGAGAAACATCAAAATTTTCGCAGTCTGATACTTGAAACCAATAACTACAATGCCCTAGGGCAAAAATACGCATACCGTTTTAATCGGGCGAGTTTCTGCTTTCAGATGCAACAGGAATTCTCGACTTCGCCAATCCGCTTGCGAAATATGGGATTTTGAAGTTTAGAATGGTTGAGAAACCATCAAAATTTTCGCAACTCTGATACTCGAAACCAATAACTACAATGCCTAGGCAAAAATACACATACCGTTTTAATTCAGAGCGAGTTTCTGCTTCAGATGCAACAGGAATGTCTCGAGTCCGTCAATCTGTTCGCGAGATGTGGGAGTTTGAAGTTAAGGAATGGTTGAGAAACCATCAAATTTTCGCAATTCTGATGCTTGAAACCAATAACTACCATGGCCTAGGGAAAAATACACATACCGTTTTAATCGCGCGAGTTTCTGCTTTCAGATGCAACAGGAATTCTCGAGTCGTCAACCCGTTCACGAGACATTGGAGTTTGATCTTAAGGAATGGTTGAGAAACCATCAAAATTTTCGCAAATCTGATACTCGAAACAAATAACTCGAATGGCCTAGGGGAAAAGTTCACACACCATTGCAATCGGGCGAGTTTCTACTTTCAAATGCAACACGAATTCTCGATTTCCTCAATCCGTTCGCGAGATATAGGAGTTTGAAGTGAAGTAATGGTTGAGCAACCATCAAAACTTTCGCAAGTCAGATAACCGAAACCAATAACT